>NW_020799098.1:41883975-41958332 GCF_003259725.1 Athene cunicularia
TATAAAATATATTGTAAGCACCATTGTGTGTGTCAAGAAAGAAGTGTATGTGGTTTTTCTTTTCTGCCACGTTTTGGCACACATCTATGTTGAGATAGGACCAAGCTGGTGTTTTACTACCTGATTTACCTTTGGGAACTGTCAGAAGATTCAGTCTTTTCCTTTGAGAAAATTTCTTTGTGAAGCCACTAGTCTTCTGTTTCTCTGTGTTACTTGATGGGGTAATGAGTGCAGCTTTCCTGCCACTGTCATGGCTTAAGTAGTCCAAGCACCTTGTACCTAATAATTCAGGAAATGAGTGGTCTTGGTTGAAACGTGCTCAAATGCTAATCTCTAACTATAGAAATATCTGTACTAATTTAAGGATATATTTGCCACTAGTAAATACCTATGTTCTTACATACTTACCTATATCTGTTTTCTGCTTTGTCATTTTCCAGTATAAAATATCATGTTGTAATAAGGTCTCTTCTAATATATTTTAAATCTTGTGTCAGGATAATACTGGCTTTTTCTCCCAGTAATGACAGTATAAAACCCCAAGTTTCATCAGATTGTTGTTTCTGAAATTCTTCAAACAATATAATGTAACAAAATATTATGTAAGAGTAACCATGGAAATGAATGAATACTGTCATCAGATGGCAGGGAATTAACCTTAAGTAGCTCCAACCAAAACCATATAATAGGAACCATAAAATCAAAACTGCATTCTTAATTTCTTTTTAATTATTATTCTGATATTTTAATGTTTGGATAGCTAGATCTTGAAAGGTATTCTGGAAAATGGTAAGTATACTGTAATCTGAAAATTTAATTTCTCAGTGGAAAATTCTGAAATAGAGAAGAAAAAAAAGGGTGAAGGAGTGGGAATCGGTAAAAAAAATCCAGTGTATTTTACTTTCCAGCAGTCAAAATTAAATTGCATGAGTAGCTGTTATTTAACCAACTAAAAATTTTAACCTATTTCAAGCATCCTGTGGAAATGAACTAATTGGCAAAAAGTTTCATTATATATATATATATATATATATATATATATATATATATACACACACACACAAATATATGGATATTTATGTGTGTCTGTGCCTGTGAGCTTATATACTGGCTCTGAGTAAATCACTTCAGCATCAGAGGTTAATGAGAGTAGCACTACATATAGACAAGTTAGAAGTAGATGAAAATAGCCAGGTCAGTGCGCCACATAAATGTAGCTATGTTATTGCTGAGACCTGTGGTGGTATTACACAGCAGTGTGCAGGGTAGATAGATCAAAGCAGTTAGATGTCAGGTCAGGCACCCCTAATGACTGTGCTGTGTTCCATAACCTTTGATTCAATTCTAAAAAGCTTTCTCTTAAACCAAGGGAGGGCAGTTAGAGAAGGGAACAATATTATTCTATTTCACCTGTAATGGGAGGGGAAATTAAAGAGGAGCAGGGTGTCCCAAGTTAATATCTGATTCTTTATGCTGACCTGTCAGCTGGCAAGGATTGGTAAAGGAAGGTGTCATTGTAGCAAACAGAATTCCCACAAGTTTGAATTATGATGTGTAGTCTTGGCTCAGGAGACCATTTTCATCTAGTTGTTGTGATATGACATTTTTGAGCATACATGCCCATATATCATTAAAAAGAGTTTTTCTCCCCAGTTCCCCATCAAATTATCAGAAAAAAATTTGTTCCATTACACAAGAGAAAAGCACAATACAAGTTTTGTAAAAATGTCAGTTCATAATGTATGCAAATGTATGTATAGATTGCACCTCAGTCTTTCATGGAGAGAATCAAAGTCTCAAGAGAGCCTTCAGCAAAGAATGAATAAACAAATGCTCAGATGCCTGCTGTGGTACAGGCTTTGATAGTTGTTGACATAATGACATGTTTCAGTCTTACTCTAAAATACAAATAGGTATTTCACAGTGTTGTTCAATTTAATAAAGTGTGCTGAAGGCTATGTCACCAAGTATTATGGATTACTATATAAGCTGAACTGGAGATTTGTTTTCAAGATCATCACTCTGAAGCTCTGCTAATTTGGGTATGAGCTATTTAGATTGTAGCTTAGTCAGTTACTGGTAGACCTGGAAAATTATCCTGATTTGGAAGCAGTAACTTAACAAGGGGCAGTGGAAGGTATTTTGTTACCTAGGGAGGGATACATCCATTGCCTTTCCTGCTTTTGTCATCTTTCAGATTGTATTATTTCATTTGTCTTCACCCTGTTTCTCTCAAACACACAAAATGGGAAAAGAGAGTTCTGGAAGGGATATCTGCTTGCTCCGAGCAGACCTTTTCTTCGTCTTCTTCAGCAGCTTAGTAGTGAAGGTGAATAGGCCTCCTCACTGCACATCTGTATTATCTGCTTCTGCTGCTGGCTTCAGTGCTATCAGTACTGTACAGCACTTCAGCCAGCCTGATACAGATGCTCTCTTTGGTCTTGCATGCTTTTTTAGCTTTGCTTTTTCTGGTCAAAGAAGCCATCCTTTCCATCACCAAGTGGCTGTGTGGTTGCCTGTTTGCAGTAAGGTGCTCACAAATGTTGGCTTGTAAAACTGCATTCAACCAAATAAGCTTTCAGGACACTCATGAAGCACTTTCTCTGTCAACCCTATTTCCTCTTTTCATTCTTCAGTGTAGGAAAGCAAGCTGGGTGTTCCTGCATTATCTGCCTAAATCACATCTCTGACATGTTCTGGTAGGGGTTTCATTATTATTGTCTTAATGAAACTCCCAAGACTGTAATGGGTGTCTGCCGTACAGCATCGTCTATAGTAAGATATGAAAATGCCTGTGCTAGAACTGTTTATAGTAGTTTGCAAAGGTTGGTTTTAATTTCTCTCTATATATAATTGCATAATTGCTTTATACATTAGGCATTTATTTCTGAGGACCTTAATTGGATTTTCAAGGCATACCTAAGTAACAAAACTGAACTATATTAATTAAAGCAAGCTGTGGAAAATATATGGGGTTTTTTGTGTGTGTGTTTTGTTTGGGGTTTTTTAAGCATGGTTTGAAAAGTTCTATTTAGTGCCCAGGAGAAAAACATTAAACTGCTCTGCATTTTGTTTTCAGTGTGCAGTGACCTGGAATTCAGGGAGGTTGCAAACAGATTGAGAGACTGGTTTAAGGCACTTCATGAAAGTGGAATTCAGAATAAGAAGACTAGGATTGTTCAGAGGCCTGAAAGAACCAGTAAGAGATTTCTACTTGTCTTATTTGATGTTCTTTCTGATACTTTTCTGTACTTTTGTATTTCCATTTTAAGTCTTGCTTTATTCTCATGTGCTTTAAATAGGCATGTGTATGAAACCATAACTTAGTGCTTTTCCAAAGTTAATTTCTTATTTATGCCTTAGTACTGATATAAGATGTTCTCTTTAAACTTTCAACATTATTCGGCATGACTTTTGCTTCTAAGAATGTATGGCAGCTACCATTCACAATGCTTTTATTTGTGAATGCTATCAAATTGTCTGTTTGATAGAGCTTGATAATTAGCTGCTGTATAAGGAGACAAAACAGAATAAACAAGTAGGGATTTTGAGCAACTTTTTCATTGAGAAAAGTGAGTTGCTAAATGGCTAGTCCTAAGGAATAGTGTACAGGAGCTGTAATTACATGTGACCCCATCATTGCTAGTTGATGCCACTGTAGGTACTGGTACAGAAGAACACATGAAAAAGAAGCTTGTAAGTGAAAAGGAATTTTCATGGAAATGCTTCAAATTGGAAAATACTCAAGAGTACTAATGAAGTGCAAATAGTAGGGGCATAATTTATTTTTAACCCCCCCATATATTTAAATAGTTTTTTTGTTGTGGAAAGTAATAAAGTTTTAAAATGTGTTTATCAAACGACTTATTTAAAATAGCAACTGAAGTGTGCAATAATAGTTTCAGGAGTGATGTCCTACTGTGAAAGAGAGTCAAATCAGATTTCATAGAGCAAACTATGAATTCCTCCATAGTATGTTTCACAGAACTTGGCCACCACTGGCTGCTTACCTTAGTTCCTTCATTATTAACTTTCTGAGTATTTGGGATTTTTTTTTTCACTTTTGTTTGATTGTTATTTTGTAGCGTTACTTTTTTCAAGAAATCCATTTATTTCATTTTTTTGTGTGATTTTTTCATGCTAAGGAAATACTAATAATTCTGTAAAGCACAATGAATTAAAGGTGATTCTCTGTTATTTGGGAATACTTCTCTTAATATTGAGAAAAAAAATGTTTCTGAGCTCAGGTGGTAATACAGTAATACCACTTTTTATTGAGACTGAGAAAAACACATTTAAAATCATTTATTTCCAGTTTACATTCTGGTTGGTGCCCATAACTGGCATGTTACCTGCTCCTCATCCAGTAATGAATACAGCAGAAATACAAAGTTTGCAGCTCTTAAGTAAGCATTTATTGTATAATAATAAATAAAATGTATCTAATAATATAGCTAGTGTTAGCATATTGTTCAGTTAAAGGTCAGCTGAAACTTTACATAGAGTCCTGTTTCTTGCTGAATACTAACTTTGTTGAGTGTATAGGTAAGGTCAGAAATGCAGCACAGCTGTTTAGAAGCCTGATAATACAGTACAAGTTCAAAAAGAAATTTGGGCAATGTTAAATGAAGCAACTGTAGAGCTATTACATAGATAAAAAATCAGTGTTTCGAGTAATTGGGTTCTATGTAATATGGGAATGTAAAGAACATAATTAATACATTGAATACATTGAAATATAGTGCAAGCACAAAGTTCTTAAGAGTGGGAGATTTTTTACTTGGACATTTTCCTTGGGCTATTCCCTTAAGCACCCAGATGACACTGATAAGACCTAGTTTCTATTCTTGAGACACATGTTTGCATCACATGTATGTGGATATATTATACTGACATTTATTTTATCACTTGTTTGTTTGCAAATTTTTACTTTGTAACAGCAATGAAAGACTGTGTTTAGACTTAAGATATAGGATTTTAATATGTGTGACTAAAAATGCAAGTGTCTTGTGGATTTTTATAATTTTTTTGACCTAGAAATATGTTATGTGAGCCAAACCAATTGGTTTGCTTTTAAACTTCAGTGATCACATACTGTAACATCGGCAAGATTGAGTGGTGTCTATCTAATGTTGATTTTACATCTAGTACATCCTAAATGTTCATGGTTTGGCCCTTCATGTACAGTGCATAAGATAATAGCCATCTGCTTTGATTATGTAGACCAAATCAGTTGTGAGATACATAGGTATTCTTAGAACAGGTTGTTCAATTGCATGAAGCACTTTGGTCTCTGAGCATGAGGAGAAATTCTGCAGAAAATGTTATGGTCTCATTCTCACTATCTTCCTCCAAAGTTTTAGGATCTCTGGGATCCTAAACCCACCTAACCTGAGCTAGTAAAGGAATCTTTCTAATGCAGAGAGATGTATTTGCCTTTAAAAGCCTTCAGGTGATGATCTTCTCTAAAATTACAATTTTTCTAATGGAGGGGAAAAAATGGGTTTGTGTCCCAGTTTTCAGAATTTCCTTTTGGAAGCCTTCAAAGTCATAAAGTTCTCTCCTTTGATGGTATAAAGAATTTACATGTACTTTAGGAGGTATATGAAATTTTTGGCACAAGTTATCCTGGATCCTACCCTACCATTTTTTTGAGACAGAATCAAGTGTTGATTTGGATGGCTAAGAATAGTCTTTTCAGGGCTTCTTTTCATCAACAGGTAAAGAAGTATAATCTCTGAGGAAAAATCTGTTTTCATTGTACTACTGACTACAGTCCCTGTGAACATGGTGCTGTCAGAGATGTTTAACTTACACTTTTAACATGGTACCAGAAATTAATCCTAAACTAGAATCTTGTAGCAAATATTAATTGATTACTATGCTGGTTTTAAATTAGATTTTCTCTTTCAAATAATTATACCTCATCAACTTTAAAATAGAGATTGTGTTACCAGAATGTTGAAAAGTTTGCTATTTGTTATAGGCATGCTAGGATGTAAACATGGAAGTTTGGTGATGGGCTTTGGCAAGTTTATTTTCTTTTTACTAAAACAAAGCAAATCAAATTGTAGAAAATGATTACATGTGATACAATTACTTTTTCCTATCTTTTCTTCTTTTCTTTTTCTCTTTAAAAAATAAGTTTTTGACAAAACCCAATGTCCTACAAAAACATTTGAACAATAACTGTTTAGAGTGTAGTGGTCTAGCACTGTGGTCAGTTACTCAAATAGCATGTATCTAATTGTGAAAAAAAAAAAATGCTTTCAAATGTAAAAGATCCTATTTGCATAATTTTTACTTGATTTTATAAATAGCCAATATTTAATTGATTGAATTAATTTGGCAGGCTACTGCAAAAAGGCCATCCATCTATATACAGAAAGTGATCAAATGAAAATATTATCAGTAGTAGTTTTCTTTCGTTTGTGGATTCGGGGATTAAAAATAGTTTAAAAACTGGTTTCATTATGCAACTGTATGTTTTTTTCTGGTATGTAAATTTCTGAACTTCCAAGATTTCTCATTTGAGGCAGCAAAAGATATTGCATCTTAGCAGAAATTAACACGTTTGAGGTTTAGAAGAGGATATTAGGTCACTGTGTCCCTGTAAACACACAGAAAAACAAAAATAATGATAACCATTCAACGTGATAATGTCCTTTCTGATACCAAAACTGTTCTTCAAGAGCTAAGCTCTTGAGTAGTATCCCTAATGAAATCCCTCAAAGTCAGTCTCCAAAGTCATAGCAGGTCCAAGATATCAGGTCCATTAATTTTTAAGTATAACAGGGAGTCCAGCTTCTATTTTGAGGATGTCTGAGAGCTACACCTTGAAGTAAATCTTGTGAAAAACTTCCTAATCATGTATAACAACCTTATACTTAGCACATGACTTGATCTGTACAGAACAACAGCTACAACAAAAAGCCACCTAACTGTAACTTCCCCTTTCAGAGTCCTAATTATTCCAGCAGATCCCTGCAGCTGTTCATTACCTTTGCAGAGTTAAAAATCTGTTTTGGCACCTTTTTCCTCCAGGATGTCCTTTATTCTTGTCATAGAGTTCTTTCCTCACTGAAAAACCATTCTGCGTTTAAAAAAGCAATTTATGACAACCTTTCTGACTGCGTGTTTGCATTTAGGTTTTTTCATGTTTCAGTCTGGGCACGGTCCCTCTGACCAAGGTAGATGTGGTGCAAATTGATAGTGCCTTGCTGGTGCTTTTCAGAGTTGTTCCAGCTATTAAATAGTCCACATTGATCTTTACAATCATTATTTCTAAATAAACCAAACAATAGCATTTAATTTTTTCTGCTAGAGCCATCAATATGCTGATAACAAGTTAAAAATGTAAGGTGCCTACATTGTTGTGTTTTCACAAGAGTTACATAATTTTGTTTAACTGACAAGTTTTTTTCCAAAGCTGAGCCTTATTAGTAATAACTGGAATATTTCAAATAATTAATAGGGGTTTATTTCCAAAATCCCTTTTGTGTCCAGATGTATTCAGATCACATATATCTAGAAGCATCATTGCTAGAAATGCTATATAAACACTTAAATCTTGTTCTCAGGCCACTTACAGTCTAAATAAATGACACAAAGGGGGAAAGGATACTACAGGAATACTCCCGTTATTATTCCCCTGTGGATGGTGAAATAAGAGTTGAAATATTGAGATTTTAAGTACCTCTTTTAAAGTCTTTTAAAATATTTGTTCTATTTCTGTATTAATTTTGTATGATAAAACTCTAGGGAATTAGTGCATCAAATGCAAAGCACAAAAAATACTGCAGTCCCACAAATATTTCTGCTAACAGGCAGTCTGTTTCTGAAGAATACTTGTGTGCCTTGTCATGTTAGAAGATGAAAGACCAGAGACCAATGGTAATAGAAAATCTTCTTACCGCTTGGGAATAATATGATTATTTGGAGTATAATGCACTAATAATTTTGAAAATAACATAAAAATAGAAGTCTGAAAGAAAATTACTTACAATTGGCTTGTCTGGAACTAGCACAGAGAGATATTATCACACTTAAAATTACCAAATACCCTTACAGACTTGCAGCAGAAAAAGACCAATTTTGTGTAGAAAAGTGTAAATAAAATCAACAATTTCAGATCTTTGCTTGAAGGTTTTTACTTCATTCTGACTATTCTAAGTTCCTTATCAATGAAGAGACACAGGTGACATTATGCAGATATAAATTAAAGTTCCGTGATCTTCACTGCTGAAGTATATTTGGAAACCCTGATGTACAGACGAAACTCATAAGCAGAACAATAAGTTTTTGCTTACCCTGTCAGGATTCTCCCATACAGTCATTGTATAGTTACAAGACATTAAAAGAATTGCAGTTTTAAACATAATTTTTGATGTCTTGAAAATGCTGACTGCCTGAGAATTTGATGACTTCCTGAGATTATCTGAGAAAATGGCCTGTAAACTGTACTGCAAAATTGTACAGGCTCACAACCTGAACCATAACTCTAGTTTCCTAGAAAGAAAAGATTCTTCTAATGACTTTCTGCACGTACCAGGTTAGTGTAAGCCCAGGCATCCTTAAATGAAGAGTCTAGAAGAAATCAAGCCTAGAAGTAATTCTCAGCAGGAATCTTAATCCATCTTTCCTTAAAAATAAGACTTTGATTGAACTATATCAGTATTGTTGACTGAAGGGGTTTTTCTGACTACATCTTTTGTACAGAATTATCCTTATACACAATGAATCATATAGATGTATATTGTAGCATTTTATTTTAATTCTCCCTCCTCAGGTATCTACTACTTTTCTTTAACAGTCACCTCTATTAGTAAAATGGTCAGTCTGGTGTCTCACAGAATACATTTCATCTGAACTGTCAATCTATTAGCAAACTGGTACCCTCCAGCAATAGAATCAATCTCGATTACTGCCCACCACCCCCAATAAAATTCTCTAACACTTTCTGGGAAAAAAAAAGAGACTTCAGGATGCACACTTTCACAGGTATTTAAGGGACTGCTTTATTTCTTTCCCATGTACCTTTTGTTGTAAAATGAGAGTCAGTTATCCTAGGTATTATTCTAAGACCTTTGGTGTTTTCCCCATGTCTTGCCCTAACACAGGCTCCACTCCTACCTGTGTAAACATAGTAAGGGGGAATATATTACAACTTTAGAGAGGTGACAGACAGTGTTATACCTAATGCTGTCTCCTTTCTGGGCTAATATGGAGTCAGGTGAGTCTCACCTAGATTGTCACTTTTGTGAACAGCAAATATGACAGAAAGCATTCATGTCTGCCTAGTCCTCTCTTTAGTCCTTCCTGCTCAGGGCTGTCCTGGTAAAAGTACATTAGGAAGGAAAACTTATTCCCAGCTTGTGCACAGTAGGCCTCAGGTGTGAGATGCTGTTAACTGAGTATTTTCTGACAGCCAAAATATTAGACAAATCCATCACAAGTGAAAACCTTCTTGCTATACAGCTTGCATGGTGAACAAGTAAAAGCCAATGGTCTAGATGGCAGTCAGGATTCTAGCAGAGTGCATGTGTGTTGACTCACATGTATGATTTGTCAGTGGTTTTTATTGTACTGGACAGGGTACTGCTATTGGAAAGAATCACGCAGTTTACTTCCCTTAGCATATGAGATAATCAATTTTTTATATAATGCAGTATGTGAGCCATATGTATGTATGCTGTTTTCATTTCCATGTAATGTTAAAAGCTTTATCTCTCAAATGACACAAGGATTTATTACTTAAGAGCTTAATAAGCAGGCAAACAATAGTTTTACCCTGAAAAGCAGATTATATTTACTAAGAGTTAAAATTCTCCCTGATAAATAATCAGAAGCACAGGAGCATTTCTGTTTGTTCCTTTTGAGGAAATGTTTTGAATGCTAGTGTCTAAACCATGGAGGAGGGGTATATTTCTCAATAATATATCCCTTGTGGTTGTTTTGACTGAGGAAAAGAGCTTGAACTGGTACTTCACATTTTTCTAGACAGTGTTCAGAAATAGCTGCATAAAATGATATTTGGAAATAGATTTCAACTAAGTGGTTAAAATGAGAGAAAGAAAATCTTATTTCATAATTTACACATCTGAGCAGCAGTTTTTGCTCTGCTCAGTATAATGTCCTGGTTCTTAATCATCAAGAGGAAATTACTGTCCTTCAGCTATACTAATTTTCTCCCTTTAGTTTCTGCTTTTTGTTTTGTGTCACAACTGTGAAAAATGAACATGAAAAATTAAAAAAGAACAGCATTACAGTTGGTGCTTAAAGTGGTAATATGTGTAGTCTTTGATTTGGGTAATTAATTTCCTAGTTCTAGGTCACCTGCTGATTTTGCAGTTCTTAGTTCTGTTCTTAGTTCTTAGCACCTGACCCCTTCATGTGTCAACCATGTTAGTAAACTCTATATATGTACTTAAGTGCTTTGCTGACACTTTTTCTCAAGTATATCACCTTCAAGTATATCACCTTCAAGAGTGACACCTGTATTATTTTATCAATATTATAGTACAGGAAGTAAGTAATTTCAGAGAGAAAGCACTTCTGATAATCTTAAATTTGGACAGTTCCATAAAGGATCTTTAAAATTGAATCAAGAATTTTACTTTACCACAGTAATCTCTTAAGGGTTTATAATGTGAATATGGAACTGAGGTGATGATCCTTATGTGGTGTAGCAGTTCTGGAGGAGGTGGACTGATCCATTTTAGATCAAACAAAGCTGCTTCTTTCTCTGTCAACATGTGCCTGGTTTATGTCTGAAATACTTCAGCCGTTTTTATTTATTTCACTCAAACTAATATTTGACATAGATTTCAGACATTTCTATGCCATATCTGCAGTGACTGATGGTTGTGAACGAGTTTGGCTTGGTGAAACAAGCAAATGAAAACTAAGAAGAGATGTGATTTTTCTCTATTTAAAACAACACCGGAGAAGAGAAAAAACTAAAAAAATAGTAAAACCAACAACAAATATATATATGGGCTGTAAATAAAAAGGCAAAATACTTCAGAAGCAAATTCTGAAAAAAGAAACATAAACTACTTTCAAGGTAAAGCAAGATTAGTGTTTGAAGTTATTACATCAAACAGCTATTTAACAGAAAGCTAGACCCCATGACCCACAGTGCTTTTTTCCCAGTATATGATGCTATTTAATAGATAGGTTATGACAGCTTTAATATATGTAAACTTTATTTTTTAGGCTTGGAAATAGCAAAAGAAAACAAAACAAAAGTTTCTTATATAAAATGTTATTGTTTGAAGTATGTTCATTAATTCTGATGTGCCAGTTATATTCCTGTTTACTGTGAAGTTTATATCATACCTATCAGACTTCAAACTCTACATTTAAAAATAAAACTATAATTATGTTGAACTTTAACTGGATTTACAGAAAGTATTAGAAGATAATTTTTGTGGTTCTTTCCTGTTGATATCAGTGATCTGTAATAAAGTAATCTGGTTTTTAATAGTGTTTCTGACTAATACAAATGTTTCAAGATCTGTTCTTAACTAGGACAAACATAGTAGATAAAAATCCAATGGGACATCACTATTAGACACACTTTTTAAACAAATCTAAAAGCTATATAGAAAGAAGTGAGAAAAATTGAGGAATGGGAATAGAAGATTAATTCAATTCACAGTCTAATTCTAGTTAAGGGAATCAAGAAAAGAATAGGGATAAAATCTTTGCAGATACATATCGTTCCAACCTTAATTTAGTGATGCATAAAACTTTTGAAATGTTCAGTGATTTTTCACTGTTTTTCAGATAATTTCTTTTTAGAGTAAAACTTAAAACTGATTGAGAGAAATAAAATAAGGAGGCATTTGGTTTTTTCCCCCTTTTTCTTAGTAGAGTTTATTAAATACATAACACTAGCTTCTAATGTCCTAAAATATAAAGTGCTTAATGGTGAGACCTTTACCAGCACGGACCACAAATGCCAATTTTAAAATATTTCATCCCAAGCTTGAAAGTGATGCCCTTTTCAGTAAACCCGTGCTTAAAATTTCACATGCAGATATATTGTCTTTAGTTACCTATTTTGGTCCACAAGATCTGTCCCTGAATACACCTTTAAAGTTGCTTTTGTGTTATATTCCCTTCTAGCTGGCATTTTATTCATCAAAATGTGTCTCCTCATGGTTGCTCTTTTTCTGCAACTTGTCTTACAGTTTGGTGAGCTGGCCAGAATGCCAAACTCAGAAAAATTTTGTGAACACAAGAATTCCTCCCTTCATGCAGGTACACAAAAGGCAGGATAGGAAACAGTATGTTTCACATAGACCCCTTTCTGAATCCAAGGTCTTGAGGAGGATCTCTAGCTAAAAGCAGGACTAGCAGAGAAAAGAGAAATGTCTGGGAGATGTTAAGAGGCCTTCAGAAACAGAGCCTTAGAGGTAAATAATGTTATACTGAACATTCATTCTTAGACAAAATGTTTTAAGGTGGAGGAACCTTCCAGAATTTTTCAAATCAGAAACACCTGTTAAATAATTTTGATATCTTTTACAGATAAAGTTGAATAATACATCTGTTCTACATCCTTCTTCGTTCAGACAGGTCCTATCTCTCTCTGGTCTTCCTAATCCACAAAAATAGAAGTTGTTTTATCTTGATGTTTTATCTGGGACTAGAGGAAGGAAGAGCTGGCTGAATGCTTGGCTATGTTTTTTTAATTGTGTTAAACAAATCAAAAATATCATAAGTATCAAATGAATTGCTTTATATTTTTGCTTTATTCTTTCTGTCTAGCAGAAATAATAATGAATGCAACAAATTGTCAGGGAGCAAGAAAAAGTGAGACTGCCCTGATAAAAAGTCATAGTTGATTCAGGATTTCTGGGGGAGTTTACATGGTTGTCTGACTTCCACAGGGAGTTTTTGATGTTATCAGCTTGCTTCTTCACCTTTCCAAAGTGGTCATCCTACCATGCCCCAAACATACATATATAAAGGAAAATCTACTGATTTCTAAATCTGATTACTGAGTTGTCCAAGTTGATCTGTTTTAGCCATATAGGAACTTTTTTCAGATTTCTTTATTGTTTTCGGAAAAACAATTAAGGCATGCAGGCTTGATTTTAACAGCAGTAGAAACTGGGAATTCCTGTGTGCTCTCATGTCAACTTTTCTATAGCCATATTCTCCAATCTCATTTTTCCAGTGCTCGGTTTTAGCTTAAAAGTTTTTAGAAGAATAGTTAGTATTTAGTAGCACAAAATCTTGTTCTGTATTAGGATGTATAATCAGCTGCCTGGCCACATGCACCATAAGCCTGTGGTATGACCCATAGCACATGAACAGGAAAAAAACGCCTGTGTATATCCAATGCAGCTTCTACCTTGGCAAGGGATCTGGTGGTTTCTGAATTTCGCATCCACGTCAATATGCAAGTCTGCATGTACTTTACAGATGATGCAGGAAAAACAAACATGAAGTCTGAGCTCTGTCTACAGGAATAATTATCTCAGTCTGTTCCTGATGGCCCTTTTTCCAAGCAATAATTTAGGAAGATGCAAGCTGTATTAGTAGGTCTGATACTGGTAGCTGGCTGCTCTTAGCAGTCATGTTTTCCATGGCCTCCTGCAAGATGTAAAGTACATCAGGTAAAGGTAAAATAAAACTTTCAGGGCATTGCTGAGGCTGAGTATTGTCTTCCTTTTACAGAATGAAATGTATGTTATACAAAGGAAACATGAACATCTCCATCACGTTACCTGGAATTTATTATCGTCTTAGTTCTGTAAACATTGCAGACCACTTAAGCTTCACTATCCTGATTTATAATATCACTAAAATTCCTCAACATAATTATTTTCCAGGAAATCACTGTAGATCATTTATTACCTTACATAATGTGTGTGCTATAGGTGTAACATTTGACAAGAAATCTTATATTTCTATACGCTTTGAGACTGATGGCAGGGTTAATTTTTTTAAGCAGGTCAATTCGAGGATATTTTAAAATGAAGCTGACATAATTTATACATAATATTTCAATAGTATACACTGTTTATGTACTGTATCTATGTGCCACTGGAGAAATTGTGATGAAGTAGCATTCTTTTGTGCGGCTAAGCTCAGCAACTACTGTATCTTTCCTGCTATATGGTTTTTATTTTTATTTTTCTTGCTTCTTAGGATTTGATACCAGCATTTTGCCCATTTGCAAAGACTCCCTTGGCTGGATGTTTAACAGGCTTGATACAAACTATGACCTGTTGTTGGACCAGTCAGAGCTTGGAAGCATTTACCTTGACAAGAATGAACCATGCACCAGGGCATTCTTCAATTCTTGTGACACATACAAGGACAGTTTGATATCTAACAATGAGTGGTGCTACTGCTTCCAAAGACAGCAAGGTAAAAGATGAGAACAACCTGCATATGTATATGACTGACCTTTTTGTAGTGTTTTATCTTTTTTTAATGTGTTAAGAAGATTACAGTGAACTACAAGCTTTTAAATGCGGTACCATGAATTTGTATTAAGGTTCTTGACCTGTCATGAATCCCTAAAAAGAAGTAAAATAAAAGCCAAACCAAACAACCCACCAAGCTAAATGGAAAGGCTTGCTAGAAATTCAAGGATTCTAAAGTGCAAAACAGTAGCTAATGCTTTTACAGCAATATTGTTTCTCGTGCCAAATTCCAGCAAGTCTGCAGAGGAAAGAGACCAAAATAAAGAAAAATGACTTAAATTATTTCTTTCCCAATCTACTTTGCCTCCATTATAAAATAAACTTTTTTATTGCTAAAGTAGGGCATATTAATGTTCTGTTTTGTGAGCCTATTAAAATATCTGAATGAACATTATGGATAATGTTATTTCCAGTCATTTGGACCTAAAACCAATTGATTTTTACTGCCTAGATGAATCTCTTGTTAATATCCCGATGCGATTTGATTAAACAAATAAACACAACCTAAACAAGAATTATTTTCCCTGAGGATCATATAACAATTTTAGATCTAGGTGATACACCATATAAATTAGATAAGTTGTAACGAATCAAATAATTTACTTATTAAATATTGTCTGAAACTGGTCAGAATTGCCCTTTCATTTTTCTTACTAACATGAGGGAGATTTTCAAAGGGATAAATAGCAACCAGGGTCCAAAGTTCTACAGTCAATAAAGGAGATAAGACTGATTTGATGGACAGTTTGCAAAGTCATTTCAGCCTTTCTGAAAATTTTAATACCAGTTTTTAAATCTCACTTGTGCCATTAAAACTCTCATGATCAATTCCTATTGGCACTCAGCATCTGTGGTTTGACGCTGATTTCTGTGGAAATAAAGATTTTTATCATGCCACAACTGCCAGTTGTAAGTCGTAACAAAATAAAGCTGTACTTCTGTAGATACATACTAAATAGCAGACTTATTTTCTTTGGTAACTTTGTAGTTAAAAAGTTAACATTTAATCTTTCAGGACACCTTTTTTTTATATAGTAGAACAATATTTTGACTTTTATTTTTATAAGCATGTATGTACTTCTAACAAAATTAGTAAATGAAAAGTAAGTCATCCCAGAAGTAAAGTAGTTCTTAAGGTAAAGAACTTAACGTGTTTTGTTCAGTTGTCGTTAAACTAAAAAACCACCACCGCAATCATTTCAGCTTAATATATAAACACCCTTAGTCTTTGGGCAACATAATTCTTTTCAGTTGTCAGAGAAAGTACAGTACATAACATGTGGCCTAGTATGGTCCAAGGTTCTTCCACTAATTGGCTCTTCTACCAATTTCATATAATGTGTGTACAGCATAACCAGGGCATTAAGAAAGCACTTCTACAGATTAGTTTCAAGTGGGTTTGCATTCTGTAGCCTATAAGTAGTTTGTCTAAAATCTCTGTTCAGCATACCTCTAGAACTCCATTCAGTATATAGTAAAAAATATGTATCCTCAACATTGTAAATGAGGCGAAATCTCAGTTTTGGCAATCCTTGCACATTAGGCATGCACTCCATCCCTCCAAATGATCAATGTCAACAAAATCTGTATTCTCCTTTTTTGAAGGTGTAAGGAGAAAAAGAAGGTTGTAGTCTTCTTTTGTCACATCTTATTAGCTCTTGCACAACTATCTGAATCCTAACTCCCTAGTGTATTCGTGACCCACTGAATTCTCTATTCATAATTTTTGGTGTTATGCCAAACCTTGTAATAAGTTCATGTTTGGTTATGTTTTACTTGATCAAACAATCTAAATAAGACCTTTAACTAAACCTTTGCTATTAATAGCAAAGAGATGGCTAGGTAGAGAAATTCAGTGGCTTCCTTCTGATGTTTACTAAAATAAGTTGATATTAACAGAATGCTTCAAACTATGTAGACAGATCTCTATTCATTGAGCTTAGTAAGTGCTTTCTAGGCAGATCTACGGTTTTACAGCACTGCTGTTGCTTAACAATATTCAAAGCGAATACAAAATTTAGTCAACAATATGTTATCATACTGGGATAGAAATTCCATTGTACTTTTTAAAAATGCCTAACATTTGCTTGAGTCCTTATCTGAGAAGCCCTCTTGCTCTTTGATCTTAGATCCACAGTTCAAGACTGTTAAGATCAGACAAGTACTTGCAATTCTTCATTCTTCCTTCCTGCCTGAGGTCTGTCATGATGCATTACAGTACACTAGACCCATTACTGCACATTACTCAAAACTTCTAGTCAATATAACAACTTCTTATGAATACTTAAGTCAGATCTTTCTTGCTTGGAAAAAGATCTTTCTGTACTAGCTGTCCCACCTTGACTAATGCTTAAAGTATGGCTCAGTGGTGCTTACTGAATTTTTTCTTGGCCTTATTCTGCTTTAAGTGTAGTTCGGTATTTCTGAGATACATCCAAAAGACTATAATTCATTTCTGCAGTACTTCAAAATCTGCACTTTGCCAGTGTTCTTTACAAGTCTTCCTGTATGCTTTGGTCACTATTGCTGTCTAGTTTCAACTACAATTCATGAAAGTGCTTCAATGCCCATCTTCAGAACTTAGTTTGATGCTAGCTTAACACTTTAGTGCTTATCTAAATGCTGAGGCATTTGCAGTGTTGGCCTTTTTGGAGGTTGAATTTCTTTCTGCCAGTACTTCATCATTATTACATCCATGTTTTTGTTGCATCACTGCTTCAGAGTAGGAGAGTAGCCAATTTCGCTGGGAATATTAATGCTTAGCACCTAAGGCCTCTGCATGGATCTATTAGTCCAGCACTTTTCTAAATGCCTTTTTCTTACATGGTCTTCTGTCTGTCAAGGCTAGAAGACATCTTTATGATGTTAAAACTAGTTCGTCTTACTGAATAATTATCATAAGTACTATTTGTTACATCAGTCTCTTCAGATTGCAGGACTTCAAATATATTTATAGATGGTTCTAAAGGGAGGTTTAACATGCCTTAACACGTAATCAAAGTCCCCAGAAAGATTTCTTGAAGTGCAGTATTGATGCTTTAAATCCCTAAAGTTCAAGTCTCCAACCAAGATCAAATATAATACTTGATCCCAAGCACAGTCAAGGTGCAACACAGCAACCTAATCTGCAGAGGACCATATGCCAGAAGCTATGGGCTTTGCCAATTATTATCTACTTGATAGATGGAGAATCACTGTTTTGTAATTGAATAAGATGGAGAATCTGTGAATGCTGGAAGCTCACTGTGTGGGTAGCAGCATCTTGAGACGTATCTGTTAAAAATCCTAGATGTTCTTTGTTAAATCTACCAGTTTTGCTCTGATTCCTCTGTTAATATACCTCTTTTTAGTAAATCAAAGCCTAATCATACTAGCCTTGCAGCACCTCTTGACACAACTGAATATTAATGTCTCAAGGGCCAGTATTAATAACATGGGATACTCTGGTGTACATCAGTACTTTGAGCACTGAAGAACTGTGGATGGCTGCTGTTAAGTGGTTCATGAATCACTCATAACAATGCAGTGATATTTTCAAAAAGACAATTCCTGCCACATCTATGAAAGTAGATTAAGGATGAATATGATTAGGTGTCTTATTTGTATTCAGATAATCAGTAAGACTGATGTCAGCTTCATTTCTATTTCAAAGAAAGCCACCACACTGATTTTTTAAAGGAATTTTTTCTCCTTGATTCAAGACAACCAAAAGTTGTCCAGTGACACTGACTTTTTTTACCGGAATAAGTTAAAGAAAGCTTTTCCAAACTCAGGAACTAACTGGAAAATAAAGAGGGGAGCATTATGATTTGGGGAGAGAGGAAAAAGGATATGCTGTGGACCAAAAGGAATTGGTTGAATTTCTAGCTTGCCATTTTCTTTGACAGTTTTAAGCACCAGAGTGATTTAGTATTGTTAAGAGTTTTTGCTGCTTTTATCCTGAGAGGAAAAGCTTAAGTGTGAATCTTGAAGACGTAGCTTCTGAGAAGAAGAGAGTTTTGGGTAAGTAACTTTCTCATATTGCCTTGTTACCTTTTGGTTAGTGGTATTCCTTTTTGTAATTATACCACCAAAGATTTAGAGCTTATATGAGGATTTTTTTTTTCTTTAGGCATAGTCCTTCATTTTTTCATTTCCACATGTTAGTGATCATGTGTGCAAATTTAGGATTTTTTTCCATAGAACAAAATACCTGTATTTTTCCTACTTGACTAGTTCTTCTCCTCCAGCATACTTTGAATCTTCTTTAAAAAAATAGAATAAAATAGAATAGAATCATTTAGCTTGAAAAGGACCTTTAAGGTCATTGAGTCCAACTGTTAATCTAATACTGCCAAGTCCGCCACAGTCCTAGATCCTTCTAGCCTGTAGTACTTGTGTGCATAAATGGTGGTCATTTTTTAGATTACTGATTAATTGGAAATACCTTTGGTTCAATAAATAATTGATCCTCAGAATGTTAACTCTAAATATTAGGAAAGACAGACACCTTAGTTTTGAAAGGTAGTGAATGTCTCTGGCATAAGAGTGAGAATGATCATCATCAAAGTACTTCTTACAACAAGAAATGTAAAACTTTATTTAGCCTCAGCAAATATTCAAAGACTGAAAACTTAAAACCCAATACCCATCCAATGATGTCAAGTCCCAGTGGTTTTAAAGAGCACAAACACAAAATTGCTTGGTTGTTTGGGAAGACATCTCTTGAAATTTTTTTTCTGACACTAAGATTCATGTGAACAGTATTTTAAAAGCAGAGCCTACCTTTTAGGCCTTCATTCTAAAAAGAGCCATTATAGATTTAGTATGAAAACCTGGCCTACCAGAGTTGGGGCCACTCTAAACGTTTCTAAGCTGCTTTAAATGTATTGGATGTGCAAATAGCATTTAAAATGTAAAGCCAAGAGAAATTAAGAGCCTGCTCTCAGTAAGCAGTTATTATTGTCTTCTAGTTTCTATTTACTCCGTTAGATAAGAGCTCTGTTAGATAAGGCCTATTGGTATATCTAGGATATGCCAGCCAAGAGGCTCTGTGTTCACCAGAAATACATTTTTTGATACTCAGTTCATCTAGGCATTTATCACCAGAGTCTGAGCATTTCCTCAAAAAAGGCACTTACATGTATTATAATGTATTCTTGCCGTTCCTGCATTCCTTTATGCATCTTGTGCTGCTCTCATCTGGCTAAAGGGTGAGCACTCTTGTTTTCTTTTAGGAGGAATTCAGGAAAGGCTGCTTTGGACTATCATCACTCAAGTGATTTTTGCCTAGCTGTTGCCCTACAAAATGACTGGGTTCTGGTTGAATTGTGCGCTTCATCAATAAGCTAAGCCAGTCTTACTCATCTTTAAGCTAGAGTTTAACTATATTTCAGAAGGGAGCCTTGAGTTAATTGCATGGCAAATGT
Source organism: Athene cunicularia (assembly GCF_003259725.1). Classification (NCBI taxonomy): domain Eukaryota; kingdom Metazoa; phylum Chordata; class Aves; order Strigiformes; family Strigidae; genus Athene; species Athene cunicularia. The sequence continues at coordinate 41,903,831 of NW_020799098.1, forward strand.
GTATTCTAAATAATCAGAGTTTGCTAAAATGGAAAATGCATTTAATATTCATAGAACATGGGATTTTAGTGAGATGTTATCAGAATATTGTCTGGGAACGGTATAAGCTAAAGACAGGTGAGTAAACAGTACTACTGCTGATTCAGAATGAGAAATGCCTTTGTGCTAATGGTCTAATGTAGTATGCAGTATCAATATTCAGAGATTAGTACTTTGCTGTCTTTGATTCTTTCACTTATTCAACAGTAATGTATACACATTCACATCTTCCTTCCTATTCATTGGGCATGCTGTGATTTGCTTTTATAGACAGCAGAGAATTAAATTATTTAGAACTGTAGTAAGTTATAACTCTGAAGAATGGAAAACTGAATTTTAATACCTATTCTGCCTCTTAGAGCCATCATAAGTTTGGCCACTGTTTTTAACTGAAAGTTTGCTGAACATGAGGCTTTGTACCCATGGGATTCAGTCCTAAATTGTTTCAATAGAATAACAATCTTGTAGAATTCAGTGGAGAAAATTCTTATTTTCTTAGTGTAGTACGTGAAATACAGAACTTGAATATGACTTCTAACAAGGACAAAAAAAAGAAATAATTAAAAGAGCCGTCCTGTTTCTAACACACACATGAGGCAAGCTTCACAGTCACACTCTTGATTTCTGTAGACTGATAAAATAGAGTGTGATTGAGTTACTATTATGGTCTAGCATTCCTCAATCCTCCAGACTAGTGACTAGATGCTCACTTTCAGCTGGGTTAACTGGGAGTGGCCTTCTGCAAAAATCCGTGGTGGTACTCTAATTCATAATTCTGGAGCTGTAGCAAGATGCAATAATTCTTTTATTTCAGAGCTGAGAACATGACTACTAATGCAGGATGCTTGTGTTTCTTAAGATGGGTAGTTAGAGTTACCTTAGAATGTAGCAAACTGTGAAAACTTAGTCATCTTTCTCTCCTAGATACAGTGTAATCTGTTTAACATTTTTTATGTCATTTTAGACCCACCTTGCCAGACAGAACTCAGCAACATTCAGAAGCAGCAAGGAGGAAAGAAGCTCCTAGGTGAGCCATAGATCATTCTTTTGAAGGTTTTATTGCTTACATAAATAACCCTAGTGAAACAGCAACATAAAATCAATATTAATCCAACAAAGATAGACCACTGTAAATTCCAGCAACAAAATTTATGAAATTTTTGAAAGCTATTAAACTTAGTTTTATTACCTTACCAACCAAAAGATATTACATCTGTTTTATTACCCCAATAGAAGGTATGTTTTTACAGTTATAAAGGGGACAGTCTAATGCACTCCTGAATTAGTATCTCTGCTGATCCTTTACCTGTAATATTCTTTAAGTAATTGAAATCTTTGTTGTGAATCAGTTTATACTGTATCAAAATTACTGAAATGTAAAATCTTCATTTTACCGTTAGCCACTGTATAAAAGCTGCAATAAAAGGCTTGACCAAAAGTAGTCAAAACTGTATTTCTGCTAAGGATGGTTTCTAAAAACAGCTGTACACTTCAAAATGCTTTCATAGGAATGTTTTGTTTATTGTGGCTTGTCTACGTTTTATGGGTTTTTTTTCAAAAAGTCTCCATTTGTTCCAGATATAAAACAGGGGTTTATTTGCCCTTGGGCAAGTCACTGCCCCACAAAATAAGTCCCTGCTTGTGTCTCTTGTACTCTTGGTGGGGAACTAGGCTTAGAGCCTAATTTGCCTAGGTATCTAAATGCAAATTTAACATTCTTTTTTTACATTTGTTATTGATAAAATTGGTGTGTTGAACTGCATTTGTCTTCTGTGGTGGAATAATTAAATATTAGTAGGTAAATAAATGGATTGTAAAATAGGTATTAAATAAAAGTAATTTCTGAGCCTTGTATCAGATAATTTGTTAATCCAGGAAGCCTGGCCCTCATTCAGACTTTTTTGTGCTCCACAGATTACAGAACATACCATTCAGGGTTGGGTGCTACATTTGAGCTGTTTCCCCAGAATACAGTGAAGATCTTGACTGAGACATTCAGGGAGTAAGGAATATGTATCACAGGATCAATGAAAAAATTAAAGGAAGCTTGGTCACTTATTCTTTAAATCAGTCCAAGACTGATATGTGTTATTTTCCCTCTCACATTTGATATATTCAGTCACTTTCTGCTTAACTGAATTTAGTAATAGTAAACCAGTCAGTGTAGAGTCTGGAATGAGGAAACAGCAAAAGGTAGTTACTTTCGGCTATAATTGTTACATTGTCCAAGAGGCAGTTTTTAGTACTCTGATATTTATTTATCGCAGGGCAGTATATCCCCTTATGTGATGAAGATGGTTATTACAAACCAAGTCAGTGCCATGGAAGTGTAGGGCAGTGCTGGTGTGTGGACAGATACGGCAATGAGGTAACAGGATCCAGAACAAACGGTGCGGCAGAATGCGGTAAGTTAAGAATCCTTTGTGGCATTTGGTTTTAGAGGTGTTATTCCCTTCGATTATCAACCAAATCAAGTTTGTTTGGTAAGAACAGATGTGGGACCCAACAACATGGATTTTGAAGGAAAAAAAAAAAAAAAGTTATTACTTCATTAGTTTTTGTAACTCCTATCACTGTGTCAGCTATTAATAGCCCTCATATATGTGCTTAGCATATAGTGTATATAAATCAAGGGAAAATTAATTATCTAGATCACCGTTGGACAAGCCCCAAAATGCTTGATGAAATTCCTTTGGGTAATCAGCATGCTGCTGAATTCAATTTGACATTTTTTTCACTTTGTTTGAGGTAATTGCCAAAAGTTCCTAGCACACTAAATCTTCTTTTATTTTTCACTTCCCTGCAGCACTGTGCAAGTTCTTCCAAGAATTCCCCTGTCACTTTTATTTGATGTCCCAGATATAAAAAATGGCAATAAAATATTTTCCTTTTGTTAAAAAAAAAGTCTTACATTACTCCTTTCCACTTCATTTGCAACAAAAGAACATAGAGTGAAACAAAGGGTAAATTTGACACAGTATTTGACATTAAAGCTCAGGCCTATTGTCCATCAAATGCAGGATCCTTTATAGATAAATAGACAGTTCTAGATAGTTCAAGGTAATATGCAAGAACTGAACAATAGACACTGTATGTTATCAGTAGACCTTACTGTGATCTTTTAAGTTGGACTTAAATCTCTTCCAGTTGTTCCTGGCATTCATTATAGTTCTACAAATCCATAATATTTGTCTCCTCCTGTTAACAGTGAGAAATTCATCCCTATTCAAGTGGTTTTCTTTCAAGACAAAATAATTTTTATATCTTTTATGGTTTATATTATTTATGTTTTATTTCTGTGTCACACTGTGTAGTTAAAAAAAAAAGTAATTGTCCTGAAACTAAATATTCTGGTGTGCGTTTTGTATGCTTATGTATATTATACTATAAATGTGTAGTTTATCTTGTGTGTCTTTTCTGTAACTGTCATACCTTTTTAGCTATTGATGTAGAGACTTCAGGTGATTTTGCCTCTGGTGATTTCCATGAATGGACAGATGATGAAGATGACGAAGACGAAATAATGAATGATGAAGATGAAATTGAAGATGATGATGAAGATGAAGGAGATGATGATGTTGATGATGATGATGATCATGATGGATATATTTGATGATATTATCGGGTCCATGAATTGTACCTTTCTAAAATTCACAAGATGACATTTCATAAAATCCCTTTGCTCTCCAAGATCAAAAGGATTCTAACAAACATGTATATTTTGTATGATTACTTAAAACATTGCAGCTGGAGTCATAGACTTTTTTTGTTTAAATAAGAATAATTATATTATGTGCTTTTGAGTTTTTAAATGCCTTTGCGCTGAAGAAAACACATTGGAAGTCTAGCCTGAAGAAAGAAATGTTATGTGCTACTGAAAATATAAATGTGCAAAGTATACTATAAAAACAACCAGTCTCTTTAAAACTCCGGTAAAAAGATATTTGCCCTTACTTAGAACTGTGCATGTCCTCTTCAGAACACATACTATAACTTAACTTTAGTTCCATCGCTGTTTTATGCCCTGCAGGCTTTGCAAATTGTCCAGTTAATAAATAAAAATGTGTTACAGTACAAAAGCGTTGGTGCACAAGTAGCAATTCACCAGCCTTTAATTAACCAAAGGTATGGAGAAAAATTATTGGGAGAGAAAAATAAAGCAAAATTCTCCTTTGTGTTTGCATTTGTACTTATGGTTTTTATTAGGAAACAGCTAGGTTATTGAAAGGACTTTTCAAAAGCAGTAGCATGGACAAGCACCAATTCTGTAATTCTGAAGTTTTCTTGTCCTTCCTTTTTTTTTGTTTTTTTCTTTCATGTCAAGGTCATATAGGCTTTATCATTGTTTACTCAAACATTGCTTCACCCTTTGTTGTTTTGCCATATTTCTCTCTAACCAGATTAGCATAAAATATTTTACACTGGGAAAAAAATTGCTTAAAATTATATTACCTTTATACATGACTGTATTTCAGAGTATTGGCACTTGCCCCAAAGTAGTTTTTAATAAATGTATAATGATACTTTTTATTTTCTTAATTCAGGAAATAGTTTTGCATCTTTATCTTAATTCACATGTTTTCTGTTACTAGTGCAGAAACTTAGAGAACGTATTGTAAAGGTGCCTTGCAAAATAGATATAGAGAGGTTTTAGCATGCATACCAGTATAGGATGTTAGGCAATAGCTAAGCACACCCAATTACCAAATTATACCAGTATAGGAACTGGTGCTGGAATGAAGAAAATGGGTTATTTTAATTTTTTTCCTATTGTTATGTAATTACCATGTGGACTAGATTATAATTATTGTGTAGAGTAGCACTTAAGATTTGACTGTAGACAAAATTACTTTAATCACTGTATTTATGTTAGCATGTTAATTAATTGTGTAGACATTTTGGGACTCCACCATCTTTGTTCATATCATATCTATTGCTTTCTGCCCATAATAAAATTGATGTGACCTGTAAAATGTAATACTACAGGTTGTATAATTTCAAAATTGGATCACTGGTTTCCCATCATTAATCAAAAGGAAAACCAGTATCTTATCTGAATTAATTTCTACACATTAAATACTAAATTTAATGTTTATCCTATGTAATATTAAAAAGTATAATGCATTTTCTTTTTTACTGTTTCTGTATAGTTTGCAAAATAAAGACTCTTGTAACCAACCTTTGGCCAGTATAGCCCATCATTTTGACTTTTTTGCATAGTTTGAAATTTTGAAACAGGAAGAATTCATGTTTCAGATACATTTCACCTATTAAAATATATATTTATTTGTATAAAGCCATTTATTGTTTTATTTCCAGTAAAGAATTTTTGACTAAGGCAAAACCCATAGGCAGCTTTTATTTTTCTGTTTTTTTTCCTGAATTTTATATAGCTTTGTTATGTACTTTTATGACATTGTCTTCATTACATAGTAAAGAGATACTTCTTTTCAAATTCTGTCATAATTTGTGGGGCATAGTTGCATAATTTTCTTAAATAAAAGTAGTTAAGAGTTTGCCATTACAATATAGTGGGATTTTATCAGAGAACAGTTTCTTATGGCTGAAATTAACTGATCTAAAAATTGATTTTAAATAAAGAAGCTAAAGAAAAAATGTTGTCTTTATTGGCTGATGTAGCAAGTAATGTTGTGACGTTTTTTTCCTAATGTGACAAATGGTCACTAGATGACAAACTAAAAATGGGTTTCATTGAAATTTGTGATATTAGGAGAATTAATGTATGGAAACAGAATTAATAACGTGTTTAGCCTAGTGGGATTACAGTATGAAGAACATTCTGAAATGAACTGTCATGCAGAAGAGCACAAAAGAAGTTTATAGTCTTTCTTCCCTGTAAATTCCCCACTGAACTGGAAAGGGAGGGAATATGCATGGATTTTAGTCCCTGAGTATCAAAGCTACCTATCATAAAGTCAGAAGTAAGTCAAGATACCTAATTTACTAAAGAACAGTAACAATGGAGATTCAGGATGATTTTAGAGAATTTTTGTGGTCCAAAGCTAAAACAGCAACAGCAAACACTTGAATTGTTTCTTCATTCATGAGGAAAAGCCAGAGAAGAGATTGATAGTGTGAGGCTTCCTTTGAAAACATCCTTCATTAAAAAAGTAAATTTGTCTATGGTTTAGTATTATGGTGTTGATTTGCTTTCATGATACCAAATGAAGTGGAAACTCCTTCACTACATCATTGAAGAAATCAATTAAGTCAGGAGCAGGTAGAATAAATAAAGGCAAAGACTGATAATACAAAATTACTAAATAACTAAGCCATTCAGAAACTTTTTCCTTCTTTATGTCATATCCAAAAAATTTGCACAGAGGTATGTCCTCATGAGTACAGTCAGGCAGAAAGCAGTAGGGAGCCCTTGATTTTAAAACTTCATTATTTTTACTGTGTCACTGTCATTTGTTGTTGTTTTTTCTCGATCTTATAATTGTGCACATACATATATACTATAAATGTGCAGAGACACTGACAAATTTGGACATTTTCAGATATGGTGATTAATCCTTGTGCTCTTCTGAGAATGTGGATTAATAATTCTCAGTTTCATTGAAAAGTAAGGAATAACAAGTTAAATTAATTAAATTATATCTTTGAAGGGAATATTTCAGGTCAAGACACACAGATATGCTTAGTTTAAAAGCAAATGAATTAGCATCATTAGTTTGCTTGTACAAAAATTAGATTATTGTAGAAGACTGAGGAATATGGACCATAATGATAGTAAGAACATTTTTACTTGTTTCATGCACATGGACAAGAACAGGATTTCTTTTATTAAAGAATCCAGTGCTAGGTGGAATAATAAAAGTTTATCAGAAAGTGGATTAATTTTATGATTCAGAGGAAATTTTAAAATACCTGTATTTACTGGGTTTCTTTGTTATGATATTGTATATAATTTCTTAATACTGAAGCTTTTAAAAATTGGATTTAAATAGACCTGTGGCAGAACAAATTTATTTGAAATACAGTAATCCTTTTCACTGTTTTTCCACTAATTGAAATATAATAGTAGCAAATCACCCACAATTTTATTTCAGCTAGTTTGGTGGACACTAAGTAGTTTGTTACCAAATTTCTGTTTGAAAAAACAGATTGGAATAAACACGAACAATATAATGCATTGGAAAAATCTCCAACTTAACCAGTTATCACTGTGTAAATAGTTAAAACTAAAATATCAAAAGTTAAAAAAAAAAAAACAAAACAACTCAGTTCTGAAGGCAAATACCATATTGGACATGCTGAAGTAATAGGGAGCCCTTTGTCACGAGTAGATCTCTGCTAACACAGTGTCATTGTACTCACTGTACAGGATGGTGCAGTTTGCTAACTTGTTAATTCATCCAGTGAAATGGCAGTAGAAGTTACTTTTTGAAGTTACCTAACCAGAGCAAGAATGGGAAACAGAGTTGCCAAACCCTGAAAAAGAGACTACTGCGCAGTATCTCTATGTCCTCTTGAAGGTGAGTTTTACAAGTGAAATGTGCATGCCTATTTTTAAAAAGAATCTCCATGCTACAGCGTTAGTAGTAATGCAGAGCATTTTATATCTCTTCACCAGCTTTCCACATGACCCTGTAGAAAAATTTTATTTAAACTTCAGACAAGGGCATCCACAAAATTTGTGCTCGTACCTGTAGCTATTTTTGCAAAGATGGTTGAAATTTATCAGTTAAAGATGGACAGAGAGGGGGCCTGTTGTCCCTGTCTGCCCATAGCATTCACAGCTACTTTGTAAACTCATAGAACATTCTGCAGTCTGCTGAATTAAAAAAAATATCCCTCCATCACAGGTTGTTACACTGCTCATCAGGCAAGTGCAGTTTTATAAAAGAGCTGGCTATACCCAGCACATGGCACTGTGGGTGTGCTCTGTAGGTCTTGCTATTAACGTCAGATGCCCTTTTTTAGAAAGACTTAAATTTCCTTTACCTTTACATAGTTTATTTGTCTCACAGGCTTGTGTACCAATAGGTTTTGGTGAGATCAAGTTGTCTGCCGGACTTTAGTCCCTGTGAGGAAGAGGAGATTGAATCTCTTCTACTGTAACTGTAATGCTTCTGATTGATTTCTGTGTGCCTGAGGGGGCTGGAGGACCACACCAGGCTTTACCGAGTTTGGGGTGTTAGAACAGACCAGTGATTAACAAAATACTTTGTTGGTTTTGTTTGAAAGCTAGCAAAGATTACTGAAGTTTTCTATTCTTTTTTTTGAGTAAGAGTTCTATAGTAAGAGCAATTTTTCAGCCATAAGGCCATTTTTCCTTGTTCCTTGTTTCTTAAGAATAATGCAGTTATTTGAAAGAATACTGTAATTCAAAATCAGATGGGTTTGAGCATTATGCAAAACACCTATGGAGCTTGCTCAGTTTTATTACACTTCTGTATATTCCAGTGTGCTGCATTAGTGCTAAGGAACTGAAACACACTTTAATTCAGAATCTGTTGTGAAATTGTTTTATGTTTTCTAGTATAAGCTTTCATTCTTGAAGAAAACACAATCTAGAGATTATTTTTAAAATGTCACCCATATAAATCCAAGCCAAATCCCCCAAAGTAAAATTACTATAAAAACATGCTTGGTTCATATGAGGCATGTATTTTAAAATTGAGGTTGAAATGGTTAAAAACTGTCTTAAGAATACTTATTGCTCTAACATCTGACAGCTACCTGAAAAGTACAGTTGTATCTATATGGAAGTTTATGTGTTTATTTTGTGTCGGGTAGTTTTCATGTTTGCTCAGTATGATGAAAAAATTGTGCAAAGCTAATGTCACTGGGCTGTGTCTTCATTGTAATTAATTGTGATCAAACGGATGTTACAAGTTTATATGTTAGTGTAACTCAAATAAAAGGATACACAATGTGAAATAACACTGTAACAGCACAAGGTGATGATACCAGTCCATGTTTCTTCACCTGTAAGTGAACTTGCTTCCCTCAATTCCTCCACATGTTCTGAAACATTGACTAGTTTCCAATGAAAAGAGGAAAACAAATGTTGAGCAGGGCTGCTTTCTTCAGCTTTGAGAGCTCTAGGAGCTGTCCTTAGAAATCTTGCCAGAACATAGTAAGGAGGCTCCTTTGAAGGCACAGAAGCTTAAAATGCATGGTTTAAATAAGACTGATGACTCTTAATAATTTTATAAAGGAAACCTTCCAACAGTTTTAATTTATACCTTGAAAATGTACCCAAATATAATCTTTGATCATGGAAAGAAAAAAAAAAAAAAAAAAAAAAAAGTAGTAATGCTGCAAGTAAGGCAAGGACAAAGGAAAGGAAGACAGGAGAAAAATTGAAATGAGACAATACTGGGGCAGCATCTATGTATCTGAGTAACTGAGTGATCCTGTCACTGAATAAAAAAGTGTGAGAAATCTAAGTTCATTGCTCATAATGCTCTTTCCCCTCATAATTTCCCTCCTACATGTTTTTATTAGGCTATGTAGCTTTATAGTGTATCATTCACATCAGAAATTACATCTTAGTGGTGAGATGACTTCAGCTCCCATAGTGGCATCATGGCACAAAGCATCTGTAGCAATTACACCATTGACCAGCCTAGAAGCTGAGAAGATGTTACTGGCACATTAGAGTTCCTCAGAAGAAGCAGTTTATAGCACATGTTTGCCCAGGATGTAATCTATCACATCCATTACAAATGCTTGCCTGACTCGGTGCAGGGAATTGTCCAGAACTGTTGTTTATATAAATGGTAATTTACTTAGATTCTGATGTAAAAATGGAATAATGCCACTGAAAGTTGTATATCTTCTCTGTTAAGATAGTTTGATTTCTATGTTGTAGAAATTGCTTTACTGTTTTATGTCTCTGCATAGTAGCTTTCATTTCAAACATCAATACTGGCAGAAAAAGCACTGCCATCTAAGTAAATTTCCTGTATCAGTTTTGTAAAGATAAGAGAAATGTCAGTGCTGGCAGAAGGTACATCTTAATGCCAAACAGGTAATGAGTAGATCCCTTCATTTACAGTTCACTCCTATGATTCATAGATCTGACTTACACCAGAAGCACTGGCTGCCTGGTTAACTGTTCTCTGGCCATATTTAGATTTCAGTTATTATGAGAAAGCGAGTGAAAGAATCTCTTTTTTTCCCCTCTCAGGTTTGTAATACATGTCTTTTACTGTTAATTAGAGGTCAATTTATTAAACTCTCTCCCACTCCACTGCTCCTTGAATGCCACTGTATAATAATGAGGAAAAAAGAACTATTAATCTTCAACAGGAGCAGTAAAATTGCATAAAATTCCTACTATTTGCTGCTGTACAGAGATAAGTCTTTTTCTTTCTATGTGCAGACAGTAACCTTGCCATGCATCCCCCATCTTCTTTGACACAACAGAGTGAATGTCGCTATCATGATCAGTGCAGGGTTTCAGAAACCTCTACTGGCACATCTCGATGTTACTCTTCTCTCTGCTCCTGTGCAGCTGATGTCGTTATATCGAGATCTGACCACAGAGGGATCAGCTCTGCCACAGAGTAAAGGTTTGCTGAAGGGCAATTGCATAAGCCTAAGGGCTTTATGGTAGAGCTGCTGCTGCTACTGCCTGCCTGAGCATGATGGAAGATAGGGAAAGGTTTTTCTATTTTTCCATAGTGAGGTTATGCAAACTGGATAGTCCCACAACTGTAGCATCTTTGGGCTCTGTATTTTGTCTTCATAAAAGAAATTTGCTCTGTCAGGTGTGTCAACTTTCCATTTCTCCTGGCTGGACTATAAGCACAGAATGGCTAGCTGCTTTTCCCTATGATTTTATCTCTTTCAAAAAGAAAGAAATATTGTGTTTGTGAGGTTTGTTTCTAATTTTTCTTCTTCACTTTTCAAGTGTTCTTGGTCCAGCTGTTGTTAGAAAAATAAATGATAGCAAAGGGTAGAAAAAAACAAGGTAGAAGTCTAAAAAAATAGTAAAATACCAAGGCAGAGTTCTGAAAAATAGTAACCTAGTGAGGGTTAGAAAGTGTCACACTGCTCTTGCTCCCTTCTTCTTTTTCCAAAGTCTCTGTTAGTGTTGTGATCTTTATCTGCGTAAGTCTGTAGCCAATGCTTTATCCCATGCTTCTGTTATTATACCTGCTCATGAAGCAAACATCTGTAAATTACCAAAGCTATATTTTTCACATGGGGAGAGATTCCAACCGCTCTCCCTCAGAATGGAAGCAATGATACTGCAGCGTATTTACACACACAAAAAAAAAAAAAAAAAAAAAAAAAAAAAGTTGCAGTTTTCCTTTGTGTAGCCCCTTTTTGTGATTAAGACGCTTTAAAAAAAATCACATGGTGAGAGTTATGTATTGTAATCACTGTCTTAAGCCAAAGTATCACTTTTTTAAATTTCATAAATGCTAACATTAGAGCATGTCAGGTACTTTGCTTAGAAAGCAATGGCTTCCAATATTTTCCTTTAGTTGAATCCAGGAACCAAAAATGTTGATACTTGAAATGATTGTAGAATCATAGAATGCTTTGGGTTGGAAGGAACCTTTAAAGGTCACCTAGTCCAACCCCCCTGAAATAAGCCAGGACATCTTCAACTAGACCAGGTTGCTCAGAGCCCAGGTTGCTCAGTCCAACCTGGCCTTGAACACTGCCAGGGAGAGGGTATCTACCACCTTTCTGGGAAACCTGTTCCAGTGCCTCATCACCTTCACTGTGAAAAATTTCTTCCTTATAGGTAGTCTGAATCTACCCTCTTTTAGTTTAAAACCATTGCCCCATGTCCTATTTTAATAGGCCCTACCAAAACCAAGCTTTCTTATAAGCCCCCATTAAGTATTGCAAGACTGCAATAATCTCTCCCCAGAGCCTTCTCCAGGCTGAACAACCCCCACTCTCTCAGCCTGTCCTCACAGGAGAGGTACTTCAGACCTCTGATCATCCTTGTAGCCCTCTGGACCTGCTTGAGCAGACCATGTCCTTCCTATGTTGGGGGCCCCAGAGCTGGACGCAGTATTCCAGGTGAGGTCTCACAAGAGTGGAGTAGAGGAAGAGTATCATCTCCCTTGACCTGCTGGCCATGCTTCTCTTGATGCAGCACAGGATGCAGTTGGCTTTCTGGGCTGTGAGCGCCCATTGCTGGATCATGTCCAGCTGTTCATCCACCAGTACCCCCAAGTCCTTTTCTGCAGGGCTGGTCTCAATCCCTTCATTGCCCAGCCTGTATGCATACCAAGGGTTACCCCAACCCATGTGCAGAACCTTGCACTTCACCTTGTTGAACCTCATGAGGTTCATATGGGTCCACTTCTTAATCTTGTCCAGGTCCCTCCGAATGTCATCCTGTCCCTTGGGCATGTAAACTGCACCATTCAGCTTGGTGTCATCAGATGATTACTGCAACAAAAAGCTGCAGTGAAATTTCCAGAGCTCCCTGATTTTTTTTTTTTCATAGTTACGTTGCTAAGAAATGAGGTAAATTATGCCATTTCAAGGCAACTTTAAATTTAAAATAATCCCAACTGAAAGTTAAGAAACATTTAGTATTATCAGCTACAGTTAGGCAGAGATATGTGATCCAGTGTTGTGTTCCATCCTGTCTTAAGTTACTTGTCAGAGTAGAAATCCTTTCCTGATTTCCACAGTCTACCTCACAGACTGCTTGTAGCTTTACAGTTTTCCACTCAACAGTAGATGTTTGGAAGGTGTTTTTCTCATCTCTGAAATATAAAATGAGGTTTAGGTACTACCTTTATATACATGGCAACTTCTAAATTAAATATTACTAGTTAAGAAATGGATAATGACTTAGAATAGATTCGTACACAAAGCTCTTTAAAAACATCACTTGAATGCTCAGTGACAGTCAAAGAAAGCCAATTCTATGAGGAATTATTTTGGGAAGAATGAAAAGAAATAGAGAACGTAACCCAAAGAACATCTTTTATGTCACTGTATAAGTAAATGCTACTCCTTTTCTGTTCTAACCTCTGTGTCTTCCCTGTTTCCAAAGAGTATAAATGTTACAGCAAAGGATGACAAGGATAATCAAAGGTAAGATTGATTCATATGAAAATGACGGTTGGGATGCTCAGTCATAAAGGTGATAATTGGAGATATGATAGATTATGATGAAATCATAGGTGCCTTAGAGAAAGGGAATATCAGTTTTTCAAATCTTGAGTTCTGGAGGAGCAATTTCACATGCCATTAAAGATATTCGTCAACTCAGTGTAAGAATACCAACACATCTAAAATGGGACACGCAGAACCAAAGGCACTGATGTCCATTGGACTTTGCCTTTACTGTATGAAAGACCATTACAGCTGCCATTTAGTAAGAAGTTTTATGCCTAAGCAGTGCTATCTAGCAGACACAACATGGCAAATAATCAAGAAGCTAACAAATCTATTTGTATTTGAGTTCTGCTCCTAATGACACAGACTACTAATCTTGTTAAAATCTTGATCATCAGTGAATGCTCTAAAAACCAAAACAAAATTATTTGGGAATTTTTTTTTATTTGTCATTAGAAATAAAAAAATCACAATTTATTTTCCTTTTTACATTTTCCTAAAGTGAACTTCATAATATGTCTGGAGAACAGAGCTCTGAAATGAAAATTGAATGCCATCTTTGGAGGCATTCAAAAGCCATCTGGACATGGTCCTGGGCAACCTGTTCTAAATGTTCCTGCTTGAGCAGAGAGTTGGACAAGATGACCTCCAGAAGTCCCTTCCAACCTTAGCCATTCTGTGATTCTGTGAAGTGAAATCAGAAAACCATTTTCTTTTCACTGCTTGTCATTGATCTTAGATGGGTTTTAGCACATGCCAACCCGTGTTCCTGATCTATTTCCTGTTAGACAATACTAGAAGTCAGTATGCATTATTTAGGGTCCACGTTATTTAAATACCACTTACTGAAATGGAGCCAAGATCTTTCTGGGGCATCCATGTGTTGCTGTGACACAAATCAGAATAACCAACTGCTTTACATGTAAAGTAAACATGTGTTGCTATTTGAATTACAGGAACAGATATAACTGTAGATTCTTCGGGCTAATTACAAAAATAATTTGGATTTCACCTGGCAGTATTGAAGCAGATGTCTTTAGGAAGCCCAGTGACAGGAGAGAGCAATCCTCTCCCCATTTCTTTGACACCGGGACTCTCAATGGCCATTTCTTAGCCAATATGAAGGAAAGGACTAGAGAAATCCTCAAACGTTTGTGTTGTGGGTTTTTTTTTCTGCTGACTGTCTCTATTAAATACTTCAATATTTTAGCTGTCAGGAAAGAAAGATTATTGTGGCTAAGCAATAAAGAGAATCAGGATTTGAGTAGCACCACACTTCTGACCTGTTTGTTAGTGACAGCTGGGCCTGGGATAGACTGGCAGTGTGCTGCGAGATGTCTGATATTTACAGTGTGATGTGGCGGCTTAAGGATAAAAGAAGAAACTAATTTTTTTATTATTTCCAAGTAAAAAAATGGTTTATGGGAGGCCAGATTTTTTTGCCTATTCTCTACAATTTTTGTGATTCAGAAGAAAATGCAGAAGCCTTTACACAATTTGCAAATAACTCCTCATGGTCTGACAAAATGGCATTTTTCTCTGAGACAGAACTGAAGAATCTTTCCTGAGTAAATTTAGTCTTGACTTATTACCTAAATATTGCAGGATGTACCCAACAAATTTCCTGATAAGGTAAGTGCTGCAAGTCATGTTTGCTCTAAGGTCAGATTCCTTCATGATGGGATTTTTTTAATGCCATTCTTGAACCTCAGATTCCTCCATGGTAGCTTGATGAGTTGCCATTGGACTGGTAGGAGAGCAAATTTCTCAATTTTACCATTCTGAAAAAAAAAAAGCCCCTAATGGGTCTAAGAAACTTTCATTTGCTTTGCAGTCAAAAATTGACAGATTCATGACAACACACACAGGAGCATTTTATTACTGAAGACCTCAAGATGATTTGTCTGTCAAATGTAAGAAAAAGAAGTCTAGCTAATCACCTAAACACATAATAGTTAAAAAGTTCTCACATTTTTACACCTCAATAGCTGTAAAAAATCAAGTCACCTAAAAAAAAATCAATCTTTTTTTCTGTTAATTTGGAAATGTCCTATAATGAAGTTACTGGCAAATGAGTCTATGTGGTGTCTTGACTATATGTATGGAGAAGCAATGACTATCCATTACAGAAGGATTTATGTCCATTTCCACTGTGACAAGGTGGTTGTGCTGTAAAATTAAAAAAAAAAAAAAAGGACATTAATATGTGTTATCCACTTCTGGACTCCATGGGCAGCATGTGTCCCTTCAGTTATAGATCAACACTACAGTCGTTCTCAGCTGTCCACATCTAACAGGGCTTAGCGGCTTTTTTATCCCACATGCTGCTCTGCTGCAGGGTGATAGAATTGCACTGTATGGGAAGGTTGATTCTATTCCTCTTTAGAGCCAATAGGAGATTTAGAAAATATTTTTCTTTCCAGACTTCCAACTTCTTTTGAAAGTATACCATGGGCAGCAAGGGAATGGCAGAACTGTACTTTTGGGACTGCACATTGACGTGCAAGGACAGAAATGCAGGACAAAGGGGGTAATGGCATTTTTGTTGGTCTAGTGAAAAGTTTCAGATATATTGGTCTAATTATAGTTAAATACCAAATGCGAGTGGGAGGTCATTTAAATTCCCTAAGCCAGATGGTCTAATTCATCTCTCATTTAAAGCACTTTGATTTTGAAAGGGTCTGATGCTCAATTTTATCACATTTTGTTCTATAGAAAGGTGGGAAAGCAATGTATTTTATACTCAGGATTTTACAGTCTGGGTGTATGAAGTGAGAATTTAACTACAAAGAACTCCAGCATCTTGCTCTCACAGGAATACTGTGCTTTTCTAGCTCTAGATTAAAACAACTAGGAAAAAAAAATGTCCTTAGCCACCCTCTTTCTAAAACATGTAGATTTGTACTTGTTCTCTGTGCAACCTAAAGTGGGTGTGGATACTGCAGTGCTCCTACCAGTTTAGTTTTCTCTTTTAAAAACTAAGGTGTGTCAAACTTGGTGCATAGCTGAACTCTTGAGACTGGTTAACTAACCTTTGCTAATGACTGTGGGATCTGAAATGGGTTATCTCTGAACATCTACCAGACATTTGCTTGCTGGGGAGCTGGATATTTTCCCCTTAGCATGTTGACTAGTCTTTCCTCCAGTTGTTTTGTAATGAATGAACTTTTGAAGCCCAGGGAGACTGAGGCATTAAACTATAGGCTGAGGCTTGCTTTCCCAAAGTTTGTTGTCATGTACAAATGTCTATGTAAAAGTATTTTGTACTCTCTATAGTCACAAGGTTTTGGAAAGTTTTACTGAGGCCTTCAGCAAAGAGATTGAAATGAGTTTTCTGTGGATATCTGTTTACATTAGTTTAATGTGAAGCCTTCAACTCATTTTACACAATAAAAATTTATCATTAGTTACTCTGACCTCCTCTGTTTCCAATCAGAAGTGATGGATTATCTGAAAGAGATTATGTACTCAGATATACATGTTCTGAAGAAAGAAAAGTCCTTGCTGTTTTATGCATTTTTTGTTCAGTTACTCAGGCTCAAACTTTGATAGTGAGTATTTGCATGAACCTGAATCCCTTGTTCTTAGTTAGTTTTCAAAGTGAAGTCATTATGTAGCTTTAAATTTTGTGCTATTTTGGCAAATTTATAAATGTGTAGGGACAATTTTACTGGAATTTTTTTCAAAATAATGTCCTGTCCTTGGCATTTTTGGGCTTACCATGTAATAATTTGTTTGATGGTCTCAATAAAGAGTTTCTAAACTTTTTTTCTAGCGGACAGTCAATATTCCACGCTCAGATTTACTGTGGAGTTCAAGAAGAGTGCTGCTCTTTGCTTAACTTTCTCCCATGACTGATTTGCTAGGTAGCTACATTCATAACACTCCACTGTCTCAGCTTGACAGGCTTAGCACCTTTTTCTCTTCCTCTGAACTTCCTTAACTGCCATTCTGGCATATTTCAGGCTTAGATACTTGTAACTCATTTTAAAGGCAAGCTTATAATGATATACTGGGGAAAATAGTTCTCAGCAGAATTGTCAGAGCTGGTGGTTGGAAGAATATATGGATCATTTTAGTAACAGAAAAGGTGGAATCTATCTGAATGGGTCTGAGAGGGATAAAAATGAATTTTGTCAAGTGTATTCAGTCCTATTATTCAAAAGTTGTTTCCCTTGGATCCATATTTTAAGTCATTGATTTGTTACTGGTAACACTTACTATTCATGGCCCTGGTCCTCAAGGACTTTGCCTTGGCTCAAATTATACTTTTTCTTTGTGCATACGTGTCCTAGTTTTGACCAGGATAGATTTAACTTTCCCTGGGTTGAGAGGGAGCACAACTAGAGGTCTGGGTCCCGATCAGTCGTTGGAGTATTTCATACCATGTGATGTCATGCCCAGGGTATACAGGTGGTGAGGGCTCTCTCTGGCTCTCTCTGGTGCTCACTGTTTTGGGGTTTCTGGTCTGGTTGCATGTTGCTGTGGGAGCAGTCACCACACTCGGCAGCCACTGCTTCATTTAACCCATTTCTTTTTGGACTCATTATTGTTACTGTTGTTCTCCTGTTATATTTAGTAAATTCTTTCTTTTTATTCAACCTACGAATTTTCTTCCTTTTGTCCCTCCCCGCTCCAGCAGGTCTGTGTTCTTCTTACACTGAGTATCCCAGAGCTGGACACAGTACTGCATGTGAAGTCTCACGAAAGTGGAGTAGAGGGGTAGAATCACTGCTTTCAACCTGCTGGCCACACTTCTCTTGGTACAGCTCAGGATACAGTTGGCTTTTTGGGCTGCAAGCACCCATTGCTGGCTCACAGAGGTGAGACTGTGACTGGCCTGTAGTTCCATGGGTCTTCTTTTTTTCCCCTTTTTAAAAACGAGGGTTAAGTTTCCCCTTTTCCAGTCAGTGGGAAATTAACTGGACTGACACAATTTCTCAAATATCTGCCAGTTCCCTTAAAATCCATGGATGCATCTCATCAGGTCTCATGGACTTGTGCACCTTCAAGTTCCTTAGATGGTCGTGAACTTGATCTTCTCCTACAGTGGGTAGTACTTCATTCTCACAGCCCCCACTTTTGCCTTCTACTTCTTGGGAAGTGTGGCTGGAGCCCTTGTCATTGAAGACTGAGGCAAACAAGTTACTGAGTACCTCATCCATCTCCATCATATTACCTTTCTATTTAATTTCTTATCTAGACATATTAAAGGGAAGCAGAATAAACATAAGTATTATTAAAATTGCTATCTATAACATAAAATATGCATGAGCCCTTGAAGCTTTGTCTGTAACCATGTGTGGCTGGTGATTAAGTTACTTGGTGCTCTTCTCAACAAGTTCTTGCTAAAAGGTCTTGTCTCCTTGTAAACATGTCAAACCAGGAAGGACAGGGGCAAACTTGCATCTTCTCCACCACTAATGGCAAAACCAGAAAATAGTGACTCTCACACTTGTGCCAAGTTACCAGTTGTACTAGTGCCGAGTCTTTACACAGCAGAGGGTTTAATCTGCTGGTTCTAGCTTGGTAGTTTTTGAATATGTTAAAGGCTTCTGGATTTATATGGGGAGAAAAAAACAGATTTTTGTTTTACCAAAGCCCAGGCACAGCTTTCAAATGTTTTATTTTTGAGACCAATGTGTAGAGTGCATCACTGGTTTTTCACATGTAATTTTGAACGTGGTCAGGAAATAAAACCTGTACTGGGCTGAATGTTTGTCTAAATTTGGTAGGGAAACTCCACAATCTGTAACAGCTGCAGATTTCCTAATATTAAAATGCATATGGTTATATGCATTAACAAAGAAAGAAGTCCTGCTTGTGTGCTCCAGGACAGCCCTTGCCTTTGGGCACAGGTCAGTAACTAAGGACAAACAAGGACATCCTCAAGGAGCACTCCAGGTCTGAACTGAACCGCCTCACATAGATCCACTTCATCTCTTCTTTGCTTCCATTAATACATTGTCTGCCAAAGTTCCTCAGTGTACCTTCTGAAGTGTCTGTGTGCACAGAAAGTTGGGGGGTTTTCCCCTAAATACAGAATAAGTATTTATAACTGGATTGTACTATTCATTCCCAATTTATCTGCCCAAAATGAGATCTCAGCTGAAGGCAAAACACAAAAGAAGGGATTGTATGTGAGAAAGTGTCTAAAGAAGCAGCATACTTTTCATTTGGTTGTTTGTTGGGGTTTTTTTGTTGTGGTTTGTTTTTTTTTTTTTTTATATTTGGTAACACAAGCACACAGCTGTAAAGAATCAACACTAATGACTGAAGAATAGGGTGTTTGTTGAAGTTACAGATACTGAAGATATATTCATCTTCTGAAGTTCAATAACACTTCTTAAATAAGATCAGTTTGAAAAATCCTTCACTGCAGAAAATGATTTATCTGTGTGCAGTCTGAAGTGAAACAGGTTGGAGTTTACATATGAACCCAAACGAAAAAAAATTATTATACATTTGGGTTCATGCCAGTAGGTGGACACTTTGAAAGTCAGAGATATGTTCAAAAGTGAGAGTTATTAGGAATTTCTGGAAAGCACTCCCTTTTTTTTTTTTTGGCATATCAAAGGCCTGTTTTGTGGTCAGCAGCTGACATCTGTTTCTGTGTACTGCTATACCATAAGTAGCTTTTCCTGCTTTCATCTACAGATTAGAAGAAGATAATGCTCTAGGGCCAACTCTTATCCTCACTTAAACCACTGAAGTTAATCAGCAAAACTCTTCTCTGTCACATTAGTACACCTGTTGCCCTGAAGTGTATTTCAATGATTGAACTTATAATATAAAACCACAGAATGTATTATTTTTTTATTATTATTATTTTCTTTCAGCAGCATGGATGAAGCTTCAGGAAAATCGGCGCAGGTGGTCCGTGAGGTTATACAGGGTGTGAAGTCAGCAGAGGATTTTGTCTGTGAAGTTGCCATAACACATTTTTACTAACCTTCAGACAACTCACTTTCTCATTGTATCTTTTTTTAAATGTAGCAGGCATAAAACCAATCCAAAGCAGTAACTAATTCACATGGAAACAAATAAAGACAGAGGTAAAGACAGTGTTTTGGAGGACCTGTTTATGCACAACTGAAATTAGAAGAAAAAAAGTACATGGAAAACCTTCACTAGTAGGAGGGATCTTTAAAGAAGAAATAGTAGCATAAAATGAAAGCCCATAGCCCATAACTTGAAAATTGGACAAACTGTCCACAAACTACATGGATTATACTGGGGAAAGGTAGGGTGACCGAGTGATAAAGGCTTGCCTGACAAACGGAAGTTCCTTTTCAGTTCCCTGCTCTGTCATAGGATCTATCAATTAGAGTAATGTTTAGTGTGACAATACTCACATTTGTAGAGGTCTGATCCATGGAACAAAATTATGAGGGGAAATATGAGAGTTTCTGACGATGTTGTGTTGTTTTATTTTAAAAGTCTTAAGAGAAAGGACTAAAGAAATTCCTGGTTTTTGGATTCAGCCTCAGAATAAACCATGAGATGGATGCTGATTTACTCAATCTGTCATTTGAGGAGCTTTGCAAAAGGACTTGATGCACAGAATGGTCTAAAGGAGAAGTAAATTGGGTTTTGTTGACATAGATTCTGCTTTATTCCCACAGTATATTCTATCTGGATCTGGTAATTTGTCTCGCTATGGCTCATTTATTCATCTGTATAAAAGATACTAACTATTTTGTTTTCCTTGAACCCTGATACAAAAAGTACTTTTTTTTTTAAAGATTCAGTACTCAAAAGGAATCATAGTAATATATATATGTTAATAATAAACTGCAGATGTTTAACAAAACAGACTTTTGAACTTCTGACAACTAATAATGTTCTTACAAAAAGAAAAAATTTTGAACCAAGATTTCAGAAAGATAATGTCATAACCTGATTATAGGCGGGTCAGTCAAATACTGATTTCTGTGGAGGGGAATGTGGGGAATTGTGTGACTGATAATGGTGTGGCTCTCTTAATAAAGCATTCATAATTTCTGATGAAATTACAAATTAGTTGGTAGGGATTATAGAAGTATATTTGGTATAGACTCAAACTGATGGACATCCATTATTTTACCTTCCATTAATTCTTTGGTTTTGGGGACCCATATCAATTACATAATTGTTTTGTGTACTTTGTTGGTTTTTTGCTAAGAGCACTGAAATTCTACAGATGACACAAAGACTGGTGGAGTGATAAATAGTGAAGACAGGCCACAGTCCCCTGGTTCGCTAACCCCAAATTTCCCATAAGAATTTTAATACAGGCAAAGGTTCAGCCAGGTATCTGTGAAACAAACAAGGAAAGGTGTGATGTACAGGGTGGACTCTTCTCTCTCTTAGGCAGAAGTGTTCTGAAAAAGACTTGTGAAGAATAATTAGCGGATCACAGTCACAAAGTGACATTTTAGCCAAACACTGCCTGGATGTAAGTATGGTGTACAAAGTGTCTAATATTAAAATGACTATGACAACATGTCTAGGGTTTCCATCCATGAGCTTCAGGACATTGTGGGGCCTTGCTGTACTGTCAGCCTAAGCATACAGTGATCTGTAGGATGAATGGATCTGGACTCCCTCCTAAGATGTGCATCAGCACTTACAGCGACTCAGGTTGAGAAGGCTCACACTTCACGTTTGCCCCTAGGGATCACCTGTGTTAAGTTCTATAAATAAGTAGTTAAAACTGTAAGGATTGATGACCAGAAGCTCAAGCAGTATGAACTCGGTCTTGCTTAATGTTGTAGAATGTTAATAGTGAGAAGAGGTACCTGCTGAAACAGGTTGCCATGGGCCACAATGGAGTCCCTCCACACAACTGCTGCAGTCAAGTCCGGCTGCTGCCTGCTTGAGCAGCTCTGTTCAGCTGGAGCATTCGGACTCGAGGCAGAAATTCAAGGAAGCTCCAACTTCTGTTTTCTTCAGGTCAAACTAAAGGTTTGTACGGATCCCTTTGGATTTAAAAATCTATTAACTTGAGTTATGTTCTCGGTTTTTGTTGGGATTTTTTAGCATAATACAATTGCCATCTGTTAGGAAACAAACAAAAAAACCCCAACCAAAACCAAACCGAGAAAGCCAGGCAACATTAACATGCATAGATTATAACATTTAATGTTTTCCCACAAAATAGAAGCACAAATACATCTATGGTGTCATCACATTCTAGTCTGGCGATAGTCTACAAAATGTGATGAGACCTGTTAAGCATAAACTTGATGAATTAGGCAAATTTCCTATGGCTACCACTAGAATAAATCTGTAAAATGCCTATTAGTGTTTTATGTGCCATGAGTTATATCCAGCAGATATGGAGCACCAGACAGAAACAAGCATATGAATGTCAAGGTCCAAGGCTGCAATAATAAGCACAGTTTTCATAGTCCCCACACTGTAAGGATGCCTAAATCCAAAGTTAGATGCAGCACTCTTTCCAATTACTATTGTATCCTGATATATCATGAGATAAAAAACTGACCTTGATCGTGATTTGACTTCACGGAGTGAAATACATGGTCTGTTAATGTGGGAGACATCGGCCTGTCAGCCCTACAAAACCTCTGAAAAGCAGCTAGGCTTTGGTGAGAAACAGGCCTTGGGAGAAAGATAAGAAACTGCTGAGTTGTACCAAGGTGGCAGGGAAAAACAACGGAGAGCTGCAACGCTGAATGGTGGGAAAGTCCTGAACTGTGAGAAGTTACTGCTGTGTGAACAGCGCGTGAACAAGAAGGTGGTTGGTCTGCACAGCGTATGTTAGAGAAGTTTTATGCTGATAGGAGAAAAGGTTGATAGCTGTCTAATTGCTGATTTGCTAATTATGAAGAGCTCTGACGAGAGCATAAGTATGTACTATTAGAAAAATAAATGGCTTTGCGTTTATAGAGTTACGTGTTAGAACTGTTATAGAGGTCCGATATCCTGCCTCAGCATGTTAATGGCTGTGCCTACCTGGTCAGCTGCTCTGCCCCAGAACTGCGGAATTTTGAACTTATAGGTGGACTGGTTGTTCTTGAGGCATTTTGTTGTTGTTGTTCCTAATTAAAAGGAAGAGAAGTAGAAGAAAAAGGAAGGAGAAGGAGCCCACAAAAAATACTTTGTATTACCCATATGCAGAGTTCTCAGACCTCTGCTCAGTTCTCATCACAGCATCACATACAGGGAATGTCAGCTACCATAGAAACTGTTTGCATACATTTGTATATACCTCTGACACGTTAAGCTGTTTAGGCAAAGTGCTCTGCCCTTACAGCTCTGAGAAGCTATGATGGGATTATGACTTTGTTAGGTAGAAATCATTGTTATGTTCTCATGGAGATCGTGTTGTCACTTCTACTTAAACCAATGCTATTGGGAACACTTTATCTCTTGCCATTTGATTTACAAATGGAACATAGTCTCAAATGACTTCTGCATGCACAAATTAATCTACTTTATGTCGTGATGGTATGGATTATTGCTTAATGAAATATCAGCAGGCATTTTATTACCACATCTGAATATAAGAGAAGGCATAGTTAATACAGAAAAATGAGAAGTGTATTTGCTTACCTGCTGTTAGGTATGAAAGTGTTCATATGAAAGAAGAGAAGCAAGGAGGAAGTGAGGAAAATAAAATCTGTGGGTTAAGAATTCTGGTTTATTACTATTTTAAAAAGATCTGTCTAATATATGACTTTTCTAAAATATTTATTGTTCACCTTATGGCTTTGAAAATAATACACCCAATATATTGTTTATGGACAGGTCTAACTACTGAGCATGTTGTCTTCTATGTGCTAGTAATGAATGAAGAAACTAAGTCAACACAACCCAAATCCAGAGAAAAAAAGTAAACTAAAACCTGTGAAGCACAGAATAATGAACATATGGAAAAAAGGCAATTACTGAAAAGCTGAAATGGATTCAGAAGACAACTAGACTATTTTCTTTAGAAACAGAGTACTAAAACAGTCTGGTAACATACAAGCAAGTGAATGTAAACATAAATGGAAAAAGAGCAATCATTTTTAGCCAGATGTTTCCCCCTGCCCCAAAAATGATTTGCAATCTGCAATGTAGTACATGCTTTGGGTAAGAAGTGGTGGGGAGAGAGGGAAGAAAATAATTTGTAAACATCTTAAATTTGTGTTGCAGTTTATACTATGCCTCCTGTCATACTTTAAATGCAGAATCAATTGTCCCTGCAGGCTGAATTCAGATGCTGTGCTTTTCTAACAAAGCCAGCCTACCTTTCTTCAACTAGATGAGGCATGTAATTTGAGATGGGTTATATCACCAGCCATGGAATTTACTCATTTGAGAGTAGACCCCAAATTTTATTTATATTGCTGGCTCAAGGCAGGATAGTATCTGAATGTCAAATCAAAGAGTTTCACATGTTACTTTGCACATCTTTAACCTTTTG
Organism: Athene cunicularia; assembly: GCF_003259725.1. Classification (NCBI taxonomy): domain Eukaryota; kingdom Metazoa; phylum Chordata; class Aves; order Strigiformes; family Strigidae; genus Athene; species Athene cunicularia. Next base: position 41,928,357 of record NW_020799098.1, read on the forward strand.
CATACAGGCATAAAAAGAAAGGGTAGTCTCAGAAAGGTTCACATCTCTTAGAATATTTAGTACTCAAATCAAAAATATCTCCGACTCAAAAGGAGGCATTGAGAAGCTGTGTTTGCTGTCTCTGAATTTTGAACAGTCTGGTTAAGGATATGTTCATCCAAAGTAAATCCAGCTACATGACCAAGTCAACTCCTTCATAGAGGTTTGTTCATACCATTATGTCTGCTGCACCACCCCCCCCATGAGATTTATACCTTTCAAAGATTTACGGTATCATATTATGCACCCTTGAGAGCATTGCCAGATCCAAACTCATCAACTAGAGTGCCAACTTCTTTCCATATTTGTCCTTCTCACTCTTTCTTAATAACCATGCAGGTTACAATTCTCTTCCACTTACTCAGTATTTTTCTTGTATTTACATGCCTGGAAATGAAGATATTCCTGCTACCCTTACAGCTGGGATGCATGTTGTTTTGGCCAACGTGAGTGGGACTTTTGCAACTTCGGACTAAAATTCTTCACATTATCATCTATTTTTCAAAATTTGCATGCAGTATCTATGTCACTGTCACGGAATAAATTTTCCTGATATATCTATGGCCAGTATTTTTCAAAATTTAATTTACTGTGGTTTATATGATTTTTCTGTAGTTCAGTTCTCTTTTGTTGTTTCTCTTTTTTAATGTTTTGCATCCCCTTTCATTTTGGCTTAATCTTTATATATCATTCCGTGCTGTTTATTACTTTATTGTAATGATCAATAAAGATGGGCAACGGCACAACACCTTATACTGGTTCTCATGAACTATCATCCTTTGCTATCTAGATTAACCAGCTCATGATACAGCCTTTCTGCTTGTGATTCTATCAGGTGAAGGACTTTTGTTTAAGTGAAAGCCTTTTTACCAAGTCAGTGTGTTAATGTCAGTCTGTTTACTATGGAAATGGAATACTTTGAGATGGTGAGAAAGAAAAGGAAGAAGGAAACATACTCTGTAGCTACTTAACACAGTTCCTGTAGGGTAGGTTGGATGGGTTTTCACTTACAGTTCATTTCCATAATATTTTCTTTTAATAAGTCAAATAAGATGACAAGGATGATGATGTGTCCATAATTTGCTTCTGGGTAAAGAAATTTATTTCTGATTAGCAGCTAATGTTTTGCTGACTCAAGCATGATGAAAAACTGACTAGAGGGCTGCAGAAGTAGAAAGGTCTTCTGTTTTCACTGATTCATATGCTACATTATTGTGGACTATTGCTAACACTATTTCCCTAACTTTAGATTATTTTATTTCCTCGGGAGCACTTAAAGTTTTTTTCAGATAGCCTTTGAAATTTGCCTCTCTTATGGATTTCCACTGACCTTCGATGCCACACTGTCCAACCACTTCATAAAGTGTTGAAAAGTTGCCACAATGCTGAAGGAGAACTGAGGCAAAGAAAATAGATTAAGGTCATAACGTGTTCATAGTAAAATAAAAGCAAACCATCTCTATTCATTCTCAGCTGAAGGTTATCCTGTTTTCCCTAGGAAAATATATCATGTCAAATTTTCTGCGAAACTTAGGAAAGGTTCCCTGTGGTGTTTCTGACACCACATTTTTGGCAAAAGTGCAAGCTACAGCAAGTACTCTGACACATTGCTTTCAGGTGTTTCACTATTCTTCTATCTTTCCTCCAGTTTTATTAGTTAGACCAATAAAAAGACAGTTTTCCTTCCTACAGGGAAAATGGTGGAAGTGACAATGATGCCCAGTTCTCACAATGCTTTCCACCTGAATGCTTCTTTACTGAAAACAATATGCCTTTGTTTTAAAATAAGGCAGCCAGTTTCTTTCTTAAATATTATTCTTCCTTGGTTAAGGAATGAGGTTTTAGTAGAACGATACAGTTCTAGTTAAGAAACATTCTCTAAAGTGCCCTGAAGAATATGCCATTTTAATACTGAAACATTCCATTGTGAAAGGGAGACTGGAGTAATCTCTAGATGATTCTTTTATTTTCTGGACACAGTTATAATTTTTCCTAAAAGAATTTTATAAAAAAATGTGTGTCATACTCAAATGTGTATCTGTATGAGTATGTAAGATGAAATTCCAGTCTTACTGAAGACAAAAAGAGTTTTGTCTTGTCACCTAGAGAAAAGACTTGGGACCTGAAAAACCTGGTATGTCCTTAGGGCTTCTGTAATGTATCACAATAATTTGTCAAGTCTGAATCTATGTTAGGAGGCTGATCTGCATAAGCATGTTAACATATTTTGATGATGTATTTTTGATTTGGTTAAATTGTGAATTCTGTGGTGCCCAAGAAGTTGGAAATAATCTTTCATGCGGTTTTCTGTTTTACCAATGGGTGATCTATTTCTCTGTATCTTTAGCTTTTTGCATATTTGTAGAAATCCTCATGCTAGCTGTGTATAACAATTTTTCTCCTTATTCTAGTCTTGCTGCTTTGAGTGTTTAAAGCTAGTAAGCAGGAGAGGTGACTTTTAGCCTATTGGGTGGCTGACCTTTCTGGCAAAGCAAATGGAGGGTTCATAATAGATTTTACATGTCTGCTTTTTGAAGTACAGTAGCATAGCTCAAAATAATGTGCGATAGTTACAGTGTGCTGCAAAGGGTAAGGTTATGTTTCAGTCTATACTAGCAACATTGATAATCGCATTATCCTCTGTTAATTTGTATTTCTGTTGACATTTTGCCATTTGAAACTTTATTCATTTCCCTATGGTGTTTTACATTTGTTTTATAAATGGCGTATGCACAAAGCTATGCCATGGTCTAGAAGAAGGGGGAAAAAAAAAATCTAATATTAAGCCCTAAAGGCATCTGTTCAGTAACCTGTATCTGAGAGTAAGGCAACCATGCTGCCATCTGTTATATTTTCTGTATGATGGCTATTGCCCTCGTTGTAGGTTATTGCAGGTCTCAAAGGGCTATGCTCATTTTGCCTTTGAGCCATTTTCTAGAAAATAAAAAATATCTTGCATTTTCTCCTGTCACTACACAAGCTGTATTGTAAAGATTGCTTCAATTACTAGATCAGTTATGGTTTTTTTTAAACAGAATTGATTTTGTTTTCGTGTTGTATACATGAAATTGAGCTCTCTAAAAGGTTTCTAAAGTGCTATGTTGTACTTTCAAGTACCTGAATGCCTTGCATGACTTTGCATAATGGTATGACATTATTTACTATTTATTTCAGATATTTAGTCAGAAAAAAACTCTTCTGAGAAACCATCTGCCATCTGTGTACAACAAAAGGAAGACATTCCTTAGAGTTGAGAGTTAAAAACCAAAAGTATAAACAAAATGTATAGCAGGCATTTTTTCAATCTCATTCCAGCCACTAATCTGTCCTAATCTTTGTCAGACTAAATCAGATGTTTTATGAGGAAAAAAGTGACCCTCTTGAGTCACTGTGTTCACAGCTCTGTGTGAAAGGTGCAATACACTGCTGTGATCCTTCTCAGATAGTAATTTCATTTCTTTGCCAAAACTAAGAAATGGGGAGATAAGGCCCCTGCCTTTTCACCTGTCAATATTTGGATTTAACTCTGTCTTTTCTTTGCAGCAAAAATGTCATTTCACACACACCCCCCCCTTCTTGATTTTTTTTTTAAGAGAACAAATGACATTTTCTCCAATACGAAAAAGTTATTAAAGCTAATAGATCTTTCAGGGAAAAAGCTATTCCTAGATTAAGTCATAACATTGAAAGAGACTAAGGTGTGGATATTTATAAGTAATTTTCTTTAAATTCATTCCTGGAAAATCTAATCTGTTAAAATCTGAATGTTTTGGAAGTGCAGGTGTAAATTCAGTATTTACAACTCAGTGATGTTGAGAGAGTAGGAGGAGTGAGGAACAACAGACCTTTTCATCCAGACTACAGTGGCAATCTCCTGAGCCTACCCCTCTGTTGTTTACCACCAACCGAATTCCTGTAACAACAGTAGCAGTTTGAAACATAATATTATGAAAGCCCTCAATGCATCATTTAGCATCTCTTGTCATTTAACAGCTGAAAACAAAGTCAACAATCGGCAACCTATCAGGCAGTTAGTGTTTAGCAGACTAGCTTTAGAAATAAAACTAGAAAATATTTTTTGAGTTGCAGTTTACTGAGAAATAATGTAGGCCATCTCCTTGCATATTTTAACTTATGATCTCCTGCATGAAGAAATGAGTTGTAAATATACTATTTCCTGTTTCTTGAGTATGACTGAATGAAAGAATGGCATTTCTTTAACCAAGATATGCAGTTCCTCTGAGGTGAGCATTAGATTAGATTAAGCAGTGATACATTTCCGATAGAACCCTTATCTCTCTCCATTTCATCTGTTGTAAATGCTTTCCTGTAATTTAAAATGGTGTTTCAGGGTTCGGCTCAGTGATGTATGTATCCATCCTGAAGTGCAAAGGAAGAAGACATGCCTGTTTGGAGGGGGAAAAGGAAGCGCAGGGTCCTGCTGCAGGGCATGGAAAAGGGGAAGGGAGATGAAAGCACCTGTTTCAGGTGTCCCAGCCACCTATGTGTTTCATGTTTAGTCCCTTTGAACCTACTGCATGAGAAATATGAAGTGTTAGAACTTTAGTTAGATGTAGCTTTGAGTCAGAGTGGATTTAGAGGCTGCTCTTTTCTAAGCCAAAATGAGACATCCTATTTAAAAGTATATATTTTGAAAAAAAAATAATATAGATAAGAAAGTTTAAATCACTTGATGAAATGAAGTATGGTCTCACTTTCTGATATTTCCCTGTATTTTCCTATGAGTAATGGCAGATTTAGATTTCAGTTCCACCTTAGCAAACAGTTCAAGTGAATCTTACTATATCAAACTTTTCCTTATAGCATCTATAGATTTTCACTTTTTGGTGAAAAGATGAAAGGCAATAAACAGTATTTCTCCCTGTGGTGGTGCAATATACGTATTTTGAACTTTAACCACTTCCAGCGGTAGGAAGGATTATCAGGTAACCATTCCTCCTTCAGACACACAGTGTGAGGACGGCGGCAGTTCAGAAAACAGCAGCCAGTTCCATATCTGATTATTTTTTCTTTCTATCCTCCATGACAATACTTTTTCAGTGTAGAGTTAATGAATATAAAGAGAACATGAAATGTGAATGAGTGCAGTTATTCTTTTCATTGCTTCATTAGTGCTGGTTTGTAACTTCATCAAAGTTTGTCTGAAACTAGGAGATGTGTGATTAAATGAAACTGGTAATGTTTGCTAGATGCAGTGAAAAATCTGCTTTAGAAGTGATAGAAATCAGCTATTAAATAACACAGTCCGTCTCCTCAAAGTGGACATTTTGCAGAAAGCTGTCATGAGAAAAGGAGGCAGAAGGTACCTGAAGAAGCGTGTTGTATTGCTCAGCATAGGGTTTTTTTGTATTCGAAAAGCAAAGGTAAGGGAGGCTGGCATAAAAAACATGGCCTCAATCATTTTATCAGTGCACAAGATTATAAAATGGAATTGAATGTGAGCAAGAGATGGTAGTGAGTAGAAGAGAAACAGCGTCTTTTAGAGGACGTAACTTAATCTGAGATTTTTTTTCATCATCCAAGTTACCAATTCTGTCTTGGTACTGACTAAGGAATCTAGACTCAGATGTCAGTCTTTGGAAAGATGAATGAAAATGCAGTGGTGACTAAGTTTCTATTTTCATAAGGGCTTTTGCAGTCTTTTGCCTATTCGTTACTGAGGCTATGGCTGAAAAAGAAAAATTAAAGAAGTAATTTAAAAAGGAAAGAGAAAGGGGAAGAGAAGGAAAAAAGAACATGGAACCATTCAATTTTAAAACTGGTCTGTTGGTTCAGAGTGACTGGTATTTAAACATTTAAAGCTTCCTAGGAACTCTGATACTTTACTGCTGCGCAGCTCAGTTCCTATTCTGCTAAATTCCTTTCCTGCTCACCTTCTCTTCTTTCAACTTGACAGGAACAGGAGACTATGTCCATAGTATATTTGGAAAAGTATTTACAAGGCTTCCTTTGGAATTATTGCCTACATTTGTTCATGAATGGGATGTCTTGACAGCTGCTCATGCTATCAAAATGTGTGCACAGTGAGTCCCATTTTATATGTAAAAATGATAAAGTTATAAAGCCATAAGTCTCAGAAGATGAATTCTCTGCTAAACACTACTGTACAAGATATAGAGCCCTTTATTACTACTTTTAAAAGACAGAGGAAGAAACAAAGCTTTTCTAAAAGCAATCCTTTCAAAACTGACTTTAAGAATCTAGACTGGAAAGCCTTCTTTTCTTCATTGCAGACACCTTTTTATTCTATTGAGAAAAGACTAAAATGAACCTTTTGAAAATGGCTAAGGGCAACTTTAATCTGTTATGTGATGTCTTCCAACTACGTGTTTGGTAATTAATTCACTGTAATTGCCCATCTGTTTTTTCCTCAAACTCATCTTTTGATACATTCAGTCTTCTTTAGTCTTTTACCATTTAATTCATAAAGTTTTCTCCTGGCTTTTTCTGCTAAACATAGGCTGCTTGGGAATCACTTCATGCCATTTTCCTCTCCTTATCCACTTCCTGCGCTGTCCTCATTCTGCAGACATGTCCAAGGAAGAGGTTGCTGATCTGAGGAAGTGACACGGCATTGAGACTGACAAAGGCACTTGCAAGGAGTAGGAGAAGAGACCCTGAAGAGTCATCACAATTGTAGTAGTGGAGAGGGAGAGAGCTAGGTGCTTGTAGAATCTTCCTTCAAGTTTATAAAAGAAGCCTTTTCAGTAATTCACTGCTCTTTCTGTTCTGTGGTATCACTGAAGAGAAGAAAATTTACCTCTGGCCAGGAAGGGTTGACAAACCATGGACCTTTTGAAATGGATTGTGGCAAATTATTCTTATAATAGCTCATAAAGGATGAAGGAAAGGTGATTACAGATACAGAGATGTATAACACTGCATTGACTCACTCAATGCTGCTGCATACAGTGTGCCCTGGAGTACCAGCTGCCAGGACTATGACACCATTAGAGTTGTTGCCACATTTATTAACCAAACCATCTGTCACTGTAAGATAAACGTGACGATTTTTCTCCCAAGAGAACAGAGAACATCCAAAAATCAACAAGACCTGATTATACAGTGTGACAAAGCCAACATAAATGCCCTTGGGACAACATTTGATATCTTTAGGTATCGCATAACAGGGTTCAAAACACAAAATGAAAAAACTATTAATTGGTCCTGCCCACAGAGATATTTGCTAAGTGAAAAGCATTTCAAGCTGTTGCAGATAGGGAAAAAAAAAATCATTCTCAAAGGGTGCTATTGTCTGTCCCATCATTGTCCGAATGTCAGATCAAGTAGGTTCAAATCTCAGGATCTGAAAGTACTAAATTACAATTGCTGATACACCAGTTGATGTGACCAGTGCTGGGTAGCTTGTATCTTTGTTGAAGAAAAATTACTTTTCTGTAAAGCTGTTCCAGGATTCTCAGCAGGCTAATGCCCATTTCAGATATTTTAGAAGTCAATCAAAAATATCCATGAACAGTGGGTAGAGCATTCAGTAATCTCCCCAAATAGTGATAACTCAGTGACAGAGAAGAATGATAGTGTGGTCCTTCAAAAACTTTACATAATACCTTATGTATTCCCTGCCTCACAGATCTACAACCTTTTGATTGTAAGCAAATATCTAAAAAATGGTATCAGGTTCCCTCTGGAGCCCATCATAGCGTATGACCTGAGTGTTTAGAATTACCTTGTGGCTACACAAGTTCTTGAGATGTTTTTGATCACACTGCAAAAAGGTGCATGTGTTAACTGAAAGAACTATATCAAGAGCAGAAGTGGGAGGTTTCATGATGAGCCAGTAGTCTGTCCTTGTCTGACATCTTCAATGATGCACTATCTTAACGTATTATTTGAACTGCTTTGCTGAAATGTTTGGCAGCTGAATGAACTGCACTGTTTCCTGACTGACTGAAATATGCATGTCAGGGTAGAAAGCTTGGGGAATGGCCTCCTTCAGACCAAAGGGAACCTGCAGTTGTTTTGTTAGTTCTATTATAATAGTTAGACTATTTCCCTTGTACACCTGGAAACCAACACCAGACAGAACGTCTCTGATTAGGAAGAGCTTCATCTGTTCTTGTGAGTGCTTAATTTTAATGACCAAATTTAATTCCTGGTATGTCTCTGAGAGAAATTTTTTTTTTTTTTTTTTTTTTTTTTGTATTTGCTGTTAAAAGTTTAGGGAAGAAAGGTGAAAGAAGAGAGTTTTCTTACGTAGGAAAAGTAGTTAATAGTTTAGACAATTAGCAAAACTAGACGTTGGGCCTGAACTTTTCTTTGTACAACAAGATGTTGCCAGAATTATCTTTTCTGTGTGATTCATATTCTGAACTTCTTTTTTTTTCACAATAACTGTTTGACAGACAACTGCATGGAACAGTTTTTAAATCTTTCAGGCCCAAGAAAGGTCTGTTTTCATATGTATGTCTACAGTCAGTTGCTGACATACATTTCTGTATATCCATTCATTTCCAGACGTTTTTCTTGCTCCTAGCTGTGTCAACACTCTTGGTTGCTCTGTTTTTCATCTCTTGCCTTTGCATCTTGAGAAAATGAGGAGGTAGCCTCTCTTCATTCCCTTTAATCTCCTGTGTTGAAGCATTGAGGTGCTATGTTTCCATCTTACAGTAGAAGGCTTGTCTTGGACATAAACGGGCACTGTATATACACAATTCCTGGCATTCAATTAATCCCATAAAATTCATTATGTATCCAGCAGTTGAGTAAGATGGCATTAAGTCTCAGATCAGAAAACACAACATCACCTTCAGCTTGTTCTCCTGTTCTTGGAGCATAACACAGGAATTGATGATGCCCTTTTTTTACTCACACACACACACACACATACATATGTGTGTGAGCTTAAGACACAAGAAAAAAAGAGAAGGTAGACTTATGGAATTAATTCTTTAATTATTATAATGTGAGACAGTGAGATATTGCCTGAGCCAGAGGCATAACCAAGGGTAAAGATAAAGCAAAAATTTCCATTCAATCATATATAAACATAAAAATGATGATTTCACATTGGTGAATGTCTTCTTTTCAGAGTTAGGGAAAAGGTCTTTGCGATGCTGATTTAAGAGTTAGGAAGTACCAGAGATCCTCTTTAGAAGCAGTCTATAAAATGTCATGGGTTTTGGACCATCCTTTTTCTCACTTACCACAATCAATATAGATGTTCCATTCAGATTTTGCAGGTTTTCCTTTTAGTGTCTCAGCAGATATAAGAAAAGGCAAGTCTCTATAAGAAAATCAACCTTTAGTTAGATTTTAAGCCAGTATGTATCTGTATAAAATCTATCTCTGCTTTATGTCCAGAGTACTCCTACTCTATGTCTTTAAATAGACATTTGCCCAACAGATGTACTATGTTTCAGGTGCAGACCTCATTCATTATTGTATGTGAACATTTTAAAATTTTAAATTATTCTCTGCAGCATGACTTTATCACTATTTGGAAACGTCGGAGCTCTGAAAAAATGGATTAATCAGCTGAAATGACATTGGCCTCTACTGAAGTTTCTGTGCTTTTGCACAATAAAGAACTTGATAAATAAATGTCAGGAAAACCATGTTGCTGAGAGGAGAGATTTAAAAGGAGGTTGTAGCTGGGTGAGGGCAAAGATTCCTTGTGTTCTAATATGAAGACAAAAATCAGGGAGTGCTAGTGAGAAGACCTCGATTTGGGATGTTGCTGCCAGGTGCTCTGCAGAGCTCCAAGAAATTAATTGGCTTCATTTATCATTGAGGATTCACATTTCTTCACTCAGATGTTACTTTGAACAGATACTTATGTTGGGTTTTTTGGTTGTTTTTTGGGGTTTTGTTTTGGGTAGTTTCAAGAACTGAACGTGATTATACATGTGCAAAATATCAGATGGTAGAGACTCAATGAAATATTACATGTACATACTTACTGAAAAAATACCTCGTTAAAACAAGAACGACAGTATTACTGCTAAAATTGTGCTATTGTTTTCTCTATTTTACTTCAGAGATTTTTCTAAGTACTTCCTCAGCTCTTTTCCATATGTCTCCCTTTTGCAACATTTAAGTAACACATGCCTTCAAAATAGTGATGGAGAAAATCTCCCTCAAAGGAGAACTCATTCTCAGATACAAATACTTTGAAATGTGGAGACTGTTTGGAGGATAAAGAGGTGCTTGCTATGTCTCTTTACAGCTCCTATGTGCAATATCTGCACAGAGCATATAATAAAAAGGTCTTTGTTCATGAACAGGCGGTTAATACTAATAAGCAAATTTTGTGGTTATAACTAGTGATATTCTTGTATAGAATGTCTTTTTAAATAATGCATCCTTGCACACAGCTTACATATATAACACAATATAAACGTTGCAATCACAGTTCTTTCAGTAATTAGAATAAAAAGATGTCCTTGATGCTTTCCTACTTCTTTTTTACAAAGCCTTCAGTTCTTGTTTGAAGTTCAGTGACTATAGTCTGAAGAGGTATATTCAGCAAGTATTTGTTTCTTCAGCAATAACTTTCAAACTTAAGAAGTGTTAAGTGCTCTTAAGTGTTGTACAGAAAACTCTAGGAAGAATGAAGAAGTAATAGTTTTGGCAAATGCATCTTGCCTGTAAGATATTGAAAAATACTCCAAATCCCACTGAAATAGGTGAAAAGATTTTCATTGACTTCAGTGAAATTTAGGATCAAGTAAATTAAAAGCTACCCTCAAATGCTCTCCTTAGTTGTAATAATACTTAATACCTATTACACTGGTAACTACCTGTGTTTCTCTACTCTCCTTGCTTCTTTCCAGATGTGACAAGCACATGTTGTGTTTCTTTCCTCTGACCCTGAAATGTTAAACAAATCTCTACATGATATGTGCTTTGACTCTAAGTTACTGTAGGTAATGCAGAAAAGCAAGAGAGTTTTATTTTTTGTGAATACATTAAGGTTAATTCTCATTAATTACAATTAATTTGCTAATTTTTTTCTCAGTCCCATTATTGTGGCTAGAAAACCCACTAACAGTTTTATATATAATAGTATTAATATAAGCTGCTTTTCCTGTTTTGTTCCTAGATTCTTCACCTGATCACCTTTTATTTCCTCTGCTACATGAGGAAGAGATTGCCTCCTGATGGGGCTTCATTGTGGAAATCAGAGATTAACTTTCATCATTAATAACAGAAGCAAGGAAACACCAGGGATTTTTTTTTCATAATGATAATGTATTCCATTGTGTATGTTCACAGCCACTCTGTTTGTAATATGTTTAGACAAAAATAAATTGGCTGATCCAGTTTTTAAAATAATTAAGAAATTAAAAGGATTTTGATCCTCGGCTTTTCTGCTGAGACACACATTATCCTTTCTAAATGGCAGCAATAAGATCTGAGTGGCAGATACAAAATTCTGGTCTGTTTCCCAGTTTACATTCGTCCTGCCTAAAAAAAAAGTAAATAAATTATATGCTTGGCAAGTAAAAAAAAAAAAAAAAAAAAAAAAAAAAAAAAAAAAAAAAAAAAAAAAAAAAAAAAGAGAAAAAAAAGAAATGAAAAACAGATTGAAAGAAATTAAGTAATTTTATTTAAACTATTAGAAAGTGAAATAAATGGCAAATCCAAGGGCGGGTTGAAATGGGAAGCAGACGTTCCTATTTATTTTTTCACAAAGGATTTTTTTACTGAATCAACCAGTAAGTGAAAGGAATGCAGATTCAGAAAAGTTTTCACTGTTTCCTAAAGGGTGTGTCTGATCATAAAGAACAGGTTTTCATAGTATTTTTCACTCACGTATTCTGAAGCAAGGGATGCTGCTGTAGTTTATCTTCAGGGGGCTCCACCAGGTTTTTGAATGGACCACAACATGTGTACAAGACATATCTCTGAAGGATTATTCATTATGTCATTTCACAGAACTATGGGGGTTATTGGTATCTATTGGTGCCATTGGTTCCGAAGCTATTGGTACTAACCAGTGGACAGTAATGTTCTTTCATTATGAAGTATTCCATATTTTTAGGGCTTTCTATTTTCTCAGAGAATAGGGTAGAAAATCAACTGTAATCCTATGCTTGGTTATTTAACAAAATTTTCATCATTTTCTGTGGTTCCCACACTCCCCTTCTCTTTCTCTCCTTTTCTCTCTCTCTCTCTCAGTGATCATGAGTAAACAGGGGGGCTTTGCTCCTTCTTTTTTTTCAAGTTATATTGAGGCAGCTGCCCAGTGTGTAGCTCAATATGAAAATCATTGCTCTCCAGAAGTTAAAATTTCTGACTGTGGGCACAAATTTTTCTTTCTGCTTATGGAAATGCTACTGGGTCCACAGTGATTGTGCCCTGTCTGATGCTGCCATCGCCCATCCTGCTTATTCTAAGGAGGAGAGCTGGAAGACTGGAAGATATAGAGATCACTAGTGAGTTTGTGACAGGTATTACCTTGGTTATTTGGGGATTTCATGAGCTCCAGCTTAAGCAACGTTTTTTTATTACTGTGTGGTCCAAACCACGTGTCCATGCTGGACTGCACTGTGGCAGCCTGGAAGGGTAGGACTGACAGCCAGGCATCTGTGACCCTCCTCAGGCAGGACACACTGCCAGCCTGGGCTTGCTTGTCACTGTGTACAACTCCTTGGATAAGGGGGAAAATACAGAAAGTTTTAAATGTTAATTCCGAAAAGAAATTAATTTGAAACTTTGTATAGTTCTATTAAATTCTCAGTGTAACAAGAAATGAGGCAAAGTGTTAGCGTTTGCACTTACTGTTTCAACTCTATACAGAATAATTAATCTTCATTCAAACATTTACTTACTGAATGATTAAAACATTAAACTTGAGATTTTCTTACCAGGCACTTGAGTAAAGATTTTTTTTCACACATTTTTGAGGTCCCAGAAGAGGTGATATTTGCTTCAGGACTGGCATGTATACCTAGCCCAGAAGAGGCTTGCAGCTAGAGAGCTCCTAAAATACATACCACATTAAACAAGACACCTCAGAGGGAAGGCAAGTGAAAGTTTTTTTGCAGAATCATTTCTTAGAATGGTTCAAAAGAAAGGTAAATTTGTAAAACCTGAAAAATTTCCATCTGGTCTTAAATAGTCATTCAATAGATTTTTTTTTCTTTCTTTCTTCTTAGAAAATCACTGTTTTAGCAAATTCAAAGCTATAACTAAAAACTTGTATGATAGCACAGTACTCTAAGAGCTCTTAAAGGGGGTAGCACAGTAAAACTGTGCTTAAAATATAGCTGAGACAGGAAAAGCAGGAGTTTTCATAACATGATTTGATTTCTTGAGGTGGAAGAGGGAACTGAGGTACATGGGGAAAAAGGTTTGTTATTTTCAGATTTTCTGTTCTTTTCCTACAGATTTTCTTTGATGTTCAGGCAATGTCCTGTCAATTGGAGGCCCTGAATATTGTTAAAATAACCAACTTTCAGCTTCTTGTTCTGGTCATAGGACTTGCATTTGAGCAATATTTTCAAATCTTCATGGCATCAAATTGTTTCAAGATGATTTTTCTCTGACCCATTTAATTATGCCTTTAGGAAATGTCAGGTCTGCCTGCTAAAATGAGGCCACATTTTAGCAAATTTCATATACTACAAAATAAAGGAAAAATATCCCTAAGGTCTATATTATTTCCCATTGTTTTGCAAGTTTGACACAGAGGCAAAATATTAATAACCTCAGTATTGATTAAACTGCTATGATTACCATTGTTATCTTTGGGGTTTTAACTTTGCTAACTGATACTGAGCATTTCTTATTGCTAATACTGGAAAACTTTAAAGGCTACTTTGAAGGAGAATGAGAATCAATTGTGGATCTTCAGTGTAATGATGTAGTAACACCCTTTCTGAAAACCAGAACTAGCGCTTGAATACTGACTTGTAAGTCCATTGCCACAATACTTTGCTCTTCCTTTCAGAAATTAATTTTAAAATCCTACTAAAAATCTAAACACTCGGAGTTCTTCATGTACAGAGTAAATATAAGCAAAAGAATTGAAAGCAGTTGCATCTGAGTGGGAGGCAGCAGTCTGTGAGTGCATAAACTCTACTGGCTAAAGAAAGAGTATCTCAGTAATTAGAGGATTTTTCTTCTGATGGTGGCCCCCTTCAGGAATCACACCTGTGTACCCATAGACTCTGGGTAGCATCTGAAACATGACTGACCCAGCTCTACTGTTGTGACAGTAAGAAGTGAGATTTGCAATGGCAGTTGCAAATGATGCAGAATTTTCTAAAAGGCAAAGTGTCAATTCTGGTGCTACTAGAGCCAGTGAGACTTCACGAGAGAAGTATTTTTGGAACCTCCGCCTGTATCTTGCTGTCAACGTGCAATGCACATTTTGGAGTCTATTTTTCATGCCATAATAGACCTCTGGAGAGCGCAGGAAGAAAATAGTACCCACAAGAAAAGAAAGCCTACAAAAATCAGTCTTGAAATAATGGCAGGATATAAACCAACTTAGAAAACCCACTGCATAATGAGGAAAGAAGTAACGCAGAGGTGATTTAAAATAAAAGAATATTAAAAGATAAACAATGTTACAATGACCTTCACTGTATAGTTCTTTGAGGCATGTCACCACAGCCATTGGTTAGTTTTTTGCAGCAACACGATCACTTTGATCTCAGTTAATCAAGGCAAAGGAGCACTTTCTTCCCCCTAATTGAACTGTTTCCTCCCATGGGCACTATATAAGTCAGTAGATTTGCAGTCATATCAGTGGCATAACTTTGCTTACTAAAAACTAACAAAAGCTTTCAACAAAGGGCCAGACAGTTCAGTACCTGATCCTCCCTTCTGCAGAGGTTACAAGTTACAGAGGTCAGGTAAAGCTTTTTTGACTCTTCAGCAAGGATCCCAGAAAGATACAAGAAGGCAAATGCCACCAAAAAGGCAAGAAATGGATCAGTGCTTAGCACAAATTTCTTCATGAGTCCATTAATCACATCAAGGGACACTTCCATCCTTAATGGCATTATAATGAGGAAAAGCTTAGTATTTAACTAACTTCAGCAACTGGTAATGCTTGTGGAGAATTTTAATGTATTACTAATGCAATATGAATTGCTGGAAACAGACATGTACAGGAATCAACTGAAATTTGATTATTTGTTTTCTATTTTTTTACAACTGTGTTTTCAGCTACAATAATAACAAAGCCAGAGATCACTATGTTCTCCAAGACACATTAAAACAAATATTTTGCTAACACCCCTTAACTTGCTGCTGCAAGATTTACTGGATGATGGAAAAAAGCGTGAATTAACTTTATCCTGGTTTTGCTGCTTCAGTAACTTGACTGGAAGCTGATGCTCTAAGCAATGATTGTCAGCTTTTCCGGTCTAATAGGATACTGTGAGCAACAGCTTTTGCATTCAGCCTGTGAGATTACGTTGTTATGGACAGTGGAAGGTACAAGCAACCTGAGAGGGTCTTGTGGACAAGATATTGCCTGTGAGCCCTAGCTTGGGAATCATAGGTCTACACCCTGGCAATTATATTAATGTGGGTTTGAGCTGCTGCTCTGAAACGATCTATGTCTTTGATATCAGGGCGAGTCTCATTATTTGGAGGGGTGAAAAAAGAGGAGAGAAAGAAGTTGAAAAAGGAAGAAGGAGACAAAGTCAAAAAGGGCTCTGACACCTCCTTTTCATTTATAAATCTAGTTAAAATACCGGCATATTTTTAATTAAAAGTGATATTGCTTAAAATTTTGAAAAATAAATTGGTTAGCTAATCTAGAAAATAGCTTGGCTTGATTTTTACTATTGGATTTTTTTCTGTCAAGAGTTACTCTTTGGCAAAGACCTAGTGCTGAATACATTACAGAAATACTATTCTAAATGTATGAACAGGGGGGAGTGGTATAGCTTTCTCTTTCAGAGAGTAGCACTGCAGTTTAATAAAAAACATCTATAACTATATCAAAGGAAGCTTCTTAGTCACCATGTCAGGTGACAAGTTTTAATTTTTTTCTTTAAGTAAGCAGTACAATAATGTGACAGTTTTTTTCCATCCTGGTATATATCAAAAGCAGAGAATATTTAATACAAATAGACATGTTTATTCTGCATCAGAACCAAATTTGTTTGTAAAACTAGTGTCATTATTTCTCCTCTTATTCCCAGTCCTTATCTTCTATTGCCATTAGTATGCAGCCAAAATTAAAGTTGTCATCCTTTCCTTCAAACTAATGCATAGCCAAGTAATGGTTTCACATATAATGGTGTTGACCATCAAATTAAACTGAGATCAGATAGGATGTGATATCTTTGCTCAATTCAGCCATGAGCTATTACAGAAAACCTAAGGTTGACAAATAAAAAACAGGGGGAAAATGTCATCATTGCCCATTAAGATCAAAGAATCAAACTTTTATAGCTATCTCTTTTTCTTGAAAACTCACAAACTTCTTGATATGGAAAAACATGATAGCAAACAGATGTAAAAGGTGACATGTTGTGAAAAAAGCTGCTTAAAACTCTTTTAAAATTGTTCCTCTTCATAACTCGAAGCATCTAATTAATTCATACTTCCTGATACATTACGTTTTATGCCCCTGATTAAATATCTATTACACTTCAACTTGCAATGTTGTTATAATCCTAATTATCTTACAAATATTTTAGAAAATTGCTGTGTGACAAATAAATTATAATTCTCAAATAATATCAGAACATCCTCATGAACCTTAAAGTATTTCTAATCCAATAAATGAGTATGTTATACCTTGTTAACAAAGTAAAATCATTCTGTTGGTTTGTTGGTTTTTTTTTTCATTTTAACTGCCCACAGTTTCCCAACAGCTAGACATCAATGGGTATGTATTTAGATACTCTATTATTTTATAGTATTTAGAACTAAATTAAATTATTATGGCAAGACTATCTAATACAGTTGCCTGTGATAATAGAGGACTGCATTAAGGAGATCCCTCATCTTGTAGTTTGATGTTCTGTTGCTTGCTACAGCTTAACTAACATATGGATCCTACATATGAAGGCTACATATGATACACTGGTTAGAACACATCGTATCTTTCCTCAGGGATATGTGACTGGACCTTTTCTGCACGGGAAGAAGTGTGAGTGTAGGGAGAAATGTTGTATGGCTAGTTGTGACTCTCATATTGAGCATAGAAACAGCTGGGATAGTCATAATAGATACGGAAATGAGATGTATTAATGACAACAGGGACGAGACGTAGGCTCGATATAGCTTTTATGTTTCTCTCTTAATTTGTCATAAAATGTATACATATGATATAAAGAGCTATTTGGACAACCTTGAAGGCATGGAAGTTGAAAGCAAACAGAAAAACTTAATACAAATTAAGTTTAAAACAATTTTGATATAGGCAACTCAGAAAAAGTGAAGGGTGAGATTCTTAAAAAAATGGTGCTTTCATAGATCCCAACAACTTCATGGAAAAAATGCCAGATGTAAACCTTCATTAAAGCTGTGTTGGTTTAGGCCCTGCCAGGATCAGAGACCATGTTGCCGTTGTTCCTCCCCCACCCTCGGACACAACTAGGGCACAAACCCCGGGTTAAAATAAGAAGAAATTTAATACAATAGTGTAATAAAAAACAATCTGAACAACAACAATATCAATAATAACAACAATTAGCAGTAATAACAGTAAACAAGACAAAAGATATACAGAGAAATATCGCAGTGAAAACAGCCAGCCCGCTCTGCATGCTCCCCGCGACCAAAGCCGCAAAGGAAAAGCTTCCCACGATGCCGAGCCAGACCTGACTTCAACATGGTATGAATAACCCACCTGGAGATCCCTTCCCCCTGCTTGGGAGAAACTTAACCCTATCCTAGCTGAACCAGGACAAAAGGTAAGATAGATACAAGTTTAAAAAGATTAGTTGCTTGAATGAAAAAATCATTTGTTTATATATATACATAATAAAATAAATATAATTTGCTTTAAAGATGATTAACATATTCTTTTGATGGAAGTAATTATGAAACTGATTTATTTTTTTAAAGTGAGTAAAAATTTTAAAACATATTGAGGCCTCAGAAATAGTGGGTACTTTAAAGTCTGTGAAAATCAGAATCCTTAAAGCTCTCAAACTGAGTCTACTATTGGTCATGTTATAAATTTGCTTCCACCTGAAGCCTGAACAATATCTCCTTCAGCAAAATGGTCCTTTGCTGTCAGTGGAAAGACTTTCTTCAATCCACAAACCTTTGTGAATGGTTGCTTTCAACATGAAAATACTGTTCGTATCTTTTCTGTCAATTTTAACATTAGAGCTTGGAGATAGGGTTATCTTCTGTCACAACACAAAGGGTTGTCCTTCTGCAGCTGAGATTCATTTCGCTGAAGGTGGTATGAGGCGCACATGAAGGAGGACAGAAGGAAAAGCCTTGTGCTATGCCTCCACATGATGTAGATAAATGTAGGCTTGTTGTGTCTTTAGTGTTGTTGAGCCAGAATATTTCTCAACTGCCAAAATCACACAAAAATAAAATGGATTCACAACTGGCATAACACTATGTATGACATACAAACTACCATTTTCACAGCATGCCATCAATTTTAAAGTCTATATCTTTCTCAGTAAGCCTCTCACAGGGGAGGCTTTCTTGAATGAGAAATCATCAGCAATGTGGCATTATGTATGGGATTGGTCACACACTACATGTGCTATGGAAAGAAAAATACTATTGTTCATGTTACTGTATGCAGTATTATTTTTAATAATGTATGTGATTTTAAACTCCCAGAGTAGGGTCAAGAAACATATATCCTCCATCAGTATTCAAATCTAAAGTTTTATAAGCTTCATATTTACTTGTTAAATGTACACTCCCTCTTAGCTTTAAAAAGTGAGGGTGTTAACTGTTCAACTTGTTCTTAAAAAATACATGACATTTATTCTGTCAGTTTGTATACCTGGCTTGTCTGAATATTTCTTCACAAAGAAGAATGTACGGCAAGTTTGTAACTAGAGTAATTACTCAAAAATAAATATTTTCTTCAGTCTGCTAAGCAACTTTACAATGGAATCATGAAACTAAATCTTATTTTTAGAAGCTTGGATTGTAGAAAACCCTTGAAATGCCACAGTGGAAATGGCAAAATCCTTTTGCATAGGCTAACAAACATTTTACTTGAAGGGGAAATAAACTCTACATTAATAGAGGCTGTCATAAGAAATGAGAAGTGTTACTGTATGCAGTTTATCACAGGACACACTTTTTAGTAGATGTTTCAGGAGATGGAATTTCTAAGAGGTTCCTGTACTACAAATCCTGAAGCTGCAGAACCCAGAAAGGATGAATTTTATGGTAAGATAACAAGCTGAGAAATACATGTCTATTTTACATATGTTCCATGTAAACTATGAATTTTAATAAGTAAACATCAATACTGATCAGCAGGTTTAAGTCTTCTATATTTATATGCAGTAAAATATATTCTTGTTCGTAAAGGGCTAAAATTAGCATTGCTTGGTTTCCCAGGACACTGTCCCATCTGAAAAATTTAGCCCACAGTATTTTTTTTTTTTGTTCACCTTTTAACTGATAAATAAATATACATGAAGATTGTTTATTTTGAAAAGAATGCAGAGTGGCATCCCTGGGTTCACTGTGCTATGAGTCAGAGTGTCAGAGCAGCTTTTTCAGTGGTCTAGTGTTCAGCAGCTCGTAACCAAACAGTGCTGAGTTGCAGGTGATTCCAATCCCCATCTCTACTTTTGCCATATGTTTGCATTTCTCTCCAGGGGTATATCCATCAAAGAGGCTGACAAGCAGCACTAATCAATGTGTATCAGAAAGGACTTGGTTATGGTTCTGGTATGAAGCTTAGAGTAGTTGTGTCATGGGAGGCACAGGAGGTGCCTGTAGTTAGCATTTAGAGCTGAATAGGTTCGTCCAGGGAGGAAGAATATAAAACCTGCAGTAGCTGTCTTTTGGGGCATTTTTTTTTTTTTTTAAACTATCTGTGCCAGTAAATAGGAGTCAGTTCCAGGTGTCTCTTCATTACAGCAATTTCTAGACTGCAGAAAAATCAAGGTATGTGAATAGCAAATGATGTAGTGATAGGAAGCACTTGCTCATTACTCCTCAACACAACAGGAAGCTAGCAAGGTGACATTCAGACTTAGTGACTTTTGCAGACTCCTTAGCATTGTGGAGTGCTAGCAACTACAAGTTCCATTTTTCCAGATAGAATCTGTAATAACCAAAGAGAGATAAAAATATTATTTGAAATACATTTTTTACATCTTTCTACAAATCTAGTGTTCTTTAAAGACAATAATACTAAAAACTTATCTACTTGTGCTTCTGTTGACTTCCATCCTTACAACCGCCAGCCCCTAAGTGAACTAAAGCAGCCTTCTGTACTAGGAATTTATTACAGACTTGCCCATCAGTCCTTTTAAAAACAAAAATCTGAACTTTGAACACATTGCTTCATATGGGACTAATGTTTTTAGTTTGTTTGTGACACATAATGAAGGCAGTGGCTATTTATTCATGGTATTGATGTATATACTGCGGTCTGTCCATGACTGTTTTAATTTTTGATTTATGCATTTTAAATATTACTTTGTAAAAGGTATATTGAGAGAAAGATTATTTTTAAAAGCAGTCTTTTAAATAGGGTTTTTTTTATAGGTGTGGCAACTTCTCTGCTTCATTTGCATGACTTTTGTGTTAAGAAACATATAATTACATTTTGTTTGTCACTTGAGTACCATTGGAACCCATAGCTCTTTGATGTCCCACTTCAAGGTAACAGAACAATTAGGGGCATGAAAAATAAAAGATACGCATTTCCTTGCGTGATTTTTACTTGCTTTAGTATAATATATATTTTTATTTTTCCACTTTATATTAATTTTGATTTTGAAATCTCACACTTCTGTCATAGTCTGTATGTACAAAACCCTCCATAAAACTGGATGATCTGAGATTATTCTCTATGAAATTCTTTCACAGTTTGAAGAAAGGAGTTTCCCACAATGACACTGAAAACTAGCTGTATCTTCCTATAAAATCCATCAAAGTTCAGAGATTGTGTATGAGGAAATAGGGCCAGAATGAAAGCTGAGGAGCTTCTGCTCCTTTTTGTGTTTGATCCCTCTCTGTGTGAGAGACCTTGGCTTTGGTGTCATGACTCACAGCATTTCTGCTCATACGTAGTGCCATAAAAAGCTCTGCCCCTGGACAGAATCTACAGCTAAGCTCACATCTGTCCAAAATAATGACCACTCAATCTGGCTTGTCTCTAATATAGTTGTCCTTTTATTTCATACTTCTTTTCTTATATGATAGATTTTAAGGACATTTCCATGGTGTTCATGGCCAAGATGAAAGAGATGGCAGTCTTTCCCTCAGCGTCTTCTTGTCTCACTCGTAATTTATGTCTTGTTACTCAAGTTTGCTCCACAGCTAGCACTGAACTGATGTTTTCCTTTGGGACACAGTCCTTAACAAATGAAGTATTTACATGTTTTACACAAGGCAAGCATATAATGGAAATTTTTCTGTTATAATAATTTTCTGGATATGCTGTTTGCTAATGCAAATATTCACAGCTGGTTTGGAAGGGTATTAAAATTTCCCTAGCCAATATCTCAGGAAAAAAAAAAAAGGCTGAAAGAGAAGAAAACTTAAGTGGATGTGTTTTTTTTGCAGTATGGATAATTATTGATGTCAATCTTGATGTGGCTTAGAAGATTGCTTCTATTTATGTGGAGAGTCTGTTCCATATGCCGGCAGTTTTGAAGAATTTAGTGTAGCTGTGACAAAACTGGTGAATGAAGATTCCTTCCATTGTATGCTGGAACCAACACATGCACTGTTTGATATCAGATAAATTTAACAAATCAAATACTTGACTGCTTAAAGCATACTGGAATACTAGCAAAACAAGCTAGCCTGAGACTCAGTATCTTTTCATTGTAACCATTCCTACATCATTAGTAAACCCCTTTAGATTTAGGATCAGTAAATAGATATTACTGAATTGAGTCAGCTGATGCAAACCCATGGACACATGTAGAAAAAACCAAAACTGATTGATAAAGCATGGGCATACTCTTATGAAACTTATTGTAATGCTTAATTACAGAATATATTAAAAGAGTTTTTTAAAAAGACCTTGAAATTAAACCTGGAGAACTTGTAGATGTCAAGACAGATGCTGTAACTCATTGGTGTTGACACTGGGATTGGAGGAAAGATATGATTGTGGGTTTGTTACAGCCAATAAACAAGTTTTGCACCTGTGTTTTGCACCTGAACTATGATTTCTCATATGTAACAACTGCAGACAAGAGTCTTTCTTTGATTTCACAGTGTAGGCACAGTGATTACACAGTCTTTATGCAAAAATGTCAGTAATTTGTTTTAAAGAATTTATATTTTTGCTTTTTTTTCCTTTGTTTTGAAACTTAGCTGTTCTAAAAGAAAAAAATATTTGGAATGAGAAAACAGGATTTTTTCAGTTTGAAAATGTTAAACTGAATAATATTTCAAGCATCTAGGAGTTCTAGAAATTTATTTGATAAAACAGCTGCACTTAAACTGTCTTTTTTTGTAAAGATTTTCAGTACTGCTAAGTCAGTATTTTCTAACAGAAAAGTCTTACAGAATTTTTAAAGCCTTATTAAAAATACTTAATGAAAAGTTCTGTATGTGCTGTTTTAAGTAAACCACCAAGATGACAGGCTTTACATCTCTACTTTTTATTCTGGGCTTCCTTATTTTAATGGAAATATGACAATTGTTCATATAAAATATTCCCCTAGAAAAACAACTCATACTGTATGCACTGAGGCAAGGTAAATTTGCACTTACTGAGTTCAATGTAGTTGTGACTACAATGCCACTGGGTCTGTGAGCTGGCTATTTTGTCTATGCATGTTGCACTTTACACGTGTATATATACGGTACTGATATTTGGTATGAAGTGAGAAACAGATAGACTATTCTGAGTAACAGTTGCAAGAGTTCGTAAAATTTGATTTCTGGACTGAATGTTGTGGCTTCTCTACAGGCTTGGTTGTGAAGATTTTTACCATGATTTAAGATGAAAGGCACAACTGCTCTTGCAGACTTGTGCAAGCTTTCTGGCACATACTTATGATCTGGATATGCTTTGGGCAATTATGTGATCTCTCTTCTTACACAGATGCTATTTTTGCAAAATTTGTGATTATGTCTGACAGGGCAACAGGCAAACAGAAAGTAATGTATCCACTCTGTCTGATTTCGCAGATCTGTCTTACAAAAGAAATGAGGATAACAAGCAGATTTGGACCCTGAAACTGCTAGCTCTAGGATTTTTGTTATGTGGTTGGTGGTATGTTTCTTCTACCTACATTTCTTCTACATTTATAGGTTGAGTTGTTACATCTGACAGAGTAATACATATGTACCAGATGTTTAAAACTATGCTTGACTGTGATGAATATTGTCAGATATGAGTTTTTTAATTCTGACGTCTATATGGAGAGATAGGTACAATTTCCCCCTCACAGAATTTCTTGACTACTTCTAACTTAAGTGGTAAACCTTCAGAGAGATGCAAACAGATTTAGTAATACAGCTTCCACTTAACACTAATAGGACTTTTACAGCTAATTTCCTGTGCATCAACTGGGAAATATGCCACTTAATATAATCTAAACATGTATTTATAGCTTAATTATTCTCTACCATTAGACAAAATGCAACATTACATAGTTCCATAACTTATTTTCTATGACATTCTGCAATATATGCTCATGTTGGAGAAAATACTTTCAGAATGTTTTGATTTTGAATCTATAATACTAAGATAAATCTGATCATTTTTTGTGTATGTAGTTTGTGAAAAAAAAAAAAAAAAGCAGAACCCCAAAGTGCAATAGAAACATATCAGTCAAGCTGGAGAATTTTATTTTGGAAACTGTGATGACAAACAAAATTAGAAACACTTCTGAAACATATACTAAATTTGAACCTACTGGAATCATATAGGACATAAATAACTGTTATTTTCTCAGAGTAAGTAGTAGAAGAGAACACATTTTGTAACTGAAACAGCAGAGCATCCCTGCTGTTTAGACAAATCTACCCCACTGATGAAAATACACTGTCCCTACTTCTAGCAATGTTCAAGGTGTCTGTCCTGAGTGATCATTGCACAGAGTGTTTGAATTCTAAAAAGTCAAAAGTTTGACAGCTGCAGCAAGAAACAGGACAGTTAAAAAAATATTTTTTCAGCTCTGTCTTCCCCAGGGTATGTTTGATCAACCAAAGTCAATTTGAGCGGAAACTGCAAACTTCCATGAAGCAGCCTTCAAAAGAAAAAAAGGTAAAATATTAACCTGCTGAGAGTATGTAAGACTGTAAAGTCCTGAAAATGACTTAGGGGAAGAGTAATATGCAAGAAATACCAGTTATTGTACAGTGGTCACACTTGATATAAGATTGGATTTCAGAGTTTGCTCACACCAGAGAAAAACTGTAGCGATGCTGAACTTGAGCTGTCCCTGGTACCCTGTAGGCCGGTTATACCACGCAGTACTGATCATCAGAAATAACAATTACTATGAGCTAGTAGAGGTTACTGAAGATAAGAATGATTAAAATAGGCTGAAATTTTTGCTGCTTAAGGAAATCTGAAGATTACTGCAAAACTCATGGAAAAAAGAATGATCTTCCAAATGGCATGTGGCATGACTGCTAGTGTTAGGAATGCCGAGTGAATTTGGTATCTGTTTAGTACACAGTCTAGGAGAATGCAGAAATGACAAAAACACATGATAAGACTGACGGATCCAATACCATTCAGTGAATACAATTCATGCAGTTAATGAAATTACTTTTTCTATGCTTAAAGATATTATGCTATAGCTCCTTAATATGTTAGCAAGAAAGATGATTAATAAAATGAGTGATTGTTCTTGTTTTATACCTTCATTTGTGCTTGCTGAGCATCTGGCCTTTAAACATAATGATTTCATTTCACATTTTATCAAATACCTTTTAAATTTGAAATTAGTTACTTCTTCAGACAAAACAACTCGGGTTTACATGAGACTAGATTATCAGTTGTATGTACTTCAGTGGTCTTATAGGAGACTGTGAGTTACGTTGTGTAAATACACATTATTAGATACAGAAGTACACGTTTGGTTTGTTTGTTGGTTTTTGGTTTTTTTTTTTTCCCCTAAAAAATAGCTCTGTGCTTCAGAGGTTACAAGATGGCTAATCAGCCTGTTGTCTGTTTTCTAGAGAGTAAATCGGCATAAAAGTGTTTTATGTCAGAAATCAGAAAGGGTTATAGATATTCTTTGTGGATTAGCACATAAGTGGCAAAAGTTAACATAGGGAAAATCAATGTGGCATACACATCCTTTTATTTCTGTGTTATTAGATGATGGGAATTAATGGCACTTAATGTGACCACTAGCTGTGGGCTAATGTTAAGAAATACACAACCAGCTTCATGGATTTTTTGCCAGAATTTGTACAGACAAACCTGTTTGAATGGGCACAGTTTAGCTCTGTGAACAGATTATTACAGAGCTTTAGACCAACTGAAAGACCTTCCTACCTCCTCTTTAGAGAGTGGTGAACTTCCACAAACTCATGCATTAGATGGGGGAGTTTTCTTCTCAATCACAGACATTTTTTAATGCATTCTTAAAACTTATCTTTTAAGGTATTTATGAATTTCTCTGTGCCTAAAGAAATGGGTATCTCCTGCCCCTTGTAAATCAGTTTCACCTGGAACAAGGAGATTCTGTATGAGAATGACCAATACCTAAATGTTGTTCCAGTATGGCACAGGCTCCTTATATCACTGTAACACTCTTCATCAGTGAACACCATAGGGTTTTAATATTTCTAGTGCAAATCTTTATTCATCATCACTTTTAAGCCGTAACAGAAAATGCCACTGGACCAGCCACTGTTTGCCTTGGTTCAGCTGTCCTGTTTCAACCCAGATCCCACGTTTCACTTTTCTGCATCATTTACTTTAGCAGCGAAAGATTTAAACATATCATCACATCTCAGAAATTTAAGTTGCAAGGCAAAAATATAACCATGAGAGTCCTTAAAAACTGAGTTTCAGTGTCTATAAGAAACCAACATGTAGATTATTACAGGCTGTATGTGAAAACCTTGCACTCAGAAGTGGATGACACTTCCCTTAAGAGTATTTGCAGATGGAAATTACCTTTAAATTCAGATTTGAATTCAGTGCTGCTGTATCTAAAATATTTCTGGCTACTGCTCCCTGAGACCTGCGAGCATTTAAGATGTTAAAGAAATAATTTTAAAACAACTTTTGTGTCTGATGTCTCAATATATTCCCAATTAAGAAAGGCATTTTGAAATACAATATCTTCTTTGTTTTTTTGGTCTATATCTAATGGTATCTGAGTGAGACTGTGATTTGTGCAGCTGGATGTATCTCTCTCAAGCCTAATGAAAACAAAGCTGATGATATAATGAGATGTGGTGAGTTGACCTTGGCTGGATGACAGGTGCCCACCAAGCTACTCTATCACTCCCCTCCTCAGCAAGAAAGGGAGAAAAAATATAACATATGGCCTGTGGGTCGAGATAAGGACAGGGAGAAATGATTCACCAGTTACCATCACAGGCAAAACAGACTCAAATTGGGGAAAAATTAGTTTATTACCTATCAAATCAGAGTAGGATAATGAGAAATAAAACCCAATCTCAAATACACCTTCCCTCCACCCCTCCTTTCTTCCTGGGCTTAACTTTATTCCTGATTTTCTCTACCTCCCCCCTGCCAGAGGCTCAGGGGAACGAGGAATGTAGGTTGTGGTCAGTTCATCACACATCTCTGCTGCTCCTTCCTCCTCAGGGGAGGACTCCTCACACTCTTCCCCTGCTCCAGAATTGGGTCTCTCCCATGGGACACAGTCCTCCATTAACTTCTCCAAAATGGGTCTTTCCCATGGGTTGCAGTCCTTCATGAACTGCTCCAGTGTGGGTCCCTTCCATGGGGTGCAGTCCTTCAGGAACAGACTGCTCCAGCGTGGGTCCCCTGTGAGGTCACAAGTCCTGCCAGAAAACCCACTCCAGCGTCGGCTCCTCTCTCCACAGGGTCACAGGTCCTGCCCTGAGCCTGCTCCAGTGTGGGCTTCCCACGGGGTCACAGCCTCCTTTGGGTGCATCCACCTGCTCTGGCATGGGGTCCTCCCTGGGCTGCAGGTGGATCTCTGCTCCACCGTTAATCTCTGTGGGCTACAGGGGCACAGCTGCCTCACCATTGTCTTCACCACAGACTGCAGAGGAATATCTGCTTCAGCACCTGGAGCACACCCTTCCCTACTTTTTCACTGGCCTTGGTGTCTGCAGAGTCGTTTTTCTCACATATTCTCACTCCTCTCTCCCAGCTGCAATTGCCCTGTTTGGGTTTTTTCCTTCTTCTTAAATACATTATCACAGAGGCGCTACCACCACCACTGATGGGCTTGCCCTCGGCCAGCGATGGATCCATCTTGGAACCGGGTATCATTGGCTCTGTCAGACGTAGGGGAAGCTTCTTGCAGCTTCTCACAGAAGCCACCCCATGTAGCCCCCCCACTACCAAAAGTCCTGCCACACAAAACCAATACATGAGGAAATAATATGCCATTAAAAAACTGACCTAAAGAGTTTCTTAGTTTCCAAAAGGATGTAGGTAGAGGGATTAAGAAGTCCTCCACAGTTAGCTCACCAGTTGAAGGCAATTTAAAAATATTGTTTGGGTGCTTTAAAATCTATCTCACATTAGTTTTCTCGTAAAGGGGTGAAAGTCTATTACAAATATGAATAATTAGAATGCCATCTGCTTGAGGGACATAGGCTTACAATACAGAACAGACACTTAATACGGATTAAAACACTGTCAAAGCTGTATGCCAACAAAAGAGGTTGAGACTTTTTCTGGCAGAACACCGACTCTTGGTAATTTATCTTAATATTCTATTTATATAAGAGCTGTAAGCTTAAGCATACAAGATTAATGAAGGTTGATTTGACTGCCCTCTTTACTTCTTGTGCCTTCCACAACATTATAAAGGTGGCAGATTGCTAATCAAGAATCTTTAACGCTGTCCAAACTCAGAGGTGAGCTTCTCAGAAATTATAATTACCTGTAATTCCAGCCATGATCTCTTTGACTATGAGTCACAGTTAAACTATTTATCTTTTGCACACACCTTCCTTACAAAATGAGACAACACTAGTAAATAGCATTTCATTACTCAGAGAACAGTTTCTTCCATAGTTTTAGCTCTGACACTGCATCAGTAAATTTATTGAAACTAGTGATGTCAATAGTTCACACTGTCTTATGTGCTAAATAGGGCACTAGTCTGTTTTCTTCATTTTTTTTAATTGTATTTTCATATGTTGTACTGAATTGTTATTTTGCACTTGCAGCTCAAGCTTATATCCACTGAAGGTGTTTTCTTCTGAGTCTTTACAAGGGTCTTATATTATTAGAAGATCATGTCTCTTAAACAGATGCTAACTATTCTCAACCAGCATAGTGTTACTGTTTTGTAAACTCTGTTACTTAAGCAACCCACTAACTGGATAAGCACTTACAATGTCTGCTGTGTCTCAATCAATGCAAAAGCAAATATATAACTAACACGTTTCTTTCATTGGTTCTGGTCACTTCATGGAAGAAGGTGCTGACTGTCAGGCGCAAGAATACTGGCATCTGGCCTGTACCTCATCTATGGGTGTACTGGGTCTGGCTGGGACAGAGTTTTCTTTAATGCAGCCCTAGTGATGTTGTGCTTTGGATCTGTGACTAAAGCAGTGTTGATAAAGCATCCATGTTTTAGTTGTTGATGAGCAGTGTCTACATGGTGTTGAGGTTTTTTTATTTCTTTTTCCCACTAAAGGGATATTCCATACTATATGGTGTTGTGCTCAGCAATAAAAGCTGGGGAAAAGCAGGAGGAAGGGGGGATGTTCATGGTTATGGAGTTTGTCTTCTCAAGTAACCATGACAAAAGCTGAGGGCATGCTTTCCAGGAGGTGGTTGGACCTAATGATAGGAAACAGCTAATGTGTTCTCTCATTTGCTTTGCTTATACACACAGCTTTGCTTCACCTATTAATCTCTCTTTGCCTCAACCCACCAGCTTTGAGATTTGCTCTTCTGATTCTCTACCCCATCCCTCTGTGGGGGGAGTGAGCGAGAGACTGGGAGGCAGCATTGCTGCAGGCTGGGATCAACACAACACAACGGACAATAGTATTTATTGTTGCTTTTACCTTTTAAATATATTAAGCTAATAAATAGCCTAAATCTTCTGTAGATGGGGATATTTTGAGACAAGATCTTCAATTTTTTTTATTTGACTCTAGAGATACATTTCTTCTTCTGATGAGGTTAATGAATTGAATGGATTTGTTGCCCCAGAATGGCATTACAATTCAGTTTTTCTCCCTTTCCATGTTATTTGCTTTTATTAGAGTCTTTCTCTATTGTTTTTCTGTTTCCTGCATTTCTCTGGATTATGAGTCAGTTGTTTCTCTCTTACTTCACATGTTGCTTGCTCCCTTTCACAGTCTAAAGAGATGTGGATCAAATATCTAAACCAAAGTGTTTCACTTTATTTTGTGCTATTTTATATTAAGTGAAAGAGTTTGTTCATCAGTGAGGACAGCAGAGAAATTGTAAGAAATCTTAATGTCTCAAAATGGTGCATGAAGGATGCTTCTGTCCACAATTGTTCAACAGGATTGTACTTTTGGGCAGCCTCATCTCTAATCTTATATTTTTCCATTTGTTACATAGTCCTGAAAACTCTGTTTCTTAACACCTCAAGGATTACAGTGACTGCTCAGAATGCATTATAATAATTACATTTCTGTATCAAGGTTTTGGTCTTTTTTTTTTTTTTTTTT
>NW_020799098.1:41958382-42026602 GCF_003259725.1 Athene cunicularia
TACAACTGCTACATTAAGCCAAGCAAAACTTTATTCACATATGCTATTAATTTTTGATGTATTAGAAATTGATAAAAACTGCTACATTGTCAATAATATATTGTTACTTAGGATTTCAATTCTATTGATTGAGTGCGATGGGGACATCTACTTTATTTCAGTAAGTGCTGTTTCATAATGGTCATAAATTAAGTTACTGTTATTGTAAGAATTCAGCTTTTCTTGTTTTGCAGAAAACCAAACTGTCATCTTCAAAGCTGTGTAATAGAGTCCTCAAAGATTCACATTAGGCCATAGCTTAATGTACTTGCTAAAAACCTTGATGCACTGGGTGAAAGGGGAAATATCAAAATTTTTTCCAATGTCACCCAATTATTTAAATTAGATTAAACCTGAGAGAATTTTAGGGACTTTGAAAGTATCTAACAAAACCAGTCAACTTGATCGAAGAAAGTAAAAATCATGAAGACTGGATACACATTAGAAGTAAATAAATTTAGCTGTAATTAACCAGGAAAGGACACGTTCATCAGTATGAGCAGTTCCATGAAAACATTTGCTTTAAGAGTGACAAATATCATCTCCCTCTACCTCTTTAGTTGCATTCTTGACTTCATGAAAATTGATGACATTAAACCAGGAATATCTTCATTTTATAGTTCCCACAAAAGAAGTGTGAAAAGCAGGAAAGAATATATTTTCAATCGTAATTGTTATTCCTTTGTCATCATCTATGTCCTACACACTTGCAAAAAATTCAGTAAAAGATCTGAACTACTAGAAGACATTCAGAACTGACGGACAAATAGGCAGACATTACTGGAAACAGATAGTGGTTATAAGAGATTAATATACAGTGAGAAAAATTGTCTCAATAAATACAGACATTCACGTTGCTATGGATGGGCTGGCATACAAAAAAAAAATTGCATTGCAGTTTCTTTGTTTCAAAGGTCAATATCCCTATTGACGCAGAAGGCTTGGACACAACATACACGATCAGTGTGATCAGGTCAATGCCAGTTTATTATGGGATACATAGCAATTTATACCCTAGTACAAAGTAGACGTGCCAGCTTCCAGTTGCTGATAGGTCGAGACTATATGTTCATGTGCCCTTCTAACTTCTGTGATTGGTCTAAGTCCAGTGTCCACACGACTGGTTCCGTGAGGTTGGCATCTTGTTTTTCCTTCTCCCTCAGTCCAAAGTCCTTATCTTTTTGCTGCCTATGAAGTTTCTTTCTACTGCATCTGCAGTTTCTCAGTGCAGCTTGACCTTTGTTATGTCCTTTACCAGAGCCATTCGGTCTGGATTACTCATTAATATGTCTATTGTCTTCTAACCACTCCACACCCTATAGTGGCTGCAGTGGTATATCAGGATGTTCTTCACAAATGACATTTTTTTATTACCTTTATTTATCCTTTTATCCTATTCTATCATTACTATCTTGCCAGCTTCCCTGGCACCTAACACACTGATTATATATGTGCTATGTAAAGAGCTACTGTTTCTATTTAGACTTTAGAAACAGGAGGAATTAAAAAAATAATTAAGAATAGTGATGGGTAAATAATAATTACATAATCTTTATTACATGGAAAAACTCTTAACACCAGGATGAAATAATTTGGTGCTCTTTCTAGCTGCTCTCCTGTCCTAATGTGTAATGGCTTCAGGCTGGTTACTTTAATGTTATGCATTTGCTTCTCCCTGGTGATCTCTGCTTGCGTTGGTTATTGTGACTCTTGTTTCACAACAAAATAAATATTCTTCTCCTCATTCAAGCAGTAAATCCTACTAAACACTCTTGATTCTTGTTTGCTGCCGTTACAAAGCAACCAGTAATGATATTAATGAGGCCAGACAACTGCTCCCAAGAATTAAGATACAGTGATCTGACAGGTCAGACTTTGGGGTGTTTGTAAGGACACTGAATTAGCCAATTCACCCTTTCCTCTCCAGGCTTCTTCGTCCCTGAGGATTTTCCATCTCTTTCCAAGAGTTTTACCTTTGTTGTCATTACAGTGGACTTTGGTCTCCTGCCCTTTAGTCTGTGTGCTAGATGTACACCCTTGTGGAGGCAGAAGCTTGAATTCCTTCTCCTAGGGAGACACAAGTAACATCAATTTAGTTTTTTGTCTAACAACAGACTTTAGAGGATGATAGGTAACTGCAAAATTAAACCTTCAGATTAGATTACATATACCTGAGTAAAATTTATATAATTTGATTTTTAAAAGGTAAATATATGTCCATGCACCCTTATATGTGCACTTACCAAAAATTCCGCTATCGACATCTCTATACACATGGAAACGCTATTTATATTTAATAAAAAATGTTGAATATAGGATTAATTAAAAAAAAAAAACAAAATCAACCTGTTTGGCCTATATACTCAATGTCCTGTACTAATATAAGGGTAAAGAAAAAATATCCCGATTCTGTTGATTAATTTATTATTATGATGGGCTTTTGGGAAGGTACGGGTGAGATTCATATGTTGTAGGAACACTAGGAAATATTTCTTTTTCTGATTCTCTCATGCACCATGAATTTCCCTGTAAGACGGCCTTCCTCATAAAGGCTTCAGTATACCGCATTCTCAAAGGAGTAACAAACTTTCACACCTATTTGCTGAGGTTGCATCTGCAAACTTTCTGTAAAACAAACAGCAGAATAATGGCTATAAGCACTGTGCAGGTGGGAGAAATGTCCTTCCTCAGAGCATTAAATACATGTTTGGTGGCACATCACCTATTCTGACAACAACTGCATGATACCTGTCTAGACTCTGTACCTTGTAATACTCTTTCTCTTCCAAGGGCTTGCATAACTGTTTTGGAGAGAGTTTATGGTTACAGCTATTGCTTCTGTCTTTGGTGGTTCATTCCACATATAAATCACCAGCTGTGCAAAGACATTGTTTCCTAAATTCCTTTCATGCCTAATCTCTTCTCGTCTTTGGTTCATGCCTTCCTGCTTTGATCCTGCATGATCTCACCGAATAACTTGTTGGCAACAACCTTTTTCAGGAATGTCTTTTCAGTACTTTTCAGAGACACATAAACTGAGGTATTTTTCTGTTAAACTCAAATTTATAACATGCAAATTAACTTAATTTTCTTAATCTATGCCCTTGATATTAACATCTCAATTTTCTCTTATTTTTAGTTTCTTCCACATTGCGAAGCATACTTCATGGAAGTCTAAGACTGTGTGTTAGACCTGTTCAGAAAGTTAAGAAGGGCTTCTTCTGTATACTTTACTTCATTTCCCTTATCTACTCATTAATGTTCTTGACTGCATTTGATGGACCCCAACATTTAAGAAACTCAGTGCTGAAATACCGCAAAAACATAAATACTGATTTTGGACCACCTCAGAGCACCATTTTCTGTTTTGTTTTATTTTATTTTTCAATTTACAATCTTTAGCATGAAAATTTATGATTTTGATATTAAATTTTAACTGAAGATATAGTCAAATCACTTCTTAACATGAAGCATTAATTACCATTTTCCTTGTAAGCACGTAATTTTAAAAATTAACTACTCAATCTGTTTCCAATATATCTCCTCCTTTTACTTGGTACAGCACATTTCATTACATATCTCTCCCTATTACTTACTGCTTCTTGCTCTTCATACTGTTTGCATTTTTACTCTGCTTTTCATAATTTTTCCTACTTGTATATTTTTTATTCACTTTCCCATTCTTCATTTTCTTTCATATATTTTTGCTTTCTTATCTACTTTTTAAATGTAGCTAACACCTCTTTTGTTCTCTTCATGTCGTTTTCCATACTGCCATTGTCAATCAGTTTAATCACATCTTACATTAATTTTCTATCAGTCATGAATTATGTACCGGGAATAAATTTCTGCTTTTCCCAGATACTCTGTGAAATACTTTCACATTTTGGGGAAGGGGGAGACAGTACTCCAACAAGAGTACTGATATTTCAGTGTTAGGTTAGCATATGAGAATCAGTTGATATATTTTATCCAGCATTTTTTTTATGTGTGGATCCACATGAGTATTATTGCTACCAATTCATTTTCAGATTTAGGAACACAGTGATAATGATCAGGAAAAGACCATGTTCCACAATCACAAACCGTACGTGTTTGATTAAGAAAACTGATGTCATCAGTATATATTCACATATACTGATCTACAGAAAAAAATGAAAGCTACAAGAGAGCAGGTAAGGTAGTGGTTCTTTGTTTTCCAGAACCCTTCAAAAGCAGGTGTTACTACATAAACATCACAGCGATCTTTTGGGTACTGGACCATACCTCAACTACAAAAGGAAAACAAAACACCAGACACCCTCCTCCCCCAGACTCCATGAAAAAAGTGTTCCAATTCTGTCTGAGCTGAGAAAAAGTTTTCCTCACTGTAGATTTGTTGATCATTTTATCATTGAATGTTAGTGACTGTAGAATTCTTGTATAGTAACTCACCTTTCAAAATTCATGTAGATAGAATCCACATCAAATAAGGATAAAAGCCAGTTTCTAATTTCTTCAGTTAAGTAATAAATGCTTTTAAAAAAATTACAGTATAATATTCACCCTTGTTTATGTTACTCAATTACTTCTCGGTCACTACTGAAAAACACCACCCTTTGAATTTTTATATCTGAATCTGATCTTAATTTTGCAGGGAGCCAAAGGAAATTTTTAAAGTTATTCCTGAACTGTGAATTTCAGCTGCAACCTGGTAACTTGGCTTTTCCTTTGCATTGTAAAAGACTTTTATTAAGAAAAGAATACTTTGTTTATAACTTTAAAAATGTAAGACACCTATAAATATGTGGCAAGTAGAACCAAAAGTCCTTGAGGAACATATATTGAATTGGTCTTATTGTACCAGAGTGGTTTTATTCCTGTTTAGCTTTGTACAAGCTGCAGCTACTAAGCGTTCCTTTGCAACAAACTTCAAGTGTGTCCAAAGGTCAAGAACAATCTTGCTTTTACATGGAAAAAAAGCGAATGACATTTCATTGGTTGTAACTTCAACATTTATGTATCTAGCTTTACTTTTTATATAATTTGTTGACATAGTATTTGTGTACTGAGAACTTTTAGTTTGAAATCACCACTAAGGTTTCCTGCCCTTGACTTGTTTTAAGCAGTGGAGTACAGTATTCCTTAATTTATTTTTTTTTTTTTCCCACATAAAATGACAGCTGCGCTATGCTATATCAGAATGAAGGTACATAAGTTTGGGTTTGGTTTTAATGAAGTGACATGCACAATTTCTGATGAATAGGAGAAAGCTCTGACACTGACCTGTAGTCTAAATCTTTGACTCATAAAATATTACAAGTAATGTATTACAGAGATAGCAGTCCATCATAGTAGTTAATTTGTATTGAAATTAAAAAATTACCATTTTAAAAAAAATAGTTAGAGTTTAAGATTTATATTTACAGTTTAAGATTTAATATTTAAAAAAAAAAGAGAAAAGTTTAAGATTGGCTTTAGCTTGATGGTTAGGCTGATCATGCACATGAGCAGCCCAGATTCGTGCTTGCCTGAACAGAAAGGATGTTTTTTTCCAATATCTTGGAGATGAACAGTGAAAGAATAAGATGTAATTGTTGCAATTTTTGTGTATTTTAACAAAGGAAATTGAAATTAGACATAAGAAAAAATACTTCATGGTGAGAGTGGTTAAGCACTGGGACAACTTGACCAGAGAGGCTGCAGAATCTCCATCACTAGAGGTTTACAAAAATTGACTGGCTGAAGTACTGAACAACGTTTGAAGTTAGTCCTAGATGACTTTAATGGGTCCCTACTAGACTAAATTATTCTATGACTCTCATTCTAACATTCAGAACCATTACACAGATTATAGGAAATCCAAGTTCAAATTTGTGCTCTGTCCAAATTAAAGGAGAGATCTGAATCAGGGGATCCCATATCCCACTGAATGCCAAGTCACAATGTGCTTAAAATCAATTTCTTTGTTTCTTGACCCTTACATTACCAAAGTAATTATCAGTTGAACAACGAACAAAAAAGTTGTTAAAGACATCCCTTAATTAGCTGCTTTCTTCATTTAAATCCTAATAAGCTGAAACTAATTTTCAGTCTGCTTTCTGCAGATTCCTTTTTGAGATACTTAATATCTGCCGATAAAATCAGAGCACCTAAGATGATGCAACAAATGACACCCTGGGTCCAACCCCAACTCACACCAAGTAGCTCCATGAACTTGGCAGCATCTAGTGGTCCACATTTGGTACATCAGGTTCTTATCACAGAATCAGCTAGGTTGGAAAGGACCTTGAAGATCTTCTAGTCCAACCATTAATCTAACGCTGACAGTTCCCGACTACGTCATATCCCGACTCTTAAACACCCAAGTCAAAAACAAGCAAGTCAAAAATATTTACTGTTTGTGATCTCTTAGCAAACACTGTGTATCTTTGTTGTGTGTCATCCAAGTGTCTTTGTGTTTCCTATTAGTCTTTGAACTCATGCTTCATCTTCAGCTGTTACTTAGATATTGTAGCCAAAAAAGATGGTTTGCACGTGAGGAAGATGATGAGAAAATATTTTCTGTAAGCCAAGAAGAAAATTGCCTTGTTCTACACAAAGCAACGACATAAATGAGCTTTTCCTCTTGATTGTTATTTCTTATCTGTTTTCTTCCTTTTCTTCTTCCCTTCCAAATCATCATATGAAAACCAGCATAGAAAATGGGAGCCAAGCTAGACAGTGGCAGATTTTGTAGATACCCTTTGAACAGGTATGAGGAAAGGGATACAACTCAGGAAGACTTCTGGCTTTCTCCCCAACACACAGAACTAGGGCTTGCTGTGTCTACACACATGCAGGCGGGCATGCAGGCCTACCTCTGCACTGCAGAATGCTGTAAACTCTCTAGAGCTCTACTGCTGTAGCATCAAGGTATACCTGAATGCAGTACTTCATGAATTTGACTATGTCAACTTTATAAGAGAGGCCAGTACAAGAGCTAAAACTGAATTTCTAAGCTGTGTGATCCACATCAAATATAGTCAGTATTTCATTACTCAGAGACTGAGGTATCCAAAGAACAGGAAAAATCACATAATGAAAGCACTTGAAATACAAAGAAGATTGTGGTGTGGCACTGCTCAACAGTAAAGGGTTCAATTTTGCTTCAGCTCTTTGCCAGCTCCCTCGGCACAGGCAGGGTCTGTTTACATGCATCCACTCAGAAGATCATTTTTGTGCTCAGTGCTTCAAATTCTGGGGAGCTTCTCAGGTTTGCTAGCAAGTGTGAGAATTAAGTTGGCTTCTGTCCTCTAGGCAGCTGCTCTGGGCTAAGAACACAGTGAAGTACAGTGCAGAAACATCTGAGTGGGGACCAATAAACTCAACAGCACCCAAGTTAACTGCATACCACCATTCGTGTCTCCGCATCATATTTTTTTGATAATTCCATTTTATGGACCTCAAGATAATAAATTTGCAGTGATTATGATTAACTTGGGCCTTTGGGCTTGATTTGCTAAGGTTCTGCACAATGCAGAAGTCATTAATCTTTTTCTGTACCTGAGGTGGCCTGTAGTTGACGGAATACCTTTGTTGCACCACACCTGCCCCAAGAAGCCAAGCTGATCTGAACTGGCTCTGTACTGAGCCAGCTCTGACTCTTCCTATCGAGGGCATGATTAATCCACCTGGATTTGATTATATATGGTTAATCCCTTTGGATAAACCACAGATGATGGGAACTGACTAAGCCTCTAATGCATAAGAAATATTATTATTCATTAACTCTAATAGCAGCTTGTGTGATCTAAAATAGAATGGTCTGTTTTACCAGAAAAATAAACAACTACAAAAATAAAATGGAATTGAGTTTTTATCTCAACTGAGGATTACATTTGGAAGGATTTTAAAAAGTGGATTTTAAAAGATTAATTTAAAATAATCTCTACAGTTTGATGGGATTTTAAATTGTATTAATTTATTTTAAAATGTATTTAAAGTCCTTTAAAAAGTAATTTTCTTTCTTTCTCTCCTTTTGCACGACAACTTACCTTCCAATCTGTATCATACCATTGGCCTAATGTTAGTTGAGAGCTATTTTAATTTTCACTTTAATTAATACTGATTCATAATGTTGTAAGTGCATTAACTTCAGTCTTATACCTAAATAACAGCAAATTATGAGAAAACCCCCAAAGTAACAGATTCAGACCTGAGCCTTGGTGTTTTCTGTTGATGGAATTAGAAATCCATCCTCCAAATATTGGTTTTGTATCGCTATTTACACAGACAGAAGTCAGCAAGAAATCCTTTAAAATAAGTAAAACACTGGGAGAAAGGACATTTCTATTGTTTTAGTATTCCTGTTGTTACTTGAGGAAAACTAATGAAAATGTTTTGAAGGTGATTACCTTCCTTGTAAGGTTAGAAATGTTCACAGAATGCACTTAAAGATGATGATAGTTGGAATACAATGTCGGAAAGAATGTGCTGTGAGTCCTCTAAAGTCATAGTTCTTGAAGTATTCCAAATGTCTTGAGTGCTCCCTGTACTTATGAAGGTGTTCTTTCTGATTCCTACTAAGTTTATAATTTTTTTTTTTTTCCCTCTGATTTCATTATGAAATGAGAGATATGGATCATTGAACAGATATAAACATTCTAAGTAGGTGGAATTTAGGTCTGGGATGAATAATGGTGTGGGGAGAGTTGACTGTTGTGTGGATAGCACAAAGGTATTTACATTGCATTAATTCTGTGTCCTCTGTATGTTATGGAGGTCACTGCAGTTCCAAGTTATTTGTTTAGGGTTCTTTCTTTCTTTCTTTCTTCTTTCTTCTTTCTTTCTTTCTTTCTTTCTTTCTTTCTTTCTTTCTTTCTTTCTTTCTTTCTTTCCTTTCTTTCTTTCTTTCTTTCTTTCTTTTTCTTTCTTTCTTTCTTTCTTTCTTTCTTTCTTTCTTTCTTTCTTTCTTTCTTTCTTTCTAGTAGGAAGAATAAAAATCCCTTTCTGGGTAGTGTCAGAAATGTAATTGGGAAGCAAGCCATTACAAAATTAAATATAATTTTTTCTGGATTAACTCATCTGTGGTGAGAAGAATCAGAAAATGGCTCTCTTCATACAGATTTTTGTTCAGAAAATAAAGGAGTATGTGCACAATTCTTTATGAAAACACACTTGGATGATCCAGAGTATCAGACCTGGCAGAGTAATGAGATATCATATTTTATTCTCCTTACGCGCTTTCCAGCTGAGAAGAGTAACAATACTATACCAAAGTAAGTCCTTAATCAGTCCAAACAAGGTAATGTGAGTCCTAGCCTGCCAGTTTGGGTTTTTTTTTTACTGAAGACCAAGAGAATCGTTCTGTCTTGATGTTTACAATAACTTAAAGGCCAACTAGATTGTTAGCTAGTTTAGATTCCACTCATGTAGGCAGAAAACAGTCTATCCAATTTCAAGGTATTTCAAATACGCTCTCCAGCTTCATGTATTTGTTACACAAATATATGATTTTTTCTAATGCCACCTCTATAAGCAGACATCTCCATGCCATTAATATGATTTTCTGCTCACAGCAGTTATAGTACAATACAGACCCATTGGTTTTAGTGAGCTATTTCAATATTTATGTAAACATCTTAATGGAATGAGAATGGTGCCTAAGGTCTTTTGTTATAAAAGTACAGCAGAAACACAATAGCCCCAGAAACCATTTACTGCAAAGTAACCTCTCATTTTCTTTCTATCTCATGAGCACTTCGTTATTTTCCAGCCATTGAAAGATGATCATGGAGAGAGCAAACTACAGCTGACTGTGCTCAAAACCCTTCCATGCCCTATTGATTGTGTGTGACAGTGGGAGCCCTCTGCCTGGACACTGGATTGCACCTCTTGTGCTGCAGCAGCGTGCCATCCTGCCATTAGGCTAATATGTGGCCATTGGGGGCAGAAATGAGGTGCAGGGCTGTTGAGGCTGATGGCTCTGGCATCCCTGGGGAGTGGGAGCATGATTACCATGGCACCCCCAGTTTCTTCCCACCTGCGAAGCTTGCCCCAGGCTCACTGCTGCCCTCAGGCTCAGAGTGAGGAGGTATGGCACTCCTGGCTCTGGGCCATGAATGACTATTTCACAGTACAAAACCTGAATGGTGGGGACGGTTGATATGGTTTTCAGATATCATCCCATTACTTGGACTTCAGATACTTGGTACTATTTATCATGCTCTCTGTCATTATTAACATCTTACCGTCTCCTGCTAAAAATCCTAAGCCACCGCTGAAGATTCTTAGGTTCTCAGTACTTTTTATCCTTTCGTTCATTTTTTTCCATGCCTTCTCAATTTTTCTATGCTTTAGGATATTTAATTGCTCTTAATTTTAATATTTTTTTCTTTTCAATTCACAATGTATGGATACTATATTTCTAACCACTGTGGTTCATTACTTTGTTACCGAACCAGAAGAGCTGGTTATCTTTTCTTGGTTATGCAACTATGACTGATAAGATTAGCCACCTAAATATCCCAAGCTAAATAGCTTGTATTCCGCTTCACACACACATTTTTCTATTTACATTGCCCCTTCCCATGGATTTTGCTTCCAGCCTTCTCTAGCCTTGAGGAAGCAAATGTTTTTTATGTAACTATATGAAAGTGTTGTCTGTTTCTTTGCAATGATTACAATTCATGATTCCTGGTCTTGTGGCAAACACTTATCCTTGGACTAACCAGTGGTTATCTTTACCTTGTAGAAGGGAGTGATAAAGAAATATCCCATGCTGCATACAATATCTCTTTGTTGGACATTAACTCATAAAATTTTACTTCAGCCTATGTGAGATGCCCACCAATGTCTCATAATTGTCCCCACATGTGAAACTTTCCACGTATTTTGACTGCCTTTGATATTAACTCTCTCTCCAGTTTGAATCTGGTTAATGCAAAAGGGCACAGCTATGCCAGTTCTCCTCCTGCTCATTACTGGTTAGCACACTGACCGTGCATGTTAGAGATTGAGATTAAGCAGTTCAGATTTCTTAGAACATGCAGATAATGGATATCCATCTCTCTCATCCCTTCCCCTTGCACCATGTATGTGTTCACTGCTTTTGCCCATTCTCCATCCAAACAGTGATTTTAGCCATCACATGACTTGACCTATGGACTTCCATGGGGTGTCATTATACCAAGGGGAATTTTAAGCTCTGCTCTAGGTAGTGACTCATCACAAAGTCATATAAGCAGCTTGCTTTCTGAAATTTCTTCTATTTTATTTGAAAGGGAATGTGTTGATGCTTCTCTGTTATGCTAGGCTATAGAGCATGTTTCTATGCTCTATGTGCAACAAACACCTGCTAGAGGTGTTAGGATTTTAGTTGGTTATGACATAATTGCACTTGTGGACTAAAGCTTCAGTTTATTGCTGCCATTTATTCAGAGGTGGGTTCACTGGAAGGAGGAAGA
Organism: Athene cunicularia; assembly: GCF_003259725.1. Classification (NCBI taxonomy): domain Eukaryota; kingdom Metazoa; phylum Chordata; class Aves; order Strigiformes; family Strigidae; genus Athene; species Athene cunicularia. The sequence continues at coordinate 41,969,848 of NW_020799098.1, forward strand.
ATTTTCAGTAAGTACATTTTGGTGCCTTCCACCCTCCCTTCAGAAGTAACTCAAGCACTTGCACCATATAATGCAACTGTGGTCCTGCAAACTTCTCTGTGTAAACGACTCTGTACCAGACTTTGTGACCCCTGGTACATGGTATTTAAAGATTTTCAAAACATGTGCCTGTATTTGAAGGCCTCTGGGAGCACAGGTAATCTGAAGCCCAGAGCTAGGAGTTTATTAGCAATGTTATTTCCATGTCAATTAAAAGAAGTAGAGCAAAATAAAACTGAGGTAACTAAACAAATAGTAGCTACCCGAAGAACAAGTATTCAGTAAAAAATTCATTGCTTATGAGAGATTGAATCTCTTCCATCTACTCCTAAAATTTTGTGTGATTTGGCACAGTTTATAAAAAAGGTTAGTAATTGTCTTGTGTGCTCTTGAAGACTACACTACTGCAGGTTTCAGTGTGGGTCAGAATAGGTTTTTAGGACTTTATAGGGATGTCCATGGTATAAGATGGTAATATTGGTACAATATATTCCAAACCAACATGCAGTAATATATTTGCCAATTGCTTTGGTGTTGCAATAGGAGAGTTTTTACAACCTAGTTTCATCTTTCTCTTAATTTCCCTATCATAAGGAATTTAGTGATGTATTTTCTTATGAAAGCACTAATTAAATTGTCAAACTTTTATATTTGAATTGAAATATTACTGTGAGTGTTTAATGGCAGAGGAAAATGCTGAATTTTATTAATCGGGGTTAATGATTTATGACACTGCACACTGAGTTTCTTGTGTTTTCTGTTTTAGATTAAATCAAATACACACAAGAAATCTATTGCATGAGAAAACTAAATGTCCTTATAGCAGTGTTTAATTATTTCCTGACTTATGAAATAAGAAATGGTAGATATGATACATACATAAAACCATGGTGGGAGTAGTTGCTTGAGAAATTTTGTCAAAGAAGTAAATTTTAGGTTTACTTAATGGACATATACAAATCATATTATAATGTAAAGAAAACAATGTCAAGACAATTTCCCTTGAAACTGCTTTTCACCTACCGACTGGGATTCTGAAACAAACTGTGAGAAATAATTGAGGTCTGTCTCTAAAATTTCATTTACAATACAAAAAGTGGTCTGTTCATGAGAGTGGATAGGTGTTTTGATACTGCCCTAACAGACCAGATTCGTGTTTTAATTTAAGAAAACCCTCAGCAATTCCATTCAGTATAGCTATGAGGAGATCAATCATTTGGTTTTCCTTCCTGTAGTGATAGCATTGCCATAACATTATGTTAGACAATGTTGAGGCTTTTGCAATGGTTAAAAAATGGTGAGTCCATTAGTGAGTGTTACAGTTCTGAATGAATAAACATATGCAAAAATTTGTGTATTCTCTAAAGGAAGACTTGCAAGGCACAAATGAGAAAATAGTATTTGGTACTGATATCCTCTTGCAAGTCTCTAGTAAGAGGAAACTGTAAAGCAGCTTTGAGATACTAGATTTGAAACATGCAGATGCTACAAATATAAGAATAACGATAATAATGGAAAGATATGACTTTTTGGGTTGTGAGAACTCAGGAGTGCAAGATAACACGGGCCATCTAAAAGACCTCATTGCAAAAGGGGATGAAATAAATGTTTAAAATTAATCCGAGTTACATTCTTTAATCTTCTGTTGTATTTACTTTCTAGAAAGATTTAGAAAAATTAAGTAATATATGGACAAACAGTAATTTTAAAAGGGATGGATGAAGAATAAATTAAACCTTCATGATGTGCATTCTGGTTTGATTAAAGGAAGTTTTTCTGATCAAACTTGTGACAATGGTGCAGCTGAGTATCTGAAAAGTTCAGGTTAACATAAATGAAGATTTGATTAAATGGTTGTTGCTAAAATTAAGTCTTTAACTCAGTTTTCTTTAGTACTCTAAATATTTACATCTAGTGAAGTGTTTTTCTTGATAACAACATAAGTCCAAATACGTAAATCACACATAGTGCTGAAATCCATCACAATTCTGCCAGTATTAGACCATGAGATTAAAAGATCTGGCCCATAATAACTGTAGCAAAGACAAAATGCTGTGTAGTTGTCTTGGAGGATGAAGAGATTTTCATTTTCATCAGTGATTAAGGAATCTTTCAATAGTAGGTGTAAATGTATATATAAAAAAAAGCAATGGTGTGATATGAATCCCATGCGAGAGCAGTTCTTCCCCAATGCCAAACATTGCAGGCCTACAGCCCTTTTTACAGTTGAGCTTTTTTCAAAATAATATCTTGATCGTGAAACAGACAATTGAGTTCACTAACTTTCTTATTAAACTTAGTTTGATAGGTTCAAACTGCAGCAAATCATAAACCAATCTTCATTTGTTTTAAATTATTCAAAAGGAAATGAGACCCAGTAGATTGCTCCTGTCTTCTGAGTCTGGCATAAAAGCGATGAAAAACCACTGTTTAGTTCAAAATGGTACTGAAACTGATTTACACTATCAAATAAAGTGTGCTTCTCATTTATTGTTGCTTAGATATTAACGTATATTATGAACACAGCTCAGTTTATATCTGCATGGATACACTCCAACAAAACAGGCATTTCTGTAAAGCTGTCAGGAAAACAAACCTGTTACCACATAAAAACACATACAACACTCTGAATGTTTTATTTTAATGAATTTATTGTGCTGTGCTTATCCCGGGCTGTGAGGCAGATGACAGTGATCTACAACTAGCAGAGCAGTAGCCCTGATAGGATGATGAAGGACCATTTCTTCTCATTATGCCAGCAGAGCTTCTTTTCATCTCTTCTCTTATTGTCTATTTATTGTTTGCCCTTGGCATCATCAGTCACCAGGCAGTACAGTTTACAAACACTGTTTTGGCTGGCAGAAAATAAATTGTTCAGCCAATGATGTGAAATCTATCAAATTCCTACTAAGCTGCATCTTGAAACCCCTATTCAAGCTCCTGTCTGAGGCTGATCCATAGTTTAGATAATGTTTTACTTCTAAGAGATAGATTCTTTCCCTTCTCACTCGTTACTCAGAGCAAGATGCATTTCCCTTAATCTTTCTGGAGGCAAAGGCTGACCAATTTCCAAGAGCTGCAGAGACTAAATCATTCATGTCTGGACCTTTTTGTCTTTTTTTACAAAACCCATATAGACAGATTTATGGAGGGATAGTAGAGAAATATTTGTCATTCTGGGGAACCAAATATGAATAACACCAAACATGGTAAAAAGTGGCTGAAGTTAATTGTTGAAAAGAAAACATATAAACTAGAAAGGTGACAGTGACAGGTCTAAAACCAGAAACAAACAATGTATCATGTTTATCTTCTTGGATGTAAAAGAAATATAAAATATAAAGCCATGTTTGTTTAAATGGCTTGGTGTAATCCACAAGCAAATCAGTTGGCTGCAAATGACTAAAGCTGCTGAATGGGGAATTAGGTACTTGTATATTTAATCTAAAAAGAAAAAATCTGTATTACAAATCTGAGCAAAAGAAAAAGTATGCTCTCTGGTACAGCTTTCTTAAATAATCAAGCTAGCTGACAGAGTTGATATGACCATAATGTGACTAGTGACAGATTAGAATGGAGGGGTAAGGAAGAGGATTTGCAGAGTATGAAGACTGAAAGGGGAGTTTTTCAATGCCACACATAGATGCATTTTAAACTGTTGGGACAAAGTCTTGAAAAATACCTAGTAACCATCATTACTGAGAACTATGGGATCGAAGGCTGAGAGAAAATATAATTTGCTCTGTCAATCCACTACATCTGTATCTTAATATGCATTTGAACAATTTGAAATATGATGAATATTAGCTTGGCCTTTTTCTTTTTTAATGTAGCCCTCATAAGATGATGAACCTGAAGATACTGCTAGGTCTGAGTTTGGAGATAAGTATAAAAGGAAAGCATTTTTTCAGTGTTCTCACCTGTTCTACACTCCTTTTAACTGGATTTACTGTTCATAGCCCACACGGTGGTGATAGGAAGGATTAAAATCTTTTCCACAATTAAGCCAAGAAATGAAATGAATATTTTTCAAGAGTTTTGCTTTGCACAAATTTCTTGTAGGTGTCAATAATTATTTGTCATTGATAACTGGAAATAAAAATGGGCATAAAGTAGCCAAAGGTAATAGTTTCAAGCCTCAGAGTGGTATTTCTTAAATTTGTAGTAGATTATGTGTGTATATCCCATGTTCCTTTGCTTTACCTCTCTGCACTAAAAATGCCAGTATTGCAAGATGTCCTAAAGGCTAGGGTGATAGGCCCCACAGACCATTTTTGTCTGCATCACACTGTTCAGCTCAATCTTTGTGACATGCAGTGAGTCATGCCTGTACAGAATTGAGTATCTTAAACTAATCTAAACCAAACTACTTCAGTCTGCAGAAGACTAAGCTTTGTGGTGCTGCAGGTTCAGCACAGGAGACTGCAATGCTGTCAGTTCCAGAGCCCTGGAAAGACAGGTCAGAAGGGAGATTTTTCCCATCCTGCTGTGGGTCACATGGTTCCTACCTGTCTGAAGTGGGGAAAAAGCAAAATAAACTCCCTGATCTGAAATCTGGCATTCATCTTGATTCCCAATCTTGTGATCAAGTCACAGTAGCCAAGTGTCTAAGAATATGCACGTCTCAGGACCAGTCCCACAAGTCTGGGCTGTCTAGAAGCTTCAGAACCGCTGTTGATTCAGATGAGGTACAGGCATCCCCACTCCACCTACTTCATCTGGTTAACTTTTCAGAAATGCGTCAGCAACCAACAATTTCAGTCGGCTCTGTCTTTCTGGTACAACAATCATTTGCAGAAGGAAAGACTTGACAGATAGTCTACCCCTCAGAATGGTAAAATTCAGGATAAGAAAATGTTTACTGTAAAAATTTTATGGGGTTCTGTAGTCCTTTTAAAGTAACAAAGTAGCAAAATATGTTTCAGTCTTGGTAAATTTGATTAATATAAATGAATGAATTTATAATATCTCTTTATTTTTTTGTTTTAGACAGTTTCAGCTGTCAAAGATCTAGCTATCAAACAGTCTAAAGTATTTGTTTTAACAAATGAATTTGTGCTTTGTCAGTCTCCTCAGGCAGTGAAGTTGGTGGATTTTTAAACTACTGCTTGGATACTTAGAAGACTCTGCTGATGTCCATTCAATCTGCTTTTTATCTTTCTGTGAGTAATTTTTATTGGAGGTTTTTTTTTTTTTTCTCGTTTCTGAGGAAATTATATAGCTACTTTATGGTTTTCTGTGTACTTCAACTCTTCCAAGATCACTAATTCTGCAGATGAATTCTTTTCTGGAAATATTTGAAATTTATCCTGTGAATACAGGGCTGGAAGAGAGCACCCATGTCACCAAGTCCAGCAATCAGCCTAATCAAAGTTGTTGATGCTGAGTGCAGCACACTCATTCTATTACACAGGAGTAGAAGCTCCTAAAAAACAATGTAACACCACAGCTACTAAAAAATAGACATTGTAAATCTGCAGGTTTGCATAATGTGTTGTGTACAGTTCGTAAAAACAAATGACCATAGATAATAAAGAACTGTTGTTAATTTTTGACAGGAAAAAAATCCACTAGGTAGACATCATTCTGATATTTGCTATCAGTGAATGTTTAATATTGAAATTTACAAAATGTTTTAAATAATTCTATGCACAATTAAGTTCATCTAAATCCTTCTTTATTTTAAAATGTATATTCTTTTTAAAACCTTTTAAAAGTTTTTTTCCCCTCAAAAACTTGTCCCTCAACTGCTCATTTTCAAGAATGTTCTATGTATCTATAGATTTGCAAAGAATACAGGCATTCACCTATATGAACTTCTAATATGCATAGGAGACATAAAGGTACTTCCATTGGAATCTGGAAATTTTACTTTATTTGTTTTAGGATTAGGAGCAATATTTTTCATAAACAGATTCTCTAAGGAAATAACTGATTTTTACAGGGCTTCACCTGTTTCTTTTTTGACAGTGGGCATAAGTGGCAGTTCTGCAGAAGACCCAGATGCGTGCAACCATCAGATAGATGTCACTGAAAAATCTTTTGGCTGTTTTCACAGGAAGCCTTGCTATGGCCAGCATTCATTATGACATTTTGTGGAGCAGCTGTGGTGTTGCTGGGTTCCTTTGAATTGAAGAGGCAGTCTGAGTCAATGTCTTCCTTCCTTTTGCAGGGGGATTCTTTTCTGGATTCCTTTGATCATTTTTTCCCCATCAAATTCCTTTATCAAATGAATGAGTTTCTGTGCTCAGCGACCTCCTAAAGGTAATTCATATTACATTGGAACACATATTGGAGTCTTGACACAATTATGATTTCAGCCATATTTAAATCTTGTAGAGGCAAGAAGGAAGGTTATTTTTCTCCTTTTATGAGTAAAGATTAGGTGGGGAAAAAATTATTATCTTCAGGATCTGAATTACTAGATGCTAATTCTCAGAAGCATAAGTCCCTTACAAATAAAAAACCTGCGGTCTCATTTGTCCAAAGATTTTATTCTGCTTGAGATGTAACAAAAATATTTAGATCTAAAGACCTTGCAACATCCATGATGCCTAACTACCAGTGTTCAGTCATATCTTTCCTAATGGATGTAAGATGCCACCCTTAATGTTAACGTGAAAGTATGATTTGGCAGCAGTCTAAATGGTGCTAATGGCTGCAGAGGCTGCAAAATCATGGAGTACTGTAGTATCTGTAATTTTTAAGGGGACCACATTTTAAGCTGCTGTGAGTATGGAAACAGCTGAAACTGCTTTAGACTCTCTGTATGATAGTATTTATTGCCCTACCGTTCAGCATCTGTTTTTCACGCAACATATCCCTGTATCTGCAGCAAAAAAATCAGTATTACAACTTCAGGTATAACTTTCTGGCTAAACTTACATAAAATGTCCCACACTTACTTCTAGCACTTGTTAAATTTTAGCAATATTGAAGATATTGATAATAGGATGTAACTAATATTATTGAGCATATTGAGTTTCAGAAATTAATCCCAAACCACTAGGAAGGCCTGCAGACTCCTGCGTCAACTCAGTGGTTTCACATGCAGACTGAGAGTGGGTAAGAAACTGCTAATTATTTTCAGACACCAGGCAAAACTGCTCTAGGAAATAATAACTGCACATATAGAATCATATGTATAACTGTTTTCCTCTAATGACAGTATTTCTAAGTAATGTGATTAATAATCTAGAACCAAATTATACTTTTTCTCCATTTTAACCCTAGATTGAGAGTTTCCTGAGTACATCTATATGTACAACATCAGTCTGTGAAGCTTTTTTTACTTAATATTGAATCTTCTAACAGACTTTTTTTTTCCTAATCATGATTAAAATTTAGATATTATTCAGTTTCTAATCACCACTAGAATCACTGTTAAAGACTCTTTGCATGTATCAAACATTCCAGCATGACATTTGAAACAGTAGTTTCAAATCCACACAAGCTTTGGAAGTTTCTTTCTCCCTTTTTTATTCCTTCCTCATATGAAACAGATACCTTTTAAAGATTCACAGTTTCCAGGAGTCTAATATTTTTCACATCTTTCTATCACTGTCTGAAAACTATGCAGCTCTTCCTCTTAGGGAGCCACTGTAGAATATTTAAACTAGTAGTTATAAACCTGAATATTAAAAAAAAAAAAAAAGAAGGAAGGTCATCATTGTGCTTTTCTGATGATCTGCTTCTTCTTACAAGTGTCTCTTTATGGTCTGTTGCATTTCTGGAAAGTTCAAGCTGGGTTGAAACGCCTTCCACGTTTTTCATTTGCCCCTTTTATTTTACAGTGCTATTATTCTATTTCCAGTCTTCTGTCACCAACCTGGTCTAATGTCATATTCTTATGGCATGATGGACAACAATAAATCTTAATTCATAATCATAGTAAGTCTATCAAGTAACAGGTGAATGACCAAAATTTATGGAAAAGATCATGTGAAGAGATGAATGTTTCTTGGTGTTACACTGCTCATCAGTGAACACTCAGTTTGATCTTACACACCACCATCTCTGAATGTGACATTTCCATCCGGTCAAATCCTATTTGAATGATATAGTTGCAAAATCGAGTTGTTTCCATTTTTTAATCCAACATAGGTCAAAAAATTAAAAGACTGCAAATGAAAAAAATTCCTTCACAAAAACTATATTCCTTCAGAATATATATTAGAAATAAATAAATCTTTGTTTTATCCATTTTTCATACTAAGTTCTTCTATTTGTACTTTAGTTATTTTGTCTTATATTGCTTTCTTTAGCAATGCTGTATTTTTATGTGTGTGGAGATACATATTCTTATCTAAAAATAACAGTGGACTCTTCCTTGGATCTGCTTTACTCTCTTCCCTTAAGGTTTTGAACATTCAGCATGGATTTTTGTTAGATCTTGTTTCCAAAGTCAATAAGAAATGTTTTGTAAAAATGCATTTCATGTTGTAAATTTTATGCTAAATTTTATGATTTACATGCTGTATTGTGTTGGGGAAAAAGATGAATTAATATGAATAATAGTTCCTCTCATCCATCATCCATAAATAAAATAAAATAAAATAAAATAAAATAAAATAAAATAAAATAAAATAAAATAAAAAGGGAGCTTCAAATATAAATGCCTCAGGTGTATCTTTTAATTACCTTTTCTAAGCAAGGAAATTAACATCATAATATCATCATTATGGTAACATTTGACTGTCTCTTCCCTGAGTACTTGATCTCTTACTTCCTAAGAGTTCTGGTATCCCTGTGGCAGCTGGGGTCACACAGATGGGGAACAGCCCTACCAGACCTATACAGACTGTTAACACAGAGTAGCTTTTTCCCATGGAAAAACTGACACTTGCTCTGGAGCGAATTTACTATACCCTTCACTTTTAAATTGAACTGTCAGCAGGCACCATACTTAACAATTCTACTTTATATGCTATTCATTAGATGTCCCCTAATAAATGACTGAGAAGCCAAATCTGAAAGATTTCATCAGTGATATGTCAAAATGCAGCATGATTAACTCTCAAAACTTAGAAGTTACTGTCACGAGGGTTGTCAGTTTGAGTTCATTTGTTTGTTTTACTTGGTTTAGCCGGCAAAACCTATCTTTGTTTAAAATCATGCCCCTGGGACTATCTCCCTGGTTCATTCTGGCTTCAGAATGGCTTTCTAGTCAATGCTGGAATCAAATACTTCACTTTGAATAGACAGAGGAGCAGATAGAAAAGTCTTCTGGGAAAGCCACCAGTTTTCCTCCTTATTCTAGTACCATCCCCTAGTCTGCAGAGGCATATGATTTATCTTTTATTTTCTATCACTCATGCAGATTCATTTCCGAAGCTAGAGAAGACTTAGATATGACACAAGATTGCCTTCTGGCTTCAAACCTTATTGGAATCTAAGATTTTACACTAATTCAAGTAACTTTGATTCAAGCCTTTGTGCATGATGCTTTGTGAGTGTGGTTTTTAGAGTTTAAGATGTTCTGCTGTATGAGGCAAAAATTGTGATAATTTCTATGTATTATGGAAGGATGCAAAACTTGTGCTGTGGCACCCTTACAACCTTTTTCAAGAGGTCTAAGTGAACTGCTCTGGAGAGATACAGAGTGCAGAGTCCAAGCAGAAGCCAGAGAGAAAACTAACAGGCAGTAGGGTTGATTCTGAGTCTACTATGTGGAATTGTTTTCTAATCTTCCTTTATTATGGGTGTTATCTGTTATAAACATATACAGTCATACCTACTGCAGCATCAGTGTATGCTGTATTGCCCAATTATGGACATAACCTGTACAAGCCACACAGCACTTACCTGCTCTCGGATGGAACAAGGAGGCCAAAATGGAATTAAGCACTTATGCACTTCCTCATCCTACCTTTGGCTGACAAAAATACATCAGTGGGAGACTAAGTCTAAGGTATTAAGTGCTCAGCAGAAGGAGGACTTAACATGTCTTTAAACCAGTTAAAACATAATAATCTTTGTTAGTGTTATTAGATTTTCTTCCATACTGTGTACCAATTCTTCTGGTAGAGACCCTGCACGTGGAAATAAAAATAGAAGGTTGAACACGTTTCAAGGCCTCTGGGTATAGTAGGCTATTTCACTTCAACACATACATTCCCTACAATGTTTCAATCTACTCTGCAGCTGCTCAGACCAACACTGAATTGCTGTGGCAGAGAAAGTGCAGATTTCTGTTGTGTTTTTCTCTTGCTTCGAATATTTGCTGCTACATAGAACCAGGTCCAGAAGCCGTTATTAATTATTTATTCTGTTAAAGGTACATTTATTTCTGAAAGACTTTTACATGAGGTTTGGTGGTAGTTGGAATTTATGGATGTGTTCTAGCACCATTATTTAATAATAGATCCTCTTATATGATGTCTGTCCTGGATTAATCCTACCTGGCTGCAGGTACCTGCATTAAGAACTTTGTTGTTTTGGATTTCTTCTGTAATCACTTAATGCTTGGGTTACCCTGTTGCATTGCTTATCTTTCTCTAAGGGCTTACAGGGAGTCTAGGATGACAAGGCTCCTAATTTAGTCCCTGAAGACAGGAGACTAAAAAGCTAGTTGAGTCCCTGTGAAGGCTTAGCTTGAAACAAGGGGAAGGAAGACAGATCTCTAATTGTAGAAAAGGTGTCTTTCACTCTTGTTTAATCTAGAAATGGTTTGGCTTAGGTGAAAGCATTCTTCTAAAAGAATTGTTCACATGAAAACTTATTACGAAATTCAAAATAATTTAAATTTGTTTTAGAAAGTCTATATCATTAGGAAGTAGGCAAGTGTCCAAAAAATGTAGTCTTATCTTTCTCAGGATTTTGGTGTAATACAAATGCAAAATTTAATGAGTTAAATTGCTATGTTTTTACAAAATCATGCCAAAGCTTAATTTATGTTTTCAAATGATATGGATATATATTTGCTTTTAATTTTTAGGTTTCCAAGAAAAGTAGTCAGGAGCAAAGGTTTTCATTTTTTACAGCTTTCCCCAAATATCCTGGACTGCCTTTTCATCTGTAGTTTTAAAATTTATAATTCAGTTCTCACACTTGAAATAAGACACTGCTGAAATTATGTAATTAGGGTATAAAATAGTAAATTTCTCGAGTGGTTCATCACCCAGCCTTCAGTCTTCTAAAACATTAAAATTTTTCAGCATCTTTCCAAACATTCAGTAATTCAGCTGTTTTACTTGTGCTGAAATTAAGTATGCACATATCTGTTTTCAGGAATTAGATTGCTCACTCACACCTTTAAAATCCAAGCCTTTGTAGTAAAATCCAAGCCTGTGTTGGGGGAACAAGTGTCCAGCTGCCCCAGAGGAGCTCTCGGTAGCACAGCGGCTCTGGTTCAGCAAAGGACTTTGCTAGTTTTTTTTTTAAACTTCGATTACCTTGTTCTTGTTGTGGCCTTAGTTTGTGATTCTCTTCTCAGTAATGGTGCCTGATAAGTCCTTCTAAATATAGTTGAACAAGCTAAAAGACCACATATCATCAGTGAACAGAGAAACATCAAATCATCTTTGCTTCCTCTAAGCAAATCTGGACGTTAAATCAGCTAGACCCCCAGCTGCTTTACATTTCTAACTTAAGAAATAGAAATGTGATACATGCTGAGAAGCTCTGGCTGCATGAAGCTGTTAAAATAATGAGCAATTTATTTTGAGGGATAATAAGGGTTTAGGTCTGACTGTCTAGAATAAAGAAAAACAAAAGTAATACAATTAAAGTATATTAAATTACATTGATGTGAAATCATTGTGAATGAGGTCAGAAAAAAGAGTTCTGAATATATTTTCTGATTCAACTGTATTTATAAACAAAATTGAAATTTTCAGGTCATATAAGAAGTTTTTCTAATCATATATATTAGGAAGACAAAATTATTCTATATATTTTCTACTGTTTGCGTGCCTCAGCTTTATTGCATATATCTGAGGCTTGGTCCTTTAACCACTGTTCACCTTGAAATGGTCACCTTATGCAAATCGCCCCATTAAAACTTGTAGGCTCACTGAGGTACACAATGTTTGAAGGGCTCAGCCCTCAACTGATATGAGTTGATTTTAAAAAAGGTCCATGTTGGATTAAAATACACAGTTATAGCTTTATGGTTTAAAACAAAGTTGCTTCTTTTCCTAGTTACAATCAATTTATGAAAAAATTGAAGTCTAAATGCTACTACTTTTCAATGCTTTTAAATACTGTTATAGAAATCTTGTAGATCAAAACACCCACAAGGTATGTTTTTATGTCTTTGTCTGTTGGGGTTATGGAAAATTTCTAGAGAGTACTTTGTCTTTGGATAGCAATGAATGAAAATGCTGGATCAAAGTATTCTACTTTCATCTAGAAGAAGGCTAAAAGTAAAAAAAATCTATAACGTAAAACCCCAAATATTCTTTTTAGGTTTCACCAGGTCACAATGGTGGTAACTTTTACTTCACTGTGTAAAGTACTGTTGTGTCACCTCAGATATAATGGGAAAGTATATGGCATGGTGTCACCTGAGACCATTTTGGTCAGGACAGTCTCTCTCTATCTTAGGGAAAAAAAAAAAAAAAGGAAAAAAAAAAAAAAAAAAAAAGCTATAGGAAGACACTGGGGAGAAAAAAAAATCAGTGATATTTTTAATTTGGAAATATTTAGAAGATATTTTAAATTATGTTATGGTTAAATTAAGCCAATATGTGCCACAGTTGTGTAGGTTCCACCCTTCATTAAAGACAGTTATACATTTTTAGGGAAAAAGCTTGATTAAATCAGAGAAGATTCTACTCTAATCACCAGAATATGTTGTCCAGTAGCAAGACACCATGTGTCCCTTTACCAGTATTCTTGTAAGAAGCTAAAATTTGAATTTTATTCTTTTTTTCTCATGATTTTGAAATATTATTTACTCTTACATATAGTTCTAAGTTGAGAATTTCAGTAGAAGACTGTTGCTCTGACAGTTTTGTTCTCACTTTCTCACCCTTCCTGAATTTCTTTAAGCTGACAATTTTTGGAAAGGGTAGGAATCAGTATATGGAAAGCAACAAAAATGTCACAGTATCTGCATTTACATAATTATCGTGCAGATTTCATATAATCATTTTGCTTGAATGCTTTTGAACATATATTGTAAAGAGGCCAAACGTAGACCCACAGAATGCATCTCACGAGTTAAGGTAGTTCTTAATATACACAGAATGACAAAATTTAGCCCCAAATAGCCAGTTTGGAATGGCATTAATTTTTTATTTTTTTTTTTTCCTTACAAGAAATAATTTAATTTGTATAATCATCATCAAGATATCAGTTCTTGCCCTTCACCCCTTTGTGTTATGCTGCTGGTGTAAGCAAACTTAACATTCACATATGACACTGAGATTCCTGAAATTATCGTGCTATATATACATCTCAGTTAAATTTATATATCTCAGTTGTAATTTAAAATTTTGGCATTGGTTTCAGCTAGTAAAAATCTGTATCTTTTTCATTCTGCATGACACTTTAAGTCACATTACGTAAAGTCCTATATGTCAGGTAATATAAAACCAGAACTTGGTGTTGCCTAGGCAGCTGTTTTCAAGCTAATCATAAATGAAATAGCTTGGCACAACCAACCCCTTCTGTTGTTGTGGGCCATTCTTACCAAATCAAACTAAACTTGAAAATCATCTGTTCGCAGGATGACAAAGAACTGGAAGTTTTTCAGGTTAATTTGACATTGTTCTGGCTTCCGTTCAGCATTCTGGTTTCTGGTGAAGAAAAGATAAAAGCCCACTGGGAGAGGGAATGAGTTGTGGGGTGTTTTCTTCTTATCTATTTATACTAATACCAAAGAAATCTCTTTTAGAATACAAGCTAATCCTGAAGTCTTGAGGAGAAAGTGACAAAAAGTCATTCTTTGCTACACAGATGGTTCATGACAAACACAGCAGGAGCAACAGCAAAGCCTTAATTTGTTCAGTTCAAGAGATCTGCTAGTCTGCTGACAGTGTCACTAGAAATATTTACAGCTGAACAGGTAGAAGCTTCATGTTCAACTGTTTTTAGAAAATAGTTTCTCTAAGTTTTGTATCATTGTAGCCCTAATTCATAAACATCTTTAAATTTTAAATATGCTACTAAATTAATTTTTCATAAGATTGTGCTCTTTCATGAATGAGAATTATTTTATGCAGTGAAATCAAATGCAATCTGAGTTCCACACAGATACATGGACAGACTAATAGATAAATGCAAGATGATTACTGTTCATAGATTTGTTCTTAACATAACTCAGTTATCAATAGAATTTAAATGTTATAGATCCTTTTTATGTATTATATCATCTAATATTCGACATCCATTATGTATGTCTGCAATGCCTTGTAGCACAACCATTACCAAAGTATCAGCTTATTAAAAAATTAATGAAATGTGCATTTCTGATCTTCAGATTTTGGGGACTGCATTTAATCATTACTTAGTCATGAAATATATTGATTTTTGGTGCGATAGGTATATGTGTGGAATAAATAAGGTACTGGGACCCAATCTATGTTCCACAAAGAGAAGATTGATGTCTGTGACAACAAAGAGAAGCACTGTTAATGGCCACCATATGCAACTGTGGGCTTCCACACCAGTAAAAGTCTGATTTTTCCAGCTTACATTTTCAAAACCATTGAAAAAAAACCCAACCAGAGTCATTCAGTGTGTAATCTGAAGAAAAGGCATAGTTGAAAGCCCAGGCATTTTAAAGTTAGAATTATAGTGCACTGTACTAATTATTTTCTTACTTTCCAGGAGACCTCACCTTTATTTAAGAACTTGTATTTAACATATGACTGTGTATTTATGAATTTATATATGTGTAATAAATGGTACCATATTACTGCTGTGAGTACAGGGTATGAAGCTCATTTGATCAAATAGGTATGTAAAAGTGAGTCTTTCTTCCTTGACAAAATGCTTCTAGGCAGAGTTAATGAATCCATGTAGCTACTGAAGAAAAATAAAAAGCACAAGACTCCATGTGTCCTCCCCTACCCTCAGCATTTACTACTAGCTAACTCCAGAGCATCGCTCTTAATCCATCCTCTGAATCTGGATTCTGTCTGAAGGACCAGAAAGCTGAAGTTCAGACCATTATAATTTCTGAAACACTCAGGTTTCATTCCTGAACTCATTCTTGAACCACATCTGGACAGATTGATGCAAATTAAAACTAGAATTTAACTACCTTTTAAATTTTAATTTTTTACTTGATAAAATGTTATTTGTCCAAAACATAAATTTAACATTGTTGTATTTAAAGGAGACAGCAAACTAACAATACACTACACTCAAAAAACACAATAAAGAAACAATCTAGTAAATTATTCTGATTTATTAATCTATAAATACAGATTTGAGATGCTTTCTTTATACTCTTCCAGGGGAACTCAGCTTTCATTTAATCTATCAAATGATGGAAAATCTTGTCTTCCCAGGAAATGTTTGTTACCGTAGTTAAGATTTTTGTTGCTACACTTTCACCTTCGCAATGTACCTGCAAACAGACTGTCTGCCAAAGTCACTGTTTTAACAGAACAAGTGTAATGGCTACTAATACCAAACCTACACAAGGCATTATGCTGTAAATCAGTGGTTTGATTGATGGGTGCAGTCTCTACCTTTGACTGAGGGAGAATCAAGGCTTAGATCTACCGTGGTTTTGCTGGTCTCCAAGGTAGAGTATAATCTTAACCTAAAGTGTGAAATTACGTGTGTTACTAGTGAATACATGCTTAACAACAACAATGAACTCATGTATTTAAGAGAGGCAGAAATGTTCCTTTAGCAACATATACATAAAAGTTTTGTAAATGCAGAAAAAGGTAAATAAGAAAGGAGATAATTCAATAATGAGGGGATATGAAAGAAAATTCTAGTCTTGTTTCTAATGCTTGTAATTTAACTTAAGAATTGATATATTTAACTGATTACATATATATATACACACACACATTATCTATATCTATCTATCTATCTATCTATCTATCTATCTATCTATCTATCTATCTATCTATAAATATATCTATATCTATATCTAAGGGTGCTAGTCCTCTTACAGGGATATTGATAACAAAATTGCAAAAGCCAACTCAGACTGGCAACAGTGATTATTGTCAAACCTTTTTGGGTGAGGGGAAGTAATTTTAGATTTAGATTCAAGCAGAAAAATGGTTTGACTAAAAAGCTGTGGTTTATTAAAAGAAAATGGATGCATTATATGAAAACTGTGAAATCAGAGAATAAATATTTCAATTTTTTACATTATTTTGATCTAATTCTAATTAGTTTAATATTCCCAGAGAATGTTACTATTCAGGTTTTCTAGAAGGAGGAGAGATATTACTGAAATAAAGGAGCTTCTTTTTGGAAATTCACAAAAACTATAAATTCATGCACACACACACAAAAGCAAGAAAGCCATTTATCTTTATAGAGACAAGAAATAATACTCCTGGCTATTACATTTTATGTCTTCTATTTAGGTTCAAATAATGGAAAAGTATTAAAAATAAAATCTGACCACTGAATTATCAGGAGTGTTTGATTGAAAAGGAAAAAAAAACCAAAAACAAAACAAACAAAAAAACCATCTCTTTCTAGGCAATCTGTGGTTTTGCTGCTTTTACTTTTCTATTATGATTTTTAATAAGGTTGTAGGGTTACTGACTGAAGTATATCCAGAGTATATGTATCACATTGGGACTTTAGTAAATTACTTCATATTGTCTCACAGGAACTGATCTGAAAAAATCCCCATCAAAATTGGTTTGGACTGTAAGACCAGCCCATGAGCTCCAAACTTGGCTACAAGACAAAGCTTACTGATGAATGGATTCATACTGAATTGCAGGGAGAAGGCTAGCAGTTATTTTTGTGCAGGCTGTTCTTACTCATGACAGGGCTGGATGTGGTTCATTGTTTCTTAATTTTTTTTTAAGATAACAATGACCAAATGAGCATAATAAATCCTGGTCCTTTTGAAAATTGTCTGAATCATAAAGGCACCTTCACAGTTAGGCTCAATTTGGCAGTTTTAACAGAGTATAGGAAAGAAAATGAAATTGTTTCCTCAGCTCAGAGTCAATCCCTTCATGTCAGGGTTACAGGTGAGGTATGCTGACTGGACAGTGATGGGTTCTTCAGTTTTATTACTGTTGATCCTGTTCACAGCAGCTTGACTCAGAGACATCAAACTGGCTTGCAGTAGTTTTGTACCATGGACTTTTCTTTATAGTTGTTTCTTTCAGTTTCATGAGGTCACATTGGGAGCAGGAGGATTCAAATACCTGAATTTATGTACCTGTAAGTGTCTACACTCCCTTGGTAAGAGATGGAGATCTAAGCAAGACAGTGACGAGAACAGCTCATTTCACCCTGAAGTAAATGCTAGTTTTTTTCCACTAGTGATGTACTGAGTAGGTCTTCATTGTAACTGGAGTTGAGACACTGCACACACTGTCATCTGTGTTTATATGTCATTCTCTGCGAACTGACTTCCAGCCTCTTTTTCTTAGATGCTGTTGTGAAACAACAACAAAAAAAAATGCTTGGCAGAAATATTTTAGTCTGACAAACGTGCACTATTCCTAGATTGGGAGGTGGCTGTACTTTCCTGGAGCATAGCCTGGAGAGCCATATTCACAGCCTATGTGACTACCGTACAGGTCTTAATATTGATAGCATTACGGACAATACTTCAGAGCTTTGGGACTCCCTGCTCAGAAGCTAAGAGCCTCTCATCTCTATCCTTAGCTTGTCTGTCATAGAAGCTGAGATACTATGTATCCAAATGCATCACTCCAACACTTGTGATTTAGAAATAACCATAGAGTCATCTGTGATTCACTAATGGCTACAGACATCCTATTCCCAAAACCAGGGCCAAGAGGGCTACGATTTGGAGAAAAATTGAAAGTTCTGATGTATGGTCAGAATATTCCTATGTGACAAATGTGATTTACAGAATTAGATTACTTTTTTTTTTTTTTTTTTTTTTTTTTTTTTTCCCCAGCAAGAATGGCAAAATCATATGCAGCAGAGCTCTTTTGCATAAATAACACTGACCAGCCACAAAACTAAGCACAGATTGCTTATGAGTGTAGGTGAACTATGAAATTACCACATATTGAACCAAGTGCAAAATAAACACCTATTTTATTGCTCTCCTTGTCTTCAATTTACTCCAAGATAAGAATTCTTGAAAAATATTTGTCAAAAGTTTTGAAACTAATCCATGTTTTTCTGGCAATAAATGACAAACTTTGTCATTTAAAATTAGAAGAAATCTGATTAGGAAGTATATTTCTTCACTGAATCCTGGAGAAACTAGTACAAGATACCATCTCAGGCTTCCAGTTCCCCACTAGTATGTAGTAAGCATCAAGTTTGAACAAGACAATTCCGTGCCAGCCTCAGGCACAGAACAGAGATTACATTAGTGGTGTTAAACTGTGACCTACTTGCAAGATCCTGGCCATGGTAAGAACTTGCTCTAAGGATTGCTGTCTGTGCTGTTTTTAACACAGTGAATTACAAAATAGTTCTGACTTGCCTTTGCGATGCAGGGGAAATAGATGGGTTTATTCGCTCTGGCTGAACACAAATACTGCTGATGGATACCTGCTGTTCCTCTTCCAAGGTATTCTGGGTGACACCTTAAATGGGATTGTATTATTTCAGCATTAGTAGTTGATCTAAGGGCAAACACTTCCTCTTCTTACTGTCCCATGTAACTAATATGCTTATACAATTACAATCATACTAGTGCAGCGCCATAGTACTTCATGATGGTTGGGAATTTGCATACTATTCCTGTTTCTCTCCAGAATCTCTGAGATACCTACCAGATTTTGAAGAGATAATGACAGTGCTAAAAGAGATAATCTAGGGAAAAAAAAAAATAAATAAAAAAAGCAAATAGCATGAGAAGCCACATTTGCTTGATTCCAATTAGGACAAGTGAAACAGAATTGCACAGCTATCAATGCTAAGATATAGCATATCATGCTAAACTGTCACCTTAAAATAAGCCTCTAAAGTAGTCACACTACAATAAATCATTGAGCTATAGACTTGTATCAGAGAAATGTCTCAAGTCCTTATCATACGAAATCATTAAAGTTCTGTTGTTTGGGTTTTTTTAAATTTGGAGTTGAGCAACTGTGGCATATATTATTAAACAGTTTTTAATCAGTTTTTCATAGGGTGGGTAGTAGTAACTACATTTTGTGAGTGGCCTTTTGTAACCACTGTGTCTTATCTGTGCTGATTTCTAGACCTTGAGTAGTCCAAAGTAGAAAAAGGATATCAAGGTAGTTAGAAAGGGGCCATTTTAGAAAAGGGTAGACCTTCCACATCCTGGAAACTTTAAAGTTAAAATCTGTCTTGGAAAGCTCAAAGATCACATTTGCTTTAACCCTAGAAAGATTAGGGGTTTGTATCATAATTTGGGATTTAACACTTCGATTCTACCTTAGATCTTCTTCACGTGCAGGTTTCAGTTTTGAGACATTTATGAATATTAGCAAGAGTGATTTTATTTTATTTTTTTTTTTTTTATTGCTGAGAGCTCTATTGAGATGTCTATGTATACTTACTAGAAAAAAAATCCTGTTCTGTGACTGTTTCCTCACTGAAAGATGCTTTTGAGGGCTGTCAGTTGGTCATTCCTTAATCCTCTCAGTGTGAGTTGTACTGATATTTCATAGTTGTCATTATTAAACCAGTTCAGCTTTCTCACAGTAGATTACAGACTGATCTCTGAACCATCTGCGCCTGGCGACTGTGTATCTGAATATATAAGGTGTTGGGTGCCTCTAGAAACAAGGCAGTGAATTGATGATGGTTCAGAAAGGAAGAGGAGTTTGAAAAAGAGCCTGGCTTCTAAACATCTGAAAAGAAATGGTTGCTTTGTGTGGTGCATCTTAGCCAGCCTGCAGTCCATGCTGTGCCAGCACTGCAGTTGAGTGGCAGCGTTGCAGGATCTTCAGCAAGCTTCCAGAATTGCCCAGAGTCCCTCTGGAACTTTCTCTTTTTCATGGAATAATGCTAACTGCACTTAACTAAGAACTGTTTGCTATAAACAACCAACAAGTTTTATTATATCAGTCTGATATCAGTTTTCATATTTAAATTCACAGCATTTAAGGGGAAAAAAACCCACAGCCAGCAGTACTTTCATACATAATTGTTGCTAATATGTGGAGAACAGAACACTTTGAATTTCAAGGGCTTCTTGTGCCTCAACTATTTGACTAAGAGCCTAGTTTTCATAAAAGAAAAAATTTACCTATTCACATTCTTCAACTCTCCTACTTTCTTGAGAAGTTAGTGCTTCAAAAGAAGGATTTTATGATGATAATAATAAAAAAGTCCTCCCACTTGATATTGTGTAAAAAATTATATCCTTTCTACTTCTAACTTGCTTTTAAAAACAGTTTTGTCTGAAATCTTCCATTAAAAAAAAAAAAAAAAAGTTTTTTAAAAGGCTGGTATTAATAAGATATTTGGTTATATAAAAGTTTGAATATGTGACATTTCACAAATTTTGACATATTCTTCTAAATCTAGACATATATACCTCAAAGACATTTGTTTTAAAGCAATAAATGTATTCAATTTTCCTCAGTAAGAAATGTACAAAAGACTCTTTAAAGTAATATAGGCTTCAAATTTAGAGTTACTTTTTATGGTATTTAATGTGAAAGAAGTGTTTAGATAAACAGCTAACATTTCCTGTCTTCTAGAACAAATGCTAAATAAGTGGTGTAACAGTGAATTACACTGATGATGTAAAAGCTAATTTGTGTATTTACACGTTATTTTTTTAAACAGAATGGAAGGTGATATGGCATATGGAATTGCAGAACTAGTCAAAGGTACTTATTTCTTCAATTTTGAGTATTTCACTGCTGGTTTTCTTTTTACAAGTCAGATTCTTTCTTTACTCGTTAAAGTTTATTTACTGTACTGACCATACCAGTTTAATGAGATTTCTATTTGTCATCTGTACTTTTTTAAATCTACAAGATTTGCAGGCTTCAAATCAAGCATCAGATTTGTGAAGACAGTGAGATTTATAGATGTATATTATTTCTGTAGTGTTCAGAATTATTCTTCTAAACCTAAAAGCTCTTATTCTGAATCACAGCACACTGACTAATGACAGTTGCATTGACCACAAAGTGAAATAGCATACTTACCTCAGCTAGGAAACCATGGCCTTCCCTTCATTCAGAATTGGACCAGATGTTGCCAGATAGGTGCCTCTGGGTGCCGTTGTTCATGAAATTTAAATTCTTATTCAGTGTCTCTCTTGACTTTTTTTTTTTTTTTTTTTTTTTTTTCCTTCCCTGAAACAGATTTGTAAGACTTTTCTTGCTCAGGAGAAATTTCCTTACAGTTCCTGATCTTTCCTTGTTTCACACAGTCTCAGCATGTTTCTGACTTCCTGCACGAATTCATGCATGGTCTGCTGGCAGCTTCATTCCATGAATCAATTTATGGAGACTGGATATTTCCTGAAAAACAAATTGATTGTGTTTTCGACTGCCTCTGATTTAGCCTCCTGAGCTAGAGTATTTGCTAAAATTCAAACTGCCTTTTTACTGTCAGCTCATATCTTATGTTTGTAACCCTGATGTGTGCTGGCCATGGGAACCACAATACAATTTGTTCCTCCCCTACCTCTGCCACAGAGCACACAGGCTCATGCCTGATCTTCACAGAATGTGAAAAAACCTCCGAAGGTTTCCTGTGTTCTTAATGATTTGCCCCAGTGTTGTTTCTCTACAGACTGCAAGCAACTTGCTTCTGCATTTTCATTATACAATTATTTTGAATGAACTGAACTTGAGTACAAATCTCTGGTCACCTGGACACTGGAAGCAGAAGGACACTTACTGCCATCTCCTCCAGCACTGATACTACAAGTTGGAGGAAAACTATTGATTTCATCTTTAAAGAACTCGAGACAGGGATTAGAAGGTCTTTTCTTTTCTTTTCTTTTCTTTTCTTTTCTTTTCTTTTCTTTTCTTTTCTTTTCTTTTCTTTTTTCTTTTCTTTTCTTTTCTTTTCTTTTCTTTTCTTTTCTTTTCTTTTCTTTTCTTTTCTTTTCTTTTCTTTTCTTTTCTTTTCTTTTCTTTTTTCTTCCTCCTTGTGAAGTTCATTATACTTTTCAGAAATCATTGTTCTTTCACTTTTTCAAAAGAAAGTCTACCTCTTTTAACTCATTAATTATCAATAATTTGAAACGTAAATGTGATGAGATGTGATTACATAAATTCAGTTAAATCTTCCATGTTGAGGTGGACCTCAGAATAAAACATTAAAGCACGGAAATCGAAAACTAGAGCAGAGAGTTACAAATGTAAGGAAGGTGATGACTGTAAGAAACTGGCTAATGTTTTGTTCACAGCTTGTTGCAGTGAAGTTATTAAAAAACTGCTACATTATGAAACAACTATCTGACTGTAACTTTTATTAGCTAGGCAACCATTTCCCCATAACCCCACTAGGCCAAGGACAATGGAGCATCATAAATCTTAACAGCTGTGTCTTAGGCAAAGCACAAGCAAGAGAGAAATATCTCTTACCTTTCTGTTCAGATACCTCCACTTAATAGCATATACGTCTCTGAATATTTGCTACGCAGAAGATACAGACATTTTCAGTTCTCTTTCAAAAAAATTATGACCTAAAAAGGCCAGAGGTTATAGAAGAGGATATTTGATGCTTGTCAATCTTCTATTAGCACTTGATTCAATCAGGTGAATGACATTTTAACCTGATTTCACTCTGACTCTCTTCTGTTCCACACTCCAGTGACAAGGCTTTTTTCTTCTCCAGAAGTAGGTGATCTGATGCAATCCAGTCTGCTGTGGTAGAGCAGGTCGTTATCAATCAAAGTGTGCTTAATGCAAGCAAAAATAAAAAGAAGGATTATTTACTTACTGGTGAAAGACCTTTTTACAATTTTAAAGGTAATAAACAGGAGTCTGAAATCCCTTTTGTACTTTTCCTTTCATGTAGATAATTTTTCATTACTGGAGGGTCTAGGAGATTTTATTTTAGTCCCGTCTGATTGTCAGTGCCACAAAAACAGTTTTTAATAGACATTGATTGCAGGGAAGAACCTGTCTGCTTAATCATGAGGCATGGATCAGCTCAGGATCTGTACATACCACATGATGTGAATAGGAAGTCATTTACTTGACAGCTCCTTTTCCAAGGGTAAATTGCCAATAGCTGTAGTGCTCTGTAAAGGCACTAGAGAGTTTGAGAGTTTGGGAGGCTCTTTCACATACACACTCACTCTTCATTTTGCTTTTCCTCCAGTGCCTTTGGTCAAAATTGGTTATTCTTCCTGATAGAAAACAGGAAAAACTGGCTGTAACTGTAGTTTGCATTAGGACTTTCAGCATACCTGGGCTGATATAATTTTTGGTCTACATTTACAAAATTGAATGTTCAATATGTTGTATATCTGTCAACTCATCTTAACTCTTCTTTCTTGTGAGATATGTGATGGTGGTTTTGTTAAGACCTTTGGATCTGAGGTATAGTGTAGGTGCATATCTTTGTGAAAGACAGAAATGGAGATAAAATGTTTAATAACTTACCACTGGTTTTGGGAACTGTATTTTGTGCCTGAATGAAAAACCTAATAAAGGAGGCGAAAAAAATTTGGCCAGATCTGACTTGTCTGTCCACTCTCTTTCTCAGTCTCCCCAAACACCCGAGGACCTGAGAGACCTTTAGCCATCCCAAATCACCCAGCAATAGGCTCAGCAGGAAAGGGATGATCTCCCAAAAGCAAAAGAGCCACATCACTGAATGCTAATTAACTTCACCTCTCCTGACCATAAAGCTGTAGTTGGGGTCCAGTTCTGCTAGTGATAATTGAAGGATCTCTGCCTGATTCTTTGCTCAGCATAAATATGATCTGAGGCCAATTATGAATTTTAGCCTTCATCTTTCAGTGCTTCTTTCTCCCAGAAGTAAAATCCCTCTTTTCTCAGCTGGTGGTCTGAAAATACTTCATGAGAGAGATCCTACCACATATGTTTTCTACAGCCCCGAACAGAATGGAGCTCTAATACAGGATGTAGCATGTATGCACTACCATGACTCGAATACTACTGATATTTACCCTGCTCATTCTTCACTAGGGATGTGTCACAACAACACAGGCAATAAAGATCTAACCTAACTGAGTAAGGCCCAAAATACCTTAGATATTTCTTTTTATCAGAGATGGAAGTATATTCTCAGTGCTTGTTTTCTTCCCAAGTAAAATTTATAAGGAAGCAGCATATCAACTACTAAACATTAATATATTCATTTTGAAAGGCAAATAGTTAAAGCTGTATTGTAAACAGAGGGGTACCAAATTGTAACACTCACACAATGCACTAAGTGGAATGTTATTGATGAGCCATATTCAGAAAAAAACCACTAAACTAAATTCATTCTCAATGTAACACTATTAAAGAAATCAGGGGAAACTGAATGCTTGCAAGCAGAATAAAAAATCTAAATCATGTTTGACACAAAAGACAATACAAGCTACTGGACAGTGTTTTCCAATAGTCTATAGAGAGGATAAAAAAATATGAGGGGAATAAGGCTACCTGCTCTGTCAGATGACTTGTGTTGCCATTTTATTAGGTCGTCACATATTGATGTGCAAAAATTGTTGATCATCGTAGCCTGGATAGCAAATACAAAAACCTAAACAAAACACTGTGTTTTAGCCCCTTGTCTAGTTCCTTAGCACAAGTTTCTGTGTGTGATAGTTGATGATTGTTGCTCATGAATTTCAGTGATAATTTCCATTCTTTATTCCAAAGAGAAAGAACAGCTGAGACCAAATTACTTTGTGCCAAATAAGTTTCCTGAATTTTTGTTTTTAAGAATATTTCATTATTATTGTTTTGCTATTACAAGCTACCCTGCCTTTTAGTCTCTTCTCATACAAGTGTGATTGCAGTAATGGAGTATATCTTTGCTTGAGAAATGTCATTTGTGGTTTCTTCTTCATCATGTCTGTTTCCTCTGGGAAAAGTATTGCCAGTCACTGCAATATCCACACAAATGTCCCTCCTTCACCATCTGAACCATTAGATGATATCAAATTCTTGGTAATAAGGTCATCTAATAATATTAGACTCCAACTTTCAGGAAAGCAACGCATCCAATCCTTCTTAACTTCCAAGACTATCATTGACTTGATATGCTCCGTATTCCGTGTTCTGCATATATGTCTTAGAATAATTACAATGTTGGAGATGCTCTTATCCTCCTCTAAATTGCCCACAAAAAATAAACACTGCCCACTGAGTTGCCTGTTCAGTGATATAACCCTGACTGGCCTTACTGCTTTAGCTGAAGAAAACAAATACCAAATATGTCACAGATGGACATGGACATTGCATGGTAATGGGTCTGTATTCTGTTGTGTGATCTGGACACAATAATTTTGGTTCTGCTGCTAAGAAAGTGGAAACAGTATCTGCTCCTTCAAAGAACATGAAAATCACCCTGGAAAAGACATCTGGAGACCCTCAGTTTGATCATATGATCACATGCCAAATATATTCTCAATATAAAGCCACTTTAGAGGAGCATAGACCTCAAAATGTGGACAAGGCTAGTGTGTTCTTGGCTAACAGAACTGACATTTCAGTTCAGTCTTAGAGGTTCCAGCTGGGATGTCATTCTGCGGCAGTATTACATGTAGCCCAGAGGGAATACTGGTACAGACATTCAGAACATATTAGACAATTTTCTTGGTGCAGTTTGAGTTTAGGACACTACTGTGAACACTTGCTACACAATAGAGGAAAAAAGAGACAGAATGAGTTCACTACTGTGTTGTGAACACTCCTACTGTATTGTATAAATCTCCCTAATCCTTAATCTTTCTTTTAAATCTCAAGATTTAAGAGTGTCAGACCTTATATTTCACTGACATGCACAACAACTTAACAGTCTCAGAGCTATTACTCTACATTCACCTAGTCTTCACTCATCAGATACACCCCAGTAGCACAGTTTATATTTTCCTTATACCCATAACATTTAGTAAGCAACCTCATTTTTATTGTAAACAAGAATTTCAAAGAAAGTGGTATTTTAAAGTTGCACTACAATGATTCATAGATTTATATCTGTAGCTTCTGAACCTTAAGTTATTTAAACCTTTTAATGACTTCAGATAGAAAAGAATCACTGCATACTGCATTACACTTGTCTCTGGATTAATTGAGATAATATAAGAGAAAACCTAAGCTATTTCTCTTTGAAATGACATGATTGTCAATAGTTAGTACTCCCTTTGTTTCCTAAGTGTCAGAAGCACCAAAGAAACTACTTAAAACATGAAGTTACTTGCTTTTATGAGTCCTAATTAGTCTCTATAAACACAGATATACTATATGATTGTCCTGGTTCAGGCCAGGATAGAGTTAACTTTTCTTGGTCTGAGAGGGAGCACAGCTAGAAGGCCAGGACAGGATCGGTCATTGGAGTGTTCCATGTCATGGGATGTCATGCTCAGTGTATAGGCGGATGCATGCTTGCTCACACTGTTTCAGTTTCGGTTGCTGGGTCAGTGAGACGGGATTTCTGGTTTGGGTGGTATCGCAGCTGGGGCGGGCTGCGTATCAGTTGCCGGTCAGTGAACCACTGATGCATTTTATCTGTTTGGACTTACTATTTTTACTGTTGTTTTCTTACTACTAATAATTATTTTTTTTTTATTCAACCTATGAATTTTTTTGTCCTTCCCCTATTTCACCAGGGAGGGGAGAAAAGTAAATGACTGGCCACATGGTGTTTGGCTACCAGCCAAGTTCAAACCATGACAGTCTTTTGGTGCTCAACCTGGGGCCTAAGGTTTGAGATAACAACAGAACAGGTAATAATGTTGATTGCTTAGCTCCTTAAGATTTTACCACCTCATTTGCAATATATGTTTCCCATGTTGTTGCTCACTGTCGTGAGAATTAGTTTAAGAATTTGGTTTTGCTGTACTATGTAATGTTGATCTATGACTTGATGGAGTCATCAGGCCTGAGGCTATCTACAACTGTGTTGGAGAAATTTGGGAATTTCGAATATCCTTGGAATGTTGACATTAACACGGTCCTCTTACTGCTAGGAGCTAGTGTGTTCCTGCATGTGGTTCAGGTTTTGTTCAGAGTTAAGCAACTATTTAAGAGTATCACTTGGAAATCTACCCCAAGGTTGGGGAATTATGAGTGTCTGAGGGTGTGGAGTAGCATGGGCAAGTACCTAGAACAGTGGGCACCTCCAGTATACTGGAATTTCAATCCTGCACAGGTGCAGAATCCTGGAGAACTATTAAAATATTTGGAAAAAGTGTGTTGTCACCCGGGTAATTCTAGAGAGGCACAGCTCACTGCAACATGCCAAGCCCTAGCCCATGCTTACTGAGTGCTGTTAAACACTGTTCAGCACCCTCAGGATGAAGAGAAGGGCTCTGGATCTGGTAACAAAGTAATAGAAACTGCAGCCACTACAACCCCGAGGAGAGGAGCTGCAGCTGAACCAGAGAACCGACCAATGACGGTGTCAGTTGATCCCATACATAAGAAGAAACACACAAGAAAATCCCCTTGCAGTGTACAGGGTGATGATGAACCAGGCACATCACAAGAATAGGAGGAGGCAGAGCCAGTGACACTCACCTGATCCTTATCCCTGAATGAGTTGCAAGACATGAGAAAAGATTTCAGCCACCATCCAGGTGAGCAACTTGTTATCTGGCTGCTCACATGCTGGGATAGCAGGGCCAGTAGCATGGAACTAGAGGGCAGGGAGGTGAGGCAGCTGGGATCCCTGTTTAGGGAAGGGGACGTCAAAAAAGCCATTGGAAAGAAGACACAAAGTCTCAGTCTCTGGAGGCGACTCCTGTCAAGTGTGAGGGAGAGTTATCCCTTCAAGGAAGATCTTATATATCATCCAAGTAAGTGGACCACTATGGAGAGAGGCATTCAATACTTGAGGGAGCTAGTCGAGCAGGAGATGGTTTACTATGATTCATAAAATGCACAGCTGCCCACAGATCCAGATGAAGTCCAATGCATCTGACCCATGTGGAGGAAGTTTGTATGGAGCGTACGATCATCATATGCCAATGTATTAGCACTGATAGACTGTAAAGATGAAGAGGGACCAACAGTGGATGAACTGGCTCGCCAACCACAACAATATGAAGAAAGTCTCTCTTCCCTCCTTGTCGCAGCTTTAGAAAATTATCTCAAGAATTCCAGCAGTTTAAAGAGGACATGTCCTACTCCCCACCTGCACAGAATAGAATTTTGGTTCTTAGGAGCAGTCGTTTCTCTACTTTTCCATATCATGTGACATCATGCTCAGTATATAGACAGAGACGTGTTCACTTATACCTTGTTTTGGTTTGCCACTTGGTGCAGTGGGGATCACTGCTGGGTGTGGGCTGCGTACCAGTCCTGGTTGGTAAGCCACTGCTGCATTTTACCCTTTTGGACTTACTATAGTTACTGTTGTTTTGTTACTATTACTATTTTTTTTTTCAATTCAACCTACAAATTTATCTTTTTTGGTCCTTTCCCTATTTCACGGGACGAGCGGGGGGGGAAGGGGGAGGGGAGAAGTAAATGACTTGGCTACATGGTGATTAGCTACTGGCCGAGTTCAAACCATGACAATGATCTGAGAAGCTGATCAAAGACTGGTGAGGCAAATGGGATGTTTTCTGTCCAGAAGAGATGAGAGAACTCAAGTTTCCAATAAATCTTACAATTACCTGTCGTTTTTTGAGTAATGTTATCTAACACTATCATGTCACCTATTACTGATTACAAGCTCCATTTACTGTTAAATCAACTAATATTTGTGTTAGATATCTTGTTCCTTTCCTGTACAAATGCTGACCATTTTCATAAGTAAGGAAAAGATTTAGGTATATCAACTCATACCAGTGTAAACTAGGACAATATAACAGCTTTCCTCAAATGAGACAGGATCCTTGTTTTTCTGGTGTTAACTCACTTGATCTCACATTAAAAGACCAGAAGACCTAATTGTTAATGACTTTGTGAGAGTGGCAGAAGAAAATGTCTTGAAAAAGGGCATGTTCTCTTTAGTACACCTTTTTTTTTTTTTTTTTTTTTTTTTTTTTTTTTTTTTTTTTTTTTTTTAATATATTAATGCTATCAGTGAATTGATGAAATAAATTTTTCTAGTTTGCCATAACTTAAAGGCCACTCATAAAATTAGTTCAGGAACACAGAGGAAAGGTATCCAAAGTCAAAGGAAGCCATGAGATTTTACGTTGTAACTACAGCTGAGAGCTTTAAGGAAAAATTTCCTTAGAAAATGGCTAGGCAGTTTGCAGCAGTACTATAGCAGGAAGAGGTGTATGTTGGATGGTAGTAGGAAATATTTTAAATTTCTTACTGTTGCAGAGACTGCTGCCTGCCATTAGTCCCTATTTGCAGTTTGCAAAACAGAGGATATTTCAAGAAGATGGAGAGAATGTTAGAAGATATATGCCTCCATCATGGCATCTGCAGGAAGAATTCAACACATTGTATTTTTAGTCCTGAAGAAGAAGAGATGTCTGCAGGGGCATAGAGGAGATTGAATATCAATTGAGAAAAGTTACTTTATTAGCAGTTCTTCAGTATAAGAGAAAAATAAAATTAATGAATTAAAAGAAGACACTGACAGTCCCTTAAGGGGTACAGATGCTTGTGTGAATGAGTCATATCACTTAGGGGAGCAGAAGTCTGGATGTACATTCATTCTCTTCATCTTTTCACAAAGAAGGATAAAATACAAAAGGGAGATTATTCTGCAGAGGTAAAAAGAATACCAGAACTCACAGGACTGCATATATTTTTTTCAGAAAGGACAGTTCAGAGGAAAAAATGCTACCATCTAGTTGTTCTTTTTCTTTTATTATGCTACTTTATGGAAATGTAAGTGAGCAGCATAGCCTGCAAATTTAGAATCATAAATAGTGTGAAGATTCAGAGTTGGAGATAACCTTGTTATCTTGCTCTGTCTTCCTGTGCTCATTTCAAATCTCATTAAAATGTGTCATGACTAAGGAAGAAAAAAGCCCTGTTTATACCTAGTTCTGTTTTCACTTTTATGCCTCTCCTTCAGTTGCCTGCTCTCTTGTTGTTGTTGTTGTCATTACCGTGGTTCTGTCTCTTTAGCCCATTAGAGGTCTGATGGGAGGGAAAGCAGGCAAACTGCACTGCCGTACAGCTACAGCTTCCAGGCCACTCGGTGTCCGGAGCTTCAGGGCATCCCCCTGCTATGTAGCAGACTGACAAATGGCACCTCTGTTTTTCACCTAGGTTTGCCTTTTGCTTTGACTCACACAGAGGCTGTTCTGTAAAAAACAGGGGTTTGACCCATGCTCACGCCTGTTACATAATGATAGTTCACATCCACCACAGGAGCTGTGTGGACCCAACCCAGGCAAAAGCTGAGGGGCTGTGGCCCAGGGCATCTCTGAATTACACTTTTTGGAGATGACAGTGCAAAAAATGACAGTCATGGATGCAACGTGAGAGCGAGCTGTGAACACAGCTGCAGGAGGGCTAGATTGTGTTTACAACTGACTAAATGTTTTCTGTGCCTTGAGACAAAAGGGAGAGGGGAAAAAGAATGCTGCCTTCAATTTTTATATTAATGAGAAGGTGTTTTATGTTTCAAATCTCCTTCAGGAAATTCCAAGGGAGCGATACTACATTTTGCATTAGCTGATTTGGGTTTTACACTTGAAGTCCTACGAGTGCTAAATTGCTTGCATGTTTAATCCATGCAGTACTGTGTTCATTACAAAGAATATAAAGAAGAAGATATATTCTCATGTACAGATATATACTGATCTTTAGTTCACAGAATTATTTGAAACCTGTGATTTTACTAAGAATGCACTTTCGGAGGTAAAAGTAGCTGTTCTTTTCTTTCAATAGCAGGATACTGTAAATCAAACAGAGATTTTATTTTTTCCTCTTTAGTATTTCCCTGAGGCTTATTGCAATGAACTGTTTCATGCCCTTTGACTTTAGTAGCAGGACACTGATGCCTGCAGATCGCTTGCCTGACTGGCTAGATCATTCTGTTCTATTGCTGACCTTGTCCTTACATTCAGTATATTCTCGAAGTGCTGGTACCTATTCTATTTTTAGTATATGAAGCCTGTGATATATGGGCAAGGCCATCTAATTCCACAATCTCTCTCCACTTTGGTGACATTTCGTTCTGATCTGCAAGAATTTGACTGATTTTGGAGAAAACTTACTCCTGCTACTGCCTGCAGGCACGCTATTAGAACCAGCTGCTTCAAAAATGAGGAGACATCCAAGTAAGGTGAGCAAACCCCACCTAAAATCTCTCTTCACCAAAACCAGGGACAAACTCAGCAGCGAACAGGAGGGTCAGGGGGGAAACAAACTTCTTTGCAGTGGGGAAGAGGCAGGGAAAGAACAGATGACTTCTAACTGCCCAGTCTTCTCTGCTCTTTACAAGTCAAAAACCATCCCCAAAAGTCTACTTGTTTCATTCCATCACGAGTCAAAACAGCCCTATGGCCACTGTTCATTGCCAGGTGTCCCTGTCCCTTTCACTTTCAGCTGCCTCTGGAAATGTTTAATGTGGCACTGCAAATTACTGGTAAAAAACTCAGCAGCATTATTTACTATGGTACTTTGATATTTTATTGAATGAAACCATCTGCTCGGGAATGTTTCCCAATGTTGTGGGCTAGATCTAGAATTTATAGCTGCAATATAGCTTGTCTGAGGGAGTTTCACAGCAGAAATGCCACCCAGTGTATCACAAATAAGTGAGACTGGATAAGAGGAATATTGAGAAAGCTCCTATTTCTTACTCTCCCATAAAGAGTCAACTGACTCCTTGATGGTAAAGATTCAAAATGGTTGCATTTTTTTTTCCTCTCCAGTCTGATAGCTATGCTCTATGTGCTCTGTAAACTTGTGATTGAGGGTATTTCCTAATGATTTTAATGGCTCACAGGACATCAAGTGTATACTTGTGGCTGATGGCAAAATGCACTGTAGGCTGATTTGCAGGCATCCTGCAAAGATACTGATAGCAGACAGAAAATGTAGCAAGGTGTAATTTCATTCACTTTTTCTTTTATTCTGAAAGGAATTAGAGTTTTATAATGAGAAGAATAAATTTTGCCCTCTTCAGCTTCTGAATTACATGTTGCTTTGAGGTGAAACAGGAGGCAGCTGCTGATAGAAGTCAGCTCTTGGAGTTATTCTGGGGGGTTTGGAATTTTAGGAATGTATTTTAGAACATCTCAGATATAACATAATTAGCTAAATATAAATAATCAAAATTTTCCTTGATCTGTGATTGTAGACTGGGCCTTCCTCAATAAAGTTTTAAAGACTTCAATGGCATTTGCTTGTCCAAAAGTAAGAAGAAATTTTGAGCCGGAGAGCTGAAAGCAGCTTTATTTATCCTTTTACTCTATCTCCAAACACAACATTTTGTGAGTAGTCTGAAGATGGGGGTGGGGGTGTGTTTCTAAATTTGTTTAGGAACCGAAGTACTTAAAAATTCAGCCTCAGTCCACAAGCAGCTGCAGCTAAGCTTTTCCTAGCTACAGAACAAGGTTATGGAGAAAAGTCACCACCTACAAAGAGGAAGCCAGAGGTTGTAGCAGCATTAAAAGTTAGGCTAGACTCTCACTCAAAGCAGGAATAATTTGGAAATCACAGTGTTTGAGGGCTCCCCTTTTACAGCTTTGAAAATTTCTAAGGATGATGCTCTGCAGTCACAGTGTCTGTGGCACCCAGAAAACCAGCAGTTTCCATCCCAGCTTCCCTAATCACATGTAAGGTAGCACCAAGTTGGCTTTTGAGGATATAGATCCCAGAACCCATGCCATTATAAGATATATCTATTTACCGAATTGCTGAAAAAAAACCCTTTTTTTTTTTTTTTGTTTTTTTTTTTTGTTTTGTTTTTTTTGTTTGTTTTTTTTTGTTTTTTGTTTTTTGTTTTTTTTGTTTTTTTGTCTGGGTGGACCCAGCAGCTCACTCCCATAACTCTGAATTTCATGATAGGAATCTAACAGCAATGTTACCTTTAGAGGTTCTTGCACTTTCTTATCCCACCCACATGTCCCTCCTTTCATCCCACCTCCTTACATCCCCACGCCACTCCATCAGTAGTGCCAATGCAACAGTCTGTAGCACTGCACTGTGATTTTGGTCCAGTAAAATAGCACTGAAAAAATTCCTTATGTCAGGTTAATTCACACTTGTGGTGTAATATGAGTGCCAAATGACTTGTGGAAAATGAAACATGAGGTGGAGGGAGGAACAAAATACATTTTAATGTAGATTTAGTTTTTTCACAATATTTTAATAAATTAAATTAATATAAATGAAGATTTAGGGTGTTTTTTTAATGACTTGATTCCAAAGAAGTCTAGAATTTTTGTCAGCTTTTGTTTAGAATATGTTTTAAGTAGCATGTCCTATTTTTAAATCTCTTCTAAATTAATTTTTAAGTTGGTGGTTTTGTTATATTTTATTTCTGCCTTGATTTTGTCTTTCTAGCTTGGGAATGTCAACAAGAACTAGATCATACATTCAGACTTAGCTTCCTCCTCAGGCTGAGATTTCTCATAATGTTAATATGGTTCAGAAGTGGGACTCTCAGGAGAATGTATGTTAAATGCTTTGGCAAACCTGAACTTCTGTCCATGATTATTTGCTGCCAGTTTCAACTTCAGCTTTGTTTTAACTTGTTGGTTTTAAAGAAAACCATCCTACATGATAGTGATGGCAATATTTTAGGACATATGACATTAATGCAAAATATCTACAAGGCAATAGGGGATGTGCTATAGAGTATACATATTTAACAAGATCACTATGCAAAGGTCATGTTCAAAAGCAATTTATGAACCAACAGAAACAAATACTGTTTCTGCAATCATTTTAATATGTATTAAACTAACTGGTTGGTAAAAATAGAATAGTAGGCATGATATTTTTCAGGCAAATGTGAAGCTGAAAGCATTGTTTTAAAATATGCTAGACATAATCCAGAAGCAATTCAAAACTAAATGAGGATATTTGCTTTAATAAAGAAAACACTGAAAAAAGAGTTTGTTTGTATGTGTATATACACAGAAGCAGCACATCAGTCGAAATATATCTATATAGATGTGAATTTGAGAGTCCATTACTAACAGACAGAGAAGCACTTAGCAAATCTTGAATCAAAACAACTAGATATAATTATCTCACTCTCTGCAATGTAAGGCTTGGTCTACAGTGTCTAACACATTTCAGTCTTTGGACTTGAACACTCTTTGTGTTTGTATTTTTAAACGTAGATACTGCAAACCTTTTCCTACATTTTAATGGATTTTACGGAAATTATATTGGTTTATCTTGGAACACAAACAACTCTCTTAATAAATAACAAAATCCATTTATTAATAAAACCAATATAAAATATTCATAAAACAGTTTTGTAAACCAGAACTATGTCTGTTATATAGAGAGATTTATTTTTTGAAACTATAATAAAAATTTTCTGCTTGGCTCAACTATGAATATATTTGTAAATTTTGCCCACATAGCTATTTTTTTTTCTTTATTAATGCATTAATGATGATTGCTTACTTATTTAAACATATTATCACCTAGAATTTGCCTTAAAAAGCAATAAGATGAGATCTGCTAAATAGGAAATAGCATAAAACTTTATGCATATATATGTATTTATTTTATACATTAAGAATTCTGTAACATTTGTGAAATATCCATTTACTGCCTACTCACCTACGTAAAATTGCTTTTAGTATTCAATTGTTGGTCATAAGCTATTAGGATCTGAAGAAAAGATACTCTAAAAAAATCCAGAATGACCAGAAGTGAACCTATATATTAACTTTCTCCCTGCAGTAAGATTAATATCCTGGCAGCTGAGTTGAATTGTTAAACCACTATGAAACACAGGGAAATTGTGAAAACTTTTTAAAATATTGTAAAAAACATTAAAAGTTAAAAAAAAAAAAATTAGCATTCTAATTTCACTATTCAAGAATCTCGGGGGGGGGTGGGGTGGGGGTAAATAAAGATACTACCAAGCAAACCTCTTGTTACCTTTTTTTTCCCCCCAATTCTTTGGAGACTATTTTGTGGGGCAGAAACATGGTATCATTACTAATAAACTTAAAGTCAAGTAGTAAACTCTGAAAACATCCCATCTTTTCTATAGGCAAGGTCTTTAGGTAGCCCCTTATATTAGGAATATCCTTTAAACTTATGAATGAGACAATATGGTTGACTTCAGGTTGTTTCTTTCTCATCATTCAGTGCAGTTTATATGTTTTCCCCCAAAGACCAATGGTTAGATTTCTTGTCTAGGATAGATTGGGCTATATTTGAATATCTCATATGTCTGTTGAGTTATATCTATAGCCATAATTTTCCAATAATTTCTTAAATCACAATACTTTGGTGTGATTACAGAGACATAGGGCAAAGTCTTGATTCCCCAAAACTGCTCTAATTCACATATGAATAATTAAAGATTCATGGGACCAGTGAGAGATTGACTTTTTTAATCTATTAATCAGGGAATGCACCTGAGGGTCAGAGACCCTCATTTCTATTCCCAAGTTAATACTGTAAATGTGTAAATTGTAATGGTTTTATGAAAGAGAATCTTGAATCCGGCTTTTTCTTCTCAGGTTAATTAGAGCTTTTTACTCTTGATGGCTATTTAATTATTCCTTGAAAAGCAAAACAACGTGATCAGAAAAGATGAAGAGAGGATTTCTGTATGTTCTCTAACTCAATGACTAAGTTATTCTGTAGGATATGAAATACAGTAAGTATTTGAGATGATTAGAGAAAGAAACATAGTTATTTCTCAACCACTTTTTGTCAGGTGCTTGGTTTTTACAAACGTACTGTCAGAACTGCAGCATTGACCTGCATCAAATTTTAGCCTCACTAGCTAAACTTCGTAGCTTTCATGTTGCCTGATTATGATTTTTGTAAGAAAAGTAAAAAGTGGACTTTTTTCTCCAACTCCAAATGATTTCATCAGTGCCGTTAGAATTTGAGAGATGGCAGCTGAATCTAAAGAGGATGGCTCCAAAAGTCTGGAGCTGAAGCAAGGTTTGTATTAATGAAAGGATATCTCCAATGAGCACCATTTATGCTTTGTTACAGAAACACTTATTTTCAGTTCAGCAAAGAACACATGGTGTTCATGCCAAAGACAACTCCTGACTACTCCTACCAGGTGCAGGGACAGATGGACCGTGGGAAGGCAGAATGACATGACTCCTATTATAATTTTTTTTTCTCATGTTGAATTGTCAACTGTCCCATGCAGCAAAAGATTTGAAGCCATGCTATGCTGTAGAGAAGACCAATATTTTCAAAACTGATTTATAGACAATACTTAATATACAGAGCAAAACCCTAACATTTAGATAGCTGTACCAGGGCTGGATGTGGCTATGTAAATGGGAGGGCTCAGCTCCCCATCATCTTTCTGACAGCAATGACTGTTTCTTAGGACTATGTTAACATATCAGTCTGAACTGTGTAATACAAGCATCTAAAATATTTCATTTTTATACATTAAAAAAAAATACAGTTATGGGAGAATCTTATGGCAAGTTACACATAAATTCTTATATCTCACCCAAACTAGTGTAAAAATATATCTCCCTCATAAGATAGCTGACTCCCAAATCTTTCTACCAAGTTACTTTTCAGATGATGATGCTTTTTCTAATTAATTATTTTTTTTTTCCACAGAAAGTCATTTTTCCCATGTTTTTACTGTTTATAGCT
Source organism: Athene cunicularia (assembly GCF_003259725.1). Taxonomy (NCBI): domain Eukaryota; kingdom Metazoa; phylum Chordata; class Aves; order Strigiformes; family Strigidae; genus Athene; species Athene cunicularia. Next base: position 42,006,807 of record NW_020799098.1, read on the forward strand.
TACTTATATCCAAAAATGAAAATCATTATATGGAGATTAGAGAATGTGTTCCGTGAATGTGAGAAACACATCTCACTGCATTGTAACACATCTGCATAAATACTTTGTCTCCCTTGACTACACTGCCATCACAGCTGTATTAAGCTTCACCCTTAACCTGCACCCAAGCAACTACTTTAAATCTAGTTCAGATATGGCTACATGGTACTGAAGGGTAAATACAAACTTGCCATGTGCTGAGTTCTCTGCTGGTGTCTCAGCAGTCAGAGACATGATCACAGCTAAAGTAGCTGCTGCCTTATAGAAAACAGCATTGTTAGAGGTTCCTAACTACTGCCCTTTCTCAGGAAATCAGTGTGAAGACCAGGTCAGAAAGAGCAGGATGGTATGGCTGCAGTTTATCTCAATTCAGAATGTGCTTTGTAATGCCAGATCTATCTAAGTATACATTTATTTGTAAATCTAAAACTATTAAGAACAATCTTAGCAATTTAAAGTGTTCATCTAGCTTTTCAACTCAGTAATTCTCTACATGTTTTTTTCCCTTTATTGATTATTTGGCTTTGTGATGCAAAAGCATTTCACATTAAAATGCCATTGCAAATATAGTTATCAGTGTAGAGGAAAGCATTCTGATAATCTGAGGAAATGGGACTTGCTTCCCACAGTCCATTCAGAAAACACTGTTGTGGTTCTCTAATGTAGGCGAGATCCAAATAGAACTGCCAGTGCTGAACACAGATTATAGGACTAACAAACGTGGTAGTGTAATCGCTAATAATGAGGTAATGTAATCATATGATGACTTAAGAAATCTGCATGCTTGGAAGGTGAAACAATGTAGATTTGAATATGCTAGGCAAGTGGATTGTATTCTGGATAATTCTTCATACATACATGGGTTAACATTTGTTGTAAATTATATCTACTTATATCTGTTTATATTTTGTTGATAGATCATATTCTTGACAAAGAAGAAATAAACTTTCTTTTGCCTTTGGTATTATTTCTGTAATAACCCTATGCATAATGCTTTCAACACTGTTAGTATTATAGTCAGATCAGACATTTCTATTTCACATTTCTAACAATTAAAAATTTTGTAACAAATTTACCTTTTTCTAAAGAAGTGTTCATAGCTTATGTAAACACAATTCCTATACTGTGTAGTTGTGTATATTGACTGAACTGCTTTAAGGTGTGAATATGTGACTGTTTTTCTTTTATTATGATCATATTATTTTCTGCCGTCTTAGACCAATGCTGCGTGTGACTTTGGTGAAGATGGTTTGGAAAAGAACATAGTTCCTTTCTGCACAAGGTTAGGCTTTAGCTGTCAGGGTAGAGATTCATGACAATTATTTTATAATTCCTGAATTATGAAAGTATGTAATCATGCAGACTCCCTCAGCTGTGAACTAAATGTTGTGAGAGATGTAATCAGAATTTAAAGAGTGACATTAAAAGAAATAGTGCTTCATCTGAAAAAACATAAAGTACTCAACAAGACCATATACAATGCTGACTGCACTGAAGTTGTGCCTATTTAAAAGTGATGAGGTTTTGTTTGTATCTTTCACCATTCTTTTTTTTTTTTTCTTTTTTCCCTCTGTGTTAAAAGAAAATACTTGAAAGAATCTACAGTTTGACAAAGCTTTATACAACCTGCATACACTGCTGTCTTTAATTTACTGGCAACCCATCCTCAGGTCATTCTCTAATACCCATTAAGACACTTCTGGGTTTTAGTTTATTGCATTTAAAGTTAGTGTACACGTAAATGCAGAGCTAGGTTCCCTACCTATAACACAGTCAAGCTGCAGCAATATTTTCTTTAAAATTACTCTTCCAACAATATGGTAGCAAATAAATTATTGCAGTATTGCAAGCGAGAGACAGAAAGGTTGACAAATCGTTACTTCTTGAGACTCTGCAGTTCATAGAGTGGAAGCAGTTGTGTATTCATTGGCTTATTCACCTATAACTCAGGTCCTACTTGTCTGTAACTATTATGCTACTGAAGATCAGATAACTATCAAACTGTAGCACCATGTTCTGGCTTAAAATTTCAATGGGTTTTGTGCAACCTGTTTTTTTACAGTATCACAGGCTCCAAGAGCTACACAAACTTAAACTGCCACTTACATTGAATTATTTGTGGCTATTACAATCTGTTTTAAATGTGGAGAGGCAAGTGTATTTCTGGAATTGGAAGCCTATCTGTACAGAGCTGAGTCATAGAAAGAATTCTTTAACTCAGAAGATCACAAAATGAAGACAGGAAACAGTTTTCTTACCAATCATCCACAACATCTGCAGAAGTTAAAGTCTATGGCACAATCTCCAATAGTGTGAAATTAAAAAAAAAAAACATACTGCTTTTAAAAAAAGATATTTTTTTTACCTTCAAGATATGAGTTATTCCATGTGTATTCTCTGCATTGTTTTGCATCTATGAGCTAGGCATATGACTCCAAGGCAGGGGTGATTTGCAGACCCTTCAAAACAAGGAGGCAGAGTTAAATATCTGACAATGAGATTCTGCACGATTACATTAGTATGATTGCACATAAGCCAGATAATACACATTCAAGAAATGAGTGTGTGTCAAATGCCACATCTTTTTGCAATGTGAAGATTCCAAATGGGGCATATGGGACTGCCTTAAGGGAGCATCCACATAAGCCTATTCTCTAAGACAGCGTTTCCTGAACAGTGACTGTGTCTGCAATCAGTGGTCACCATGTTTACTTTAGCAATAGATTTGATATTTATGTTAAACTGCTGGCAACATTTCACTTCTTACAAGTAGGACATCAATATAAAAGTCAGTGTGAACATGACCTCATTTTTTGACAACCTTCCAAGTCAGGACAGAAAAGACAAAAGTTGGTGGTACTTTTCAAAAGCCCACCAGTCATACTGATAGACTTTTCAGTCTACCTTACACACTTTATTGAAATATTATTCCAAAAGCCTACTTCACATTGAATATTGGCAGTGACGTCACGGAAAATAGACATTTACTGTCAATTCATCAGTGTACAAAAGTCTGTCCATTAATAAAATGTTTTAAACCAGTAGGATAATTATAGTGAAGGCTAGTTTTCTTGAAACAAAGTTGAAAGTGACATACTGTAATGTCCTGATGTTTCATCTAAGAAGTGAATGAGTGTAATTTGTACAGTGGATGCTAGTTCTTACTATTGAACACTGCTATAGACATATGCTGAATCTTCATCATCTAAATAAATTCCTTTTGTATTAATTTCCAGTCAACTGTTAGGCTACCTATGAGCTCAAGGAATAAAGTATATGTGTCTGCTGAAAACTGCTTTGCTATTAGCTTTCCTCACAGACAGTGAGCTTTTAGGATCTTTTTCTAGTTGCGTGTCTGTCTTTCCTCTGCCCAGAAACAATAGTCTTTCCTTTGTTCATTTAGCTCACTCTATGACTATACAATATTTATTTACAGTGATATAAAATACTATTAAGTATGTGATTTATTTTAAAACACCCTGAGTTTTCAGTTCCTCAATTTTGTCTTGCTGACCCATGACTTTTTTCAACAGTTGTACGTACTTTAAATGCTGTCATTTTCCTTGCCTTCTTTTTCACCCCGTGTTGTGTGCTGATGCCCTCAGCACAGGTCTCCCCATACACAAGAACCTTCCTTTAGCCCTACATTAATTTGTTTAGAAACTTATGAACAAATTATAGAAAGTATAGTGGATTGCCAGTTAGGTTAGTATAAAAAGATACTGCTTTCAACTGGGACTTTAAAGTGCATATTTTGGCTATTATATTCTAGTGCTTTAGGAAGATGAGGCAGTCAGATGTTCTCCATGAACAGCTGTGGAAGTTGTGATTAATAAGCTCCACCTGAAGGTAATGAGAACTAATTTATTTGGCATTTTTATCAATGTACCAAACTCCTCTTTCTACTATATTTTTTAGGAAATAATGAACAAATATTTTTGGATAATAGTACGAGAAATATAGTCCAAGAAAAAAGTGACCATACTGCAGCAAGTTCAGTGAAGGACCATGAGGATGATTAAGGGACTGGAGCATCTGTCATGCAAGGGGAGGCTGAAAGACCTGGAGATGTTCAGCCTGGAGGAGAGCTTCATCTTTTGACTTATCCAAACTCCAACTGGACATGGTTCTGGTCAACCTGCTCTAGCTGGCCTTGCTTGACCAGGAAGGTTGGACCAGAGCATCTCTAGAGGTCCCTTCCAGCCTCAACGATTATGTGATTTTATGATAGGGTTATTTTTATTTTTCTGTGTTCCTGAATTCTGAGCATAGTATTGCTGACAATTAGCTCTGTTCTTCTTTTCACCAGATGTAAAGGTTCATTTCCATGCTCTCCTGAGTGTTCACTTAAACTGATTAAAACCTCTTAGTTAAAAATTAAAAGCAGTCCAGATAAATGAGATCATGATAATTGGAGAAGAAAGCATTCCAATGATCTGATGAATTCTTTAACTGTGACCACACTTCAGGGACATTTCATCCATATATCATGAAAAGATCTCTAGATTTTAATGATGGTCTAGGGTACTTATAAATTGCTATAGTATCTGTAAGTTTCTGGAGGCACCTTAACATCTGCTAAGCTTATACATCCCCTAATAGAAACATACTTGTTTCATTATGGAGCTAAAATTTTTGCCCTTTTTACTCTTCTGCAGAATTGACTTCATACATGCTCTTTAGAGGTGAAATAAAGAGAAGAAATCTATAGATTCTAGCAAACAAAAGCCCTGCAGGGGAGTTAAATGACTAAACACCATTCTTGGCACTACGTTAAAGTCTCAGAACTATCTCTGAGTTGAAGGAAGCTGGTCTACCTCAGCTGTACTGTCTTTAGGAAGCCTACACTTGAATTCTCTTGGCTTCCACAGAACATGACAAAAATCTCAGGGAATCTCTGTAATTTATCTTTACAAGAATGAAGAGTGACAATGGCTTACCTTACTCTGTCCTGCTAATTCTTCAAGGGAATACTGAGACTATGAAATTCAGGGATTAATAGAAAATATATACATGGCTGGCAGTTTTTTCTTAATCTATAAATCACATCCCAGTGATAGAGGCCTAAAGATGTTGAGATTGCATCAGCCATGTAAAACTGAAAAACCTGGTTCTGAAGAACCCATTAAGTTGCAGGGTAATCTCAGAGGGGCCAGCACTCCTTGGACAGCATTCAGTTCAGCTTCAGGGTTCCCTGGGAGCCTACAGCTGTAATTTTCCATGTATCCAGGACTGACCCAATATGCTGCTCCATGCTCATTTTCCATCTAAGACTGACAAGGACCTAGCATCATGTTCTCTGAGTGATCTTAGTCTTTTGATAATTCTCAGGTCATTCTCAGGCATTTAGTGTAATTGTGATCACTCTAGATTTGATTTCTGCTGAAGAAAGCAAATGTAGACCCACCTGCTCTTTACATACCAGGTATTGGCTTCATAGGCAGAAAACCTGTGTTCAATTAATTCCTGAAAGGAGTTGATTGGGTTGGTTGTGCAGTGCTCAGCAAAGGCTTCAGGGTGTGAGATACAGATTAGACTAATGTAATTTGGCAGGGTGGAAGGTTTTGGAAACTTGCATTTTACTTATTCTCCTTCACTCTGTCTCCCTCTCCCACTCTGCAGTGCCACATATGGTTCTGTTTTTTTCCAGATAGTTTTTTTCCTAGCTGTGTTTACTAAATCTCATCCTTGAAAAAAAAAAAAAAAAAGAAAATAAAAAAAGAAAATAAAATTGCTCAAATGTTTCTTGGATAAAATATTCACAGCACAACATGTAGATTGAGATAAATAAACTAAATCTTGCTACATCTGCTACTGTTTTGAACTGAAATTCATAGAATAGTTTGGATTGTAAGGGGCCTTTAAAGGTCATCTAGTCCAACCTCCCTGAAATGAACAGGGACATCTTCAACTAGATCAGGCTGTTCAGATCCCCATCCAGTCTGACCTTGTGTGTTTCCAGGGATGTCATCTACCACCTCTCTGGGCAACCTGTTCCATCATTGTTTCTCTCAACTATTGTTGTTCATTTGTGTTGCTGTGTATGTTGTATTAACACAACTGCTCAGGGGATCGTGCTATACAATGCAATTCGAATGATCCCTGCTTAAAAAAAAAAAAAAAATTTCTAAGATATTAATTTAAATCAGCTGAGTGTTCTGGTTTGAAGTTCCCCAAAATAGTACAGTTTTGTGAGAATGACATAGGGAGGAGGCTGAAGGGCTGAGTATGGCTGGGAATGAGAAAGATGGGAGAGAGGAAAGGACAGTATTTCTTAGGACATGTCTTTTCTGGACAAAATGTATCCTGCACCTATATGCTCAGCTTCCTCTGTGAACATACTGACAGGCAAGTTTGTATTGATGGAGCTCTCATTTTCCTCTCTTTGTCACTAAATTAATTTTGAAAGCTTTTTTTTTACCATACAATGGGAAACCCTCATCTTTTAACTTCACAAAAATGCCTGAGAGCACTCAAAATTGAAAGTGATTGACTCACCAGGCTGTAGTGCCTGCCTCCAGTTACATCAGCCACTTAAATATGACATACTTGTCCTTGGCCTCTCATTTCCTGGTAGCCCTACTCCTACCTCACAATGAGCAACTACATTGTTTTAAATGGTATTATAGGTGGATACTTATACATGTAAGTATGTTCCATTTTGGCCCTCTTTAAGAACTGAATGGTTTGGCCATTCTCGTGAGATGCCCAATAATGACAAGGCTGTAGATTAAGGGTACATCTTCAATGCCAAATCAAAATAGAGGCATACCTAAGAAGGTATTGCAATACAGCAGAAGTAGTGGGATAACACTGTTGACTACTTAGTATGGAAGACAGCCAGCTGACTGGTTAATTTGTTCTCCTTCTCTGCCTGTATTTTTCCATCATGTTATCTGTGCTTCAGCTGCTGCTGTACTTGTTACTTCTTGTTGACTATTCTTACCTGAAATGGATGAAAAGTCACCAGTGGTAGAGAGTTTACTTCAGTATTCACTAGTGGCTAATTAGGAGGAGTAAACGGAATAGACTTGAAAGAATTTGGTGCTGATTCTCTTGTGTCATTTCTGACATCTTAAATCTCTGCAAATATCCTGCCATTCTCACTTCAGCTCCCATGAATGACATTTATAACTTTCTGGTTTAGTTTTTGTTATTTTTCTGTACAGAATAATACAAATTATTTAGTTCATTTGATAAAAGTAATGTGAAAAGCAGTGTGTTTCCAGGAATATATTCATGCTCAGTGTTCTTCCAGAAATGATGACTAGTAACCATAAATCAAAGTAGATGCACAAAAGTGTAGACAAGAGTAAGGGAACTGGCTGTCAAATCTGTTCTCTGAAAATAGATCTCCTAGCTGTAGTCATGAATGATGCAAAAAAAAAAAAAAAAGAACTTTGGGTTTTATTGTGTACCTCCAGTATTAAAATGGAATGTTGTTAAGGTGATTATCCTGCCATTATTAACACCTTCCAAAAAGCAATGTCTTTCATAAAAATAATGCACTTACATATTTGAGAGGTTGCCAGAAGCAGAAAATTTTTTTCTTGCACAGGTAAAGAAGGTGATCAATCACTCTTCCTATACTTCTTAGAAATATTATTTTTATATTATTTTTTTTCTTTTTAAAGTGCCATTTAATTCTCTGAACCAATAGAGAATGTGTTCTCCAAACCTGTAGATTAAAAAAACCCCCAGAATTACTCTTAAACTAAAAAGAATAAAAAGTATTATAGCACTTTTTCAACACATACATTGAAAAAGTTTTCGAAAGAAAACAGCTTCCTACCTAACATATATGCCCAAATCTCAGATGCTTGGAAACCAGATGATCCTATTCTTTACCTCGATAATTTTTGAAGAATGTCATGTATTATCATGAGACATTTGCTGGCAAAAGTCTGGGGGAATAGTAGCATTATTTCTGCATTTCCTACTTCTTGACATTTAAATTATACCATTTGGACATTATTCAAAATCCCTTGACATAGCTACAGCAGGTCGCATCCACTGAAATGAGATAGTTGAAAATTCAGTGACAGAAGAAAAAGGAACCTAAAAAGTTTGATTAAAGTGATGTGTAGCTGCTTCAGTCATTACAATGTCACAGCAAAGTTATGAGACATTTCCATTTTTAACAATCTTAATGAGTTCAGGTCCTGCAGTCCTTATTAAATTACAGTCCAATTGAATAGTCAGACTCAGCCTTTATTTCTGAGATGGAGGAATACATGGTAATGTGATCTATCTTGGGAGTTAAACTGGATGCTGTTAGTAGTATCAGTACTAATAATGTGAGTAGTATAACACATAGGTATGTTCTCTATGTAGAGTTCTTAAGCTTAACACTGTCACTGGCTGAAAGTTTCTGAAGCAGTAAAACAATTTAGCTGCCATTTCTCCTTGAACATCAACTGTGAATAAGTGCCCAATTAAAAATTACATACAAGAATCCAAAAAATAATTCCGTAAGAAGGATAGAAATTGGTCTTAATTTAAGGAAATTTTAGAAATAATTAGCTTAGTCTTTTACAGAGTTTTCTAAAACCATAATAGCTTTAAATTTTTTTAAGCAGTCATGGGACATTTTTGGCTTGTTTTTACATACATGCCTATATTCACTACCAGGTGAGGAGTTTGCTGCTTTATAGAAACCTGCTTGCAGAAAACATAGCAGATACAAAAGTGAGAACTTTCTCATCCTGCTTATTTCAGTTAGGCATTGTCATTACACTAGTTTAACAAAAAAGTTGACGTTGCTAAATGTTTTCTTAAAATATGTAAAAATTAATATCAGCATGTTAAGTAAGTATAAACCACGTTTAAATATATTTAAGTGTGTATACGCAGGATTTCAAACCAGCTTATTCAAATCATTGCTAACATATTTAAATTAGATCAGTTCATTACCTAACCAAAAGCAGACTTGCATGCAATTTATATAGTACTTGCTCGTGTAAATTTTTACTGTCTTTTAACTTTCAAAGATTAGAATTGTACAGATTAACATTACATAATGTTTTGTATATAATAAATTTTATGAATAAAAATATAGACAACAATAATTTATGGGCAGGGGGAACAAGTTTTTCAATTTTTTAAAATTTTCACTTCACATTTCATACTATAAATGTGTAAAATTGGTTAAATAAAAAAACAATTCTTACTCTGAGACTACTTTAGGACATAGACAAATTACTACCAAATGTACAAGCATTTCCAACTATGATTACAACACATAATCTTTAACAGTTTACAATCCTTTAAAATGTCTATTATCAAACTTTGATTTAAAAATAGCATTTGTACGTGATAGTGGCCCAGTGAAGCATCATGATGCATAAATGTTGTATGGTACATATTTTTTAATATGAAGTCATTAGAGTCCTGAGAAATGATTGTGCACTCTAATTTACTGTAGGACTGACTTGGAAATTTCTCCAGGTGTACTTTCATTTTTAGGATTGCTGATTTTTGTCTTTGTTTTATATTTTCATGAAGCTGTGTATATATTTTAAAAATTTTTTAAAAATATTTTTTCCTTTTCTTTATGGACACTAGGAGAACTAAACTACTGAGTGCCTTAAAAATAAAATAACTCTGCTGATAAAAGGCAAAGCGGTTTCTTACTACAACTATGCTTTTAATGTCTAGTTAAAAGTACTGTCAGACCATTAATGAAGGTACAGTGCATCTTCACCATCTCATAAAAGTATCTTTACCTCAGAGCTCCACTTAGTAAGGCACATCTGGAGAAAAAATAAAATCTATCCTTATTCTGCTTCAGCAAATTATTGTCATCTTAAGAGTACAGAAATGAATTACAAATTACCATGTTTTTTAGGTTTCTTTTTTCCTCCTTTGAAACCTATATCCCTACCCAGAGAATTTCTTTTAAGAAAGAAAGCAGTATAGCTAAGATAATCTTTGTACATAGCTACTTTAAGACTTCTGAAGACCGTATCTTTTATTTAGGACTATTTTCATGCAGCTGTGTGGACAAACAAATAAGCCAACAAGTGAGAAGCAGGTATTAGAGTCACCAGTGGAATTTAGGCATGGCAATACTGGGCACTGTCATATCGAATCATGGGCATTGAAATGGCCACCGTAATTCACAAACAGAGTTTTGGCATTTGGCCTCCTAATAATGCAGAAGAGCAAAGGAATTCACAGGAGCCAGTGTGCTGAAGGGAAATATACCCTGAAGAAACAGCTGATGAAGAGGGGTTCTTGTTTACCTTTCGGTGTCTGGAGGACTTAGATGTCTAATGCTGCACTAGCCATAGATGCTTATTTTAATTTGGGTTTTACAAGCCTTAACTTGTCTTAAAATTAGAACTATAAGTCTTACAGTGACAACTTTATTTCTACCACTGTACCATTTCTACACTACTTCAGAAGTCTTTCCTGTAGTATAAACTTTCTTACACTATTTCTTGGAACAAAATTTCTGCTTCAGAAATGGCCTGATCATGTCAGCTACAAAGCTCCTAAAGAAAAAAACCTTGGACAATGCAAAACACTACATTTACATTTTCCCTTTATGCATCATATAAATTGTATGTGCTGTTATTGCACATTATGGTTTTCCACGGGATATCTTAAAATTACTTTTGTTGTGAACCCAAATCTTATTTTTATTTTCAAATCTTTATAACTTTTTGCATGGCACAAAGATACCAGTTCTTTACAAGATGAATACATGAGCGAAGTCAAACACAGGTATTTAGCTTTCACATGTTTTTCAGTCTATATTTCAAAACAGCAACTTTTTTAGGCTAAAAAACTGACTTTTATGCATTTCTCTAAACATTAGTCAGCTAGCTATCTCTAGTTATCACTTTTTTGTTTTGTTTTATACTTAATTAAAAGACATTTTATTTTAAGGATATTTTGGGGTTTCCTTACCAATGAATAACCTATGATTTGATTTAGTTCCCATATAGCTTTGAGGACTGTGATGGTACCTGGGTATACATAGATTTCACATGGCTATGTAGAATATTTGGCTTTAAAAGATGCAGAGTAAAGAGAGGTCAGTTACATTACTCAGCATTACTGATAAGTAGCTAAAAAAACAGTACTAGTTTAACACTCAATCACCCTATTTTCATGAAATTTGTAAGATATATTGCAGAATTGTTTTACTGAAAAGACATTTTGATTATTGATAATTTAAAACTTTGTAGATATTTAAACCATAATTATTACGATAAAAGAATGAGCAGCTGATATTTGGTTAATGAATTCAAGACTAAAAGGCCTAAAGGTCTCTGACAGTTTGGCAAATACTGACTGCGTCTCACTAGTATCTGGTTGTCAGCATCAATTACCCTGCCCATGTAAAACTGGCTAAACTGAGATGTAACTAACGGTTGGATATGTGAAAACCAGAAGCTTCCTACAATATGTCTTGAATTTGGGGATATAGTGAGTAACATTAGTCTTGCCATAATAAAAAGAATTTAGAATTAAAACATAGAAATATTTCCATAACTTTATATTGTAGATCTTTATGTCTCAGAAAATCATCCTTTTCAAAATATATATATTTATATCAACATAAAAATAAATTTATATGATTTTCCACTATGATAATATAGAGACATCAATCTAAGGAAAGCTGTGAGGTTTTTAAAAGTATAAACATAATATTATATGACCTAAGGTGCTGCAATTATTTTTAAATTTTATGTCCAAATCAGATAAATTTGTAGCTGCTAAAACTTCTGTGTTTTCAAGATCCTTAGTTTAAAAGAATAAATAAAGCAAAATCCTCACCTGTCTTTTTAAAGTATCATGAGTCCACTTTCAAATAAAACATTTGAACTGGGAATAACAGAAAAACAATTGAGGAAAAAGCCTACTAAAAAGCAATGAAAAAAAGCAGAAGTGAGACCTGTCTCATTTTCATGCATTGATTCACCTGGTATGGAAGGTGAGAAGCAAATTGTGCACTGGAGTGCAGGCAGCACCAATTTTTCTTTAAAAATGCTGGTAAAGGTAATCCTTGTACAGTGTCAGTAGTTTCTAGGAGTGGGTGTAGCCCAATCTGAATGACAGATACCACATGCAGCAACATGGAGACTCTAACTGAGATTGCATCTCAGAAATTAGAGGGGCATGCAGCATTTTCTTCTTAAGCAACACACCTGTACAAGGACCTCACTCAGACACACAGTTTGGTGCATGTGGATCTCTCACTACTGTAATGCGATGCTTTTCTTTTTACCAGAAGCTCTGAATTGTTCGTGCTGTGCTAGTACAAACCACTAGAATTGTCCAGACAAATCTAAATATTCAAAGTTTTACTTCATGAAAACAGCCTCTTTGGTCATGATATGAGTTTTTTAACTGCCCCATAATAAATGGGAATTAAAAGTCAGAAAAGCCCTCCAGGTTCTTTGTGCAGGAAAGCCTGCACAAAGAGTTCATAAACTCACAGCTCTGAACCCAAGGACAGTGCTGGGACTTCAATAGTGTCCAAGAGATGTTGCTGGAAGCCTTATGATGTTGCCTGCTCTTGAGTGCAACAGATCAGAGTGAAGTGTCCTTCCACTAGATGTGTCTGTGCCCATTTGGCTAGCTATGCCTACAGCACATTTAAACTTATTCTTTAACATCTCCATACATTTATTAAATTAGCGATGGATAATTTTTCTCCCCCTGAACTTCTTGTTAAAGACTATTTTCACTTCAGTGTTTTATTGCTTTTTAAAATATATATATTTAATACTTTTGGCTATGAACATTGGCACTTCTCACGTCCCAAGACGTTACAAATGCCTGTAAACATATGGATAGTAGGGGCTAAGGGCTGAATGGAATTATTGTACCAGGACCTTCATTTTTCTGCTCAGTCATTAACAAGAAAGAATAAAGTGTGAATATGAAAAATTAAATTCCCATTCTTTTAGATATACAACCTTTTTGCATAACACCACCTCTACTACAAGAGTATTTTCAATAATTTAATCCTTTGGAATTCTGGGAATATCTTTATTTCTAGCAAAGTAAAAGAAACCAGTAGTACAAACCAAAATTGATGGCTTTTTAAAAAGAGTGTTTTAAATGGCTTCTGCAAGAAGGGCTAAGCATTTATTTTCATTTACAAATAGCAAGCACTTTGGGTTCTAATTATTCACAATTATTATAAAGGCTTTCTAAAATAAGACATAATAGTTTAGCAGTTTAAAGAGCTGCTTGATACATTGAAATGAAAAGTGAGAGTATGAAAAATACATTTCATTACTTCCTGCTGCCTCAGTGTCTTGGGGCACTATGTTTCCAGGGAGAAATATTGCAAATAAAGTCACCCACAGAGCAATTTTACGGTGGACATTTTCCCTTGGTGAATATAGCAATTTGACAACTTCTTCTGCATATAGGCATGCTGTACTGCACTATATTTGAATGTCATTTAGTGAAGGAAATGAAGAATTACAAGAAAAGGGCTGAGTCTCAGCAGATGTTAGAGAATTGGAGTGAACAAGAGGAAACAATTATTTACTTGCAATAAGTGGGGAGTGCAATCTGCAATGGACAGATTGGATTCCTGCGTTCATGGGTGACCAATAAGGAATTTCTGATATAACATTGCCACAATTACAGATCTGTCTTGTTTGAACCATAATAAAGTTGGGGACTGAACAGCTTAAAATGTGTAAAAATCTTCTGGTCCCTTTGAGCCTCCAGCATTCTCGCAAACATTGTAGGGGAGTAGACCAAAACAAAAATTGATGTTTCTGCATTGTTTGGGGACTGCAGTTGCTTCCTCAGCTGCACAGAGTTACTTATGGGCTTAAAAGTCAAAGACAAACCCTACAGAGAATTGCTGTTTTTCCTCCCCAAAACAGCACCGCAACCTGTGCTGCCTATTCCAGGGGGTAATCATAGCAGCTCTTGGGAGATGGGAACTTTCTTTGCTGTATTGTCTTGAATTACAACATCGTCAGTGAATTACAGCCTTTCCTGCAATAAATTTCATGGTGACACCAGGAACCCGCAAGTCCCATGGATAGGAGAAGATGTTTTCAGTGCTGCCATAATCTTGTTTTTCAGGCTCTTCTGCTCTACCATCTAACCCAGCTTCTAGTGACTTCAGATCTTTGTGAGTAGCAAAAGCAGACCATAAGAAAATCAACTCAACTTTTAATTTGAACATTATAAATTCAATTAAGAGCTATTTTTGTACACTGTAGAGAGAATTTTTAACCTAAAACCTGAAAAAAAAAATTACAAACATTATCCCGGTATTACCATTATCTCCTATCATATTGTTGGCTCTCTGCCAAGAGCTTTCCAGTATAGGCATGGAGAAGAGTTGGGTCTACAGCTGGCTCACTAGGCTTATTTAGTATAGTTCTGCTGCTGCTGCAAGATATCGTGAGGCAAATGCTGCTTCATTAACTATCCATACATGAAACTGTTACCCCCCCAGCTAGCCCAAAATTGTCACCCTGGTGAAAAAGGGCATGCTTATATAATTAAGGCCCATTTCTGAGATCTCTTCTCTCTCAAAAGATCAGTAGCAGACAAGAGGCCAAACCCAAGTAGAAACACTGGAATGAAAATAATGGGTAGAAATTATGTTTCTTCATACCTGGAGTAAATGAAGAATGAAAATTTATTTCTACTGGGGGAGGAGGTAAATTTGAGCTTACAACTTGGAAAGAATACTTAGTGGAGAGTCTGGGAGAATGATCAAGGTGCCAGGTACCCTGGAATCATGACACTACAACACAGCAAAAGCATTAAGCAGAATACATGTACGAACAACACTACTAATTTGAAAAGAAACTTGTAGAAATCACTACAGAGCAATAGGAGCAATATAAATAACACCTGTTTCCAAGCCTAATTGATTTTTAAAAGCTAAAACTTGGCACAAGATTTGAGCATAAGAGGCAGAAAGCAACAATTCTAGGAATATTTTACTGCATAAATTTCAACCACATAAATTCCTTAATATTTTGTATCTGAACCATGGTAATAATATTTGGCTAATGTGTTTTACCATCTTCTTTGATAAAGAGAAGCAAAGCATAGTTATTAACACTCATTCTGCTATTTTTTTCGCTGATGGTATTGACTAGTGATGTCATAGTTTAAAGAACTTGTCCTTTACTATGAAGAACTATGTTTTGCTTGGGAAAATGCTACTTCTTATAATACTAGTTATTTCTTGATGTTGTCCTATACTTCAGAGATAGGATAAATCAATTTACATGCTTAATAATGTCACTGAAGTTACCATTTAAGAGTGTCTTAGAAATTACATCAAAAATTTTCACGTCAGAGATAGGTAAAGTGACTAATATAAGATCAAAATAGTAACTTTGTGTCTTAGCTTCACATTTCACTATTTTTAGATTTTTTGAAAACCATCTTAAGGAGTTTTTATATCTGTTTATATTTGTGAATAAACAAAGATACAATGAAAAAAAGCCCTAACATTGCATCATTTGTAATGTACATGGAACCAGAGGCTGTGCTTTTGATCTAATCTAATTTCAGACTTCCTTGGTTTCTGGATTTTAACAGATTTGGTACATATCTTACAATTAAATGCAACTTGCATTGGTGTTTGTAGGTCTTGCCTTATATATTTGCAACATTATATTACTTTCAGATTTCTCAGACTTCTCAGAAACTTTAGAAGCTCTTCTAGGAAATTGTTGTTGCTGTCTGCTCCAGCTAAGGCCTACAGTTATTTAGGATGGCTACTGAATGTGATTCTTATACATGTATTGTAGGTAACTTCAAAAGGTAAAATTCATCAGTCAGTGAAAATTAATGCCAAATGCTATGGTTTTTAGTTAATGTTTAATTTCTGCCTGCGTTTTTCTGTCATGCATTTATTAATTTTTAAAAGTACAGTCATGATTGCAAATAATTTCAGATAAGCAGTGTAAGAATTGAGTTAAGAAATTAGGATAAGCTAAGAGAAAACATTGGGGAGTTTGAATCATCCATGGGGGATAAAAAGCAGGGGTACCTGAGAGAGGAATACTCAGGAAACATTTGCATGTATTAGTCATGCTTATGCATAGATTTTACTGCTGCTACACATAGGGATCTGGCTGGTTCTGTTCTTAAGACCTAACTCTTGCTGCCTTTGTTCTTCTGGATTTTCTGAATGTATTTCAAGATGTCCTTATTACGCAATTAATTGTCAAAGCAAACAGCGCTGCAGTAATTCCCCTTAGCTTTTACTTCAGTTTTACTTAAGTAATGTTTTCTATTCTTAGTTATTATTTAGGAGAGCAGCAGATACTCTGGAAAAATTCTCTCTTAACTCCATGGGCATATTTCATACAGCATGCTATGAGTTTTAGCAATTATTCTTTCTGTAACTAATTTTGGGTGCTTGGTTGTTATTTGTGAGAGGTGGTGAAAATCCCAATGAGTGATGACAGTTCTGAATTCATGCTTGTGACTCTGGCTGGGAAGAATTACACTTCAAGCAGTATGTAAACTGGCTACATTTGGTTAACTTTTCATTTAATTCTTCCTAGAGATTTTTTCCTAGAGAAATGCTATCACTTTTCCCTGAAAGGACACGAAACCTAGATCTTAGAGTCATACATAAAGATCTTTCAGAAATAATAGATCTTCTATAGCAGTAAGAGTTAGTTAAATGATGAGGCACGTATTCTGTGTCAATTTACAGATTGAAATGTACTCCCCAAGAACCGTATCCTGTCTTACATGAAATAAAATATAATGCCTTTTAAGTTTAAAGAGAACTGTCCAGGAAGAAATTTATACCATAGATTTTTATGGAGCAGAAACCAAGCAAAACACTAAAATTTTTGTTACTTTATAACTTACCCTTATGCATTTATAGTAAAAGTTTGGCTTCTTTCCTATTCTGTAACAGGGCATCAGTCTCCTGATCACCCTCACTCCATGAATGGCTTCCTTCTGCCTTCTCCAAGACTTCTCACTGGGATCTGGTCCAGAGAAACAGTATGGATGAGCACAGAGTAAAAATTTTCAAGCTCCTTTTTTTCTCGGATATCCTTCAGGTTCAACAAACCTTCACATAAACACATCCTCACAGCCTCCCCTACTGCTACACACTCACATGCAAAATTGAAGCACATACTTTTATAGCCTGAGCATGCAAGTATCACGGTTAGGGCTGTGACACACTTCCTTCTCATCATCTGCTGAATTTTGAACTGATAAAAAACTCACAGTCTCGTTACAGATGAACATAGTAACACTGCAATGATTGAGCAGCAAATGCTTTTGTGTGCAACAAGCCTCCACTCAAGAAAAAACTGTTTCCAAGAGCCAGAAAGGCCCCACAAAAGTCCTAGCCCAAGAATTATGAAATCTAGCTGGCTCCAGGTTGCTCTCCTCAACAAGTGTGAGCACAGGCCAGCTGGCCCAAGGACTACCAGTCTCTGTCAAACACATTATCAAAGGATAATCACAGCATATTGCAATTCATCTTCAAAATGAATTACAATAACCCTGGGCAGTATTTATCAGTTTGTGACCTCTTTGCCAATCATGGATCAAACAAATCTGGCTGCTTAAATTACCATTCCTCTATTCTTACTGATCTTAAATCAGATTAAAATGTAGAAGGAAATAAATTTTTTCAAAGGCTACATATTTTACATAGACACTATGCGCTCATGCTCGGGAGAAATTATGTGACTGAAATGGGAACACTGTTCATTTGCAGTTTGGCATTTAATTGAGGGGCTGTGTAACAAATGCATTTTTTTTCTTAATAAAGTTGAGGTTCATTTGATGATTCCCAGTTTAAATGTCAGCACAGTTAAGTCCATAGCTTCTAAATGGCCAAGCAGAACGCATCCAGCAAATATCTTGTTCATTGTGAATGGATGCAACAGAGCTTGATATGCCACTGAAAGACATTTCCTCAGACACTGCTCCTGGGAGACAAATGCATATTCAGACAAAGGCAGTCAACCCCCAGCCTCACACCCCAAAAACTGGAACATCTGGACCGAGTGTTTTATTTTGGAAGAGAAAACACATTGAAGATGACTGGGATCAACTTAGAGAACGCAACTGAGAGAAGGACTGTCTGAGCTTTTTTTTGTTATGAAATGAAGAGATGCAGTACAAAAATGAGCATGAAATTTCTTAGTTGGTACCAAAGAAACCACCTTCAGATGCAGGGAAATGTTTCTGCAAGAAATTGAAATGTATTGGTTCTCTATATATTTTGATAGATTTGGATAACTAAACCAGTTCACTCAGAACACAAATGTCATTGATATATTATTCTCATACTGAAGAGTAAACAATAGATATATCACATCTTTAGATGACTGATAACAGAAAGTGCCATGAGAAAGGAGTGTAAATAATAACATAGCTAGTTAATAATAATGTAACTAGTAGAAAATTTTAATCTCTTTTCATGTGTGCATTCCTCACTATAAAGGATTCCTACTTAATTTAACACACTGTTATCGTAAAGAGATTGTATGTAGCCCAAGTATATAAAACTACATAGATTAAGAAAGACCCATTTTTCACAGTAATACTTTTAAAAAAATATATTCAATGTTAAAATAGTGTATCTTTCAGTTTTTCTATAAAAGGAAGAAGTTTCCATAAACCAGTTTTGTTAATGATTTGCATGGAAAAATTTTTAACACATACCTTTGCATGCATGTTTTTCAATTTAAATATTTTTTGTATTGGGCAACCTGGCTGTTTTCCTCTGCAGTAGCAAAGGAACGATTGTAAAAAAAAGGATTTATAGACTCAGCCACATTGTTAGACAAATACAGTTCATTTATGCAATAGCAGAGCTAACTAGAAAATAAAAAGACATGGAAATCTTTGTTGGAATAAAAGAAAAACAACCCACCAATCCTCCAGTTTGTTACACTGATACAACTCTTCGAAAACTCTATGGGATTCTACCAGTCTAACAAAGACAAAAATGTTATTCATTATAAACAAAATCTGTTTAGATTTTGTCAGATCACAGAGGGAGAAAATTCCCTGCCAATTTTTATTATTAGTAGCAATGAGTTGTAAGATACTACCCAGTGCTGTCCATAAAGAATTAAAAATACCTAGGATTTCTTTTTTTTTTTAAAACGAAATCTCACACTTATATTAACAAAATGAAAATCTCACAAAAGAACAGAAATAACATTACAGCTGCTGTCTATATAGGGCTTTCTACAAGACACGTTGTGCAATAAACCCACAATAGATCATGAACATAGTATTTAGTAAATGAAAATATATTATGAATTAGGCAATTAAATAATTGGCTTGATATTAAAATAGAAATGAAGAATAAATAAACAAGGTTCTTCCAAACCCAAGAAAAACATATCTAGGATATTTATCTATATTTTATTTATTTTAGATTTATTTTTATTAGATAGTAAGATGTACAGAAGAAAACATTTAGAATATTTATAGAACACAGAGAAAGTTTCTAGTGTTTTGATGATTCCTACTTCTTGAATGGAGAAAGAGACACAAAGATATTTTTGTCATACCTTTTCTAGACTAAGCCAAGTAAAATACTCATGTCATCTTGAAAACTGAGACCGCTTACTCCTTCTTAACAGAATGCAAGCTGCTGTCATGGACAAGAAAGATGATGCACTTGAACATTTGGGTAACAGGTGGTATGGCAAAAGTTCAGGAAGACAAATATCCAAAAAGAATCTAGTGGGGGGGAAGAAGAGAAAGAAAATAAAAAAAAAAAAAAAAAAAAAAAAAAATGTAATATG
>NW_020799098.1:42026652-42080974 GCF_003259725.1 Athene cunicularia
AGGGGTGGGGGTGGGGGTGCTGAAGCAACTGTGTCTTATCAAAGTTAAATGCTTTAATTCTCCTCTCCCTTATATACACTTTATATTTCCATGATTCTTTTTATTTCTGTGTAGTTTTTCAATTTGTGTTCATGTAAAAAAAGAAAATCAGACCAATTTTGTCACCATAGTTGGATGTGGAGAAACTCAGTTTATACTCTGTCTTAATGATACTGGCTCTGTCACCAAACTAAAGAGAAGAATAGGTTCAAATCATTACTTTGGGTTTCATTCTTAGAGAATTTCAATGGGGGAGTGTTTCCTCGAAATTTCTTATTAGACAGGTCTGAGACATGACACTTGTCTACCCAATCTCAGTATTTCACAAAGTTCTCAATGTCACCCATCTTCTCAAATACAAAATGCACATGGCTAGTCATGAAAACTACTGCAGTAAGATTTGATCCTGCTCCCATTAAAGGTACTGTTTTTCTACTGCTTCCAAACAAATAATTTCAAAAACAGTGCGATAAGTAAGTAGTACTATTCTATTGTACAGTATTGTGGTCACTGGCAGCCTGAGTTGTGCTATGATCTAGTGGTTCTTAGCATTTCATACTCTGCAAGTATAGCTAATCCTGGAAACCACATGATATGTGACTACAAGGATTGAACAGCCTGCGCATTTGGCATTGCTTCTACTTTTTTTTTTTTTTTTTTCATTTTTTCCCCTCTGTATTTCTCATTGAGAAAACAAACAAACAAACAAACAAGACTTTTCAGTCCATAACAGAATAAAAATGCTTGTACAAGCTGAAGTAGCAAGATAGGCTGATTATTTTGCTTTTTATTTCAAGCGTCAGCTTGTTTTCAGCTGCTATCAAACACTTTGTCACACCAGATGCCCATTATATCTGTTACATGGTAAAATGTTTCAGTACATAAAAGACAAGGTGCATGATTTTCTTATCTTTGAAATCACCAAAGTACTTTTCATAGCTCTGTTTGCTTACACCACTGCATTCACTTTAAAGATCCCTTTAAAGTTCCCCTTACCATCTTTTTTCTCATGCTCATGTATGTACATTTCAAAGTTACAATATTTCTAAGAGTAATAAAATAAGCCATTTTTTTCCATGCTTACTTCTGTTGTTCTCTATTTTGCTAAATAAATTTACTCCAATGGCTAAAAAGTTGCAATGTCCTTAATGTTGTACACTCATGACACAAGGAAAACGTATTCCTTTTGTTTGCTTTTTGTGTATTTCTTTACCTCTTAGGGTGCCTATCTCAAGGAGCTTGCTGAAATATAAATACTGAATGCATGTGTACCCAATTACTTCAACAACAACACTATTTGCTTTGCAAAGGACTCTTTTACTCTAGTTCATGGTGAAATAACTTTTTTCCAGATTCTCCTTTCCACCCCCTAACCTCCAATTTTTTCTCCTGTATCCTTATGGCTACATGAAATATAATATAATGGCTCATGGCTTTTGAAGTCCATTATTCAGAGGTTGGTTTTGGACCAAGCCACTAAACTAACTCCTAGTTTTACTCTGTGGCACTGTAAATACTGTTGAAAGTCATTATAATTTTATTTAGGAAAGTATGCAATATTTTGCATGTACTATCTCTTCTGTCAGCCATAAGAACTTTTTATAAGCCTGTTTTAATAAAATATATAGTTTAGATTGGATTTGAAAGTATTTCTGGATATGCAACTATGTTTTTCAAGCTACAGATTCAATATGGCTTTTTATTTACCAGTGCAAAGAAATGGCACCAAGCTGACACAATTCCATGCTAGGCTGGAATGTACATGGCTGAGTGAGCAGTATCGTGCCCTGAGCCAGGCTGCTGCGGATGAAGGGGTAAAAAGAGGGTTTTATGCCTTCTGTTCTGTTAGTGGAATTTAATGGAAAATGTATGCCTCAGCCAGGGGCCAAGCAAGCAGCCAAACATGATGTTGGCCACAGCCAAGATGACCTGTTCATTTGGCTGAAGAAGAAAAGCTCTGCTGCATAAAGCAGTACTTTGAAACAGCTGTACCATGGCACAGCTTTTGGTGGATTGCTAAACACAGTAAACAAAGGCCCTCACATATTAGAAAACTGAAACAAACCAAACAAATGAAAATGCAATTAATATCCATTGCCACTCTTTATCAGTTGTCATTCTGGCAGGTCTGAGCAGCATGGAAGGAAACCACCATTTGAAATCCTCTATTACAGACTGGAAAAGTGACTACTGTTTTTTCCTTAATATGCAGTTTAAAGGACATCAGTAAGACATATCTATGAAGGAAGTTTTTTTCTAACATATGAATACAGGAGCATTAAACAGAGAAAATAAGCTGATATCCAATGTTTATTTATTCTTATGTATGGTTCGCACTGGACACTCATTCAATGGAAGAGCTGTACTAGACATTGACAAACATCACTCATATGAATATTTTGAGCTGTCTAAACTTAAATGAAAGCATATCTTGCAAGAAGAAATGAGTTTTCTGATTGTTTAAATTTTATCTTGATCATTTTTTTAATATCTGAAAAAGAAATCAAAATCCAGAAATACAATCTTAAAAGAGTTCACCTGAGGCTTTTTTAGAAAAACATTCTGAAATGTGAAGACAGCATAGAGGTCTTTCTCCAAGGTAAGACTAATGCAGTGCAGAGGGTCAGAATAAACCCTTAATTCTATTTAAACAGCAGAGAGACCTTTAGCTGACTCTGCCTAGAGGTAAACTTCCTCCTAGGTGCAGACACCAGTTACTTCATTAAATAGGGTACTGGCCCATTTTCAGAAGCCCCAGAGGCATGTTCAAACACAGATGAATTCAGAAGAGAACAATTATTATGAAAACTAATGCTGCATTCTTTCTTTGGGGCCAAAGGACAAGCCAAATCATTTCATGAAACCTACTTCTGCAGTTCACAGGTTGTGTACTGAGTCTTTTTCAAGCTTCATTTGGACCATGCATACTGAAAATCCGTTTGCTTTGGAGATGCAGTTGAGGAATGAGGCTGAACCCCAGTTACCTTCGGCTGACTTCTCCCTAAGTAACAGATACAACACCAGCAGGCCTTACGAGCTAGCCAACTGCTCGTACTTCTTTTTATATATTGTCTGGTAAAACCAGTCTGCAATAATCCAAATGTAAAGTCTGATTTATTTGGCCAAAGCGTACTTAATTCTCTGGTATGTTGATTCAAAGAAACAGATACGGACATGCAAATACCCTTACCTGTGCTTGCCAGTTATCTCAAGCTGCTAATCAAACCTCAGTTAATGCCTTTAAGACTTTGCTCCTGAAGTATGTCCAGCCTTCCTGGGCTCCCAGTCCCTCCAAGGCAGCCTCCCAATTGATTTCGTTCATCAGTCTTTTGAACAGGTCAAAGTTAGCCCTGCAGCAGTCTAAGGTAGCAGTTTTACTACCCCCTCTCTTTGTTTCTCCAAGGATCGAAAACTCCATCATCTCATGATCACTGCACCCTAGACAGCCTCCAACCTTTACCTCTCCCACAAGCTCTTCCCTGTTCACAAGAAGCAGGTCCAGGAGGGCACCTTCCCTGGTCGGCTCACTCACCAGCTGTGTGAGGATGTTATCCTCCACACATTCCAGGAACCTCCTGCAAACCTTACATGAAGTTTGAAAGTTTTCCTTTGTTAAAAAGACAAAACTTTTGGTCATTTAATTCTAAAAGTTTATGTAGTCAGTTAAATGAATCATGATAAGACCTTTTTCATCTCTAAGAATTGACACACTAACACTTCCTGATGCTTAACACTCAAATTTTGACTTTTTCCTGTCAATAAGTACAATAAGATAAATGTAAGAAATGCACTACAGTTCCCTGATAACAAACTAATTCCTTTTGAGCTTTTTACAAATTTTTGATCTCAAAATACAGCATTTTAAAATGTCTGAATCTTTCTTACAGAGGCTTGTTATTTGCAACCCTCTTCATTTGAAAAGGATGGGGAAGGAGATGCTGTATTCAAGTACAACATAAATTAAATATTTTGAACTACATAATTATTTCATATGCTAAGAATAGCTTATAATTAATTAAATGTCAGTATAATTTGAAGTGATTTCAGCTGAAGTATGCGGCACTAATACTGTTCTATGAAGTTTCATTTTTTAAGGTATAACATTAAAATCATAAAAGCATTTTTAAGTTGCAGTGATATTGCATTCAGGAAGTCACTGAGGGTCACTGTATATCAGAAAGGAGAATATTTAGAGAATTTAACTTTTTTCAAAGTATCAGCTTCTTATTAGAATGTAGAAGGAAAAACTGTAAAGTTGATGAGAATTATTTGAAGTGTCCAAGAAGTTAATTAGCTTTTTTTTTTTTTTTTTTTAGGAAAACCTCGTGTATTTACTGTTATAAAATTAATAATAGAGTTTATGTATCTATCACAACAGTAAACACAAATTTTAATTTCATTTTGTGTCAACTTTGAATACAGTGTATTATATAGCAAAAATACTCCCTAAAATATTTTTCGGTAACCACTGTTTCAGAATCATGAGTTTAAAAGACTTAGAGGAGTAATAGAAAAAAAATTATCCTGCTTCAGAAACTGATATTTTGCAAAACAAAGAAGGACTAAATTTCTGTGGGTCTATGGAGGACAAAAGTTTTCCTATCATATTCTGGTGAGCTGTGTATCAATAATTAAGTAGTCATTCACAGAAGGAGAAATGAAACATGGAGTCGGGCAAGGTGCTCAGTGCTCAAAGTTTACATTATTACATGCATTGGCTTTTTAGGTGCCTGTCGGTCACAGTTACATTACATTTCCTAGACTCCTGTATGGCTCAAAATGAGGTCTCCATGGAAGAGATTTATAAGTGGACAGAAGCAATTAGGTAATTATAAGCTAGTTGGTTTACCATAAAGCCTCACCCTGGGATGTGGGGGAGGCATATCTCCCCATGATTAACATCCTGCATCAGAATCTTAGAGACCTATGTTATTTAAAATAAAACTAAGGCATTTTCAGTTGTGTCTTTCAAAACATGAGAACATCTCATCTCATTAACAGCTGAGCCTGAGATTTAAATTCCATTGAGATGTATAAAACTTATACACAATTCTTGCTCCAGCTTGAGTCTTTATCTCACAGGTGTGTCCCACAAAACTATTACCATAAATGATAATATAAACATAAGCAAAACTTTGCAGAGCCTGAAAGGACATAGTCAGGAAATAGTCAGCAAGTTTTTCAGCTCAGTCAAGAATGGAGAATTTCTTCTGGTTTCCAAGAAGCAGAATTGTAGAGAACAGAGAGCACTACAATATGAATATCATGAATCATGTTAGAAAGGTAAGTCTTGCATATGTCCCTTAATAGCTTTATCCCCAAATCTTATTCTCTATCATTAGGCCATTAAATTTCTCACTAAATAGAGTTTGTGATGAAGGATTCTGAGAAGAGATTTGACCAGAAGTGACTATTTCATTAACAAAAATCAACACAGAATCAGATAACTGAACTGAATGGGTATCTCTGCACTGATAATTTAGTTTTGAAATCCAAATTCATATTTTTTTCTAACAATGCATTTTATTGTGCAGCTTTTTTTTTTTTTTTTTTTTCTCTCTTATATGTAGCAGCTATAAATCTCTCATACTAAACACAACAGAATTGTGTATTGCAAAGAGATACTAATACAAATAATCCACTGGAGACAAGGTGAAAAGGAGTGAACTTAAAAAAAAGGCAAGATCTAAAAACTTTATTTGTACTTCCTCAAGTTCCTGCAACATCCTTCTATTGTAATCATACAATTCACATGGTGATTAAACTATATGATTGATTTTAGCAACTTACTTCATCAAACTTTTGATGAAAGATTCAGTTCTTTCTGGGAAGCTCCTTCGTGTGTTCTAAAATTTAGTGATTTTGAAATAAGATTTTTACAGTTAGTGTTAGGGTTTTATGGTCACTTTTGACTCATTTTAAGTGTAGGTAAAACAATTCTTTGGCTGCCTGCCCTTAAATTACAGAGTCACAGTGATTAGAGACACTGTATTACTGCACTTCACCAGTTGTGCATAAAGACTATATGATGACGATATTATTTCTAACAGCTGGCGCAGTTCTCTAATGCAAAGTACAAAATAAAGTAAGATTGCAAGTGCCAAATATGATCTATCCAGCTCAGTTAGGAAAACCTCTGAAGTTGCTGTATCATTGTTTCAGAAGTCAAATAAACACGGTTAATGCAAAAGGAACTCTAGAGTTTCAGTCTTACCCAGACAAGACTAGGACTAGCTTGGTTAGCACTGCATGTACTGTGTGTACATCATCACATCAAAGTACATATGCAGTCTGTTTCTCTAAACCAGCATGGCTTAGACTATAAACTAAGAAACCACATACATACAAGGTATGGGGACAACCTTCATCATTATCTGCCTAATCAGAAAGCCATGCCCTTATACTTTTGAAAGATTTCAGAAGCCATAGAAAGAATTAGTGCATCCGGTTCTGGTGTCTCCAATTTCAAACAGATGTTGATAAATTTAAAAGGGTTCAGAAGAGCAAGTTAAGTTCTGCTGGGTGACACGTCCAATAAATACTAACTGAATTTATTTAATTTACCATGACATTTAGGTGATAACATGGTCACAGTTAAACCAGTGCATACAAGGGAAGATAGCTGATGGAAGTTTAGTGTACTTAAATAAAGACACAGATGGTGATAAAGGTATAAAGGGATCAAACAGAAGGAAGCCAAAGCTGCAAATTTAGGTTAGAAATATAATTAATGAATGGCTAAAAAAGGTTAACGAATGGAACAACATACACAATAAACTACCCATCACTCTGATGTTGCATCAAGACTAGATTTTTTTTCTAGAAGATATACATCCTCTACACTGATGCCATGGGCTTGATGTCTCATTCCTTGGAGCATGGAAAAGTTGCAAGGCTGAACAGAGACACAGTCTGGCTAAGGAAAGGGAGGTGCAGGAGCTTGACAAGAATGTCCACCACTGCAGGCAGACCTAAAGGGAGATGGCAGCCTCCCTTTTCCCCATGACACATTACTTAGGAACGTATCAGTGAAAATCTAGAGGAGAAAAAGCAGCTTCCCAGGCCCCATTCCTGAGCACTAGAGACACACAATGCCTTTTACTAAGGAAAAAGTGTAAATTTTAAACAACTGATTATAAATGCTTAATATAAATGTGTGAGGAAGAGAGTGTATGCTTCGTATCTTATTAGACAGGTCATAACAACTGGTAGTTCATGGATAGGTTGCTGACAAGCCATCACATTTAGTGCTGCCCCCTTCTCCAGTTGGTATTTCAGTTTTCTTGAAGTTATCAGTGTATATAAAACACAATGTTTTATATCCCTATGCTCCTGCACTGACACAACCTTTCTATTACTCTCCCTTTGCTAACCTGCATGCACTGCCATCACACCACTGCTAATCCTGATGTGTTGACAAGCTGTACAAATGAGGGAGAGAGAAAATGAGAAAGAGGGAGGAAGGAGACAGGGGGAAGGAAAGAAAGAGACTTTTCTCTACCTCCTTCTTTCACTCTCCTTTTCATGTGCTCAGGCACAGAGATAAACATCATTTGCAAAAGCAGATGGCCTCTTTCATGAGACAACAGAATAAGGCATTGGAAAGTCTACAAACATTAATAACTGGTTGTTTTCAAATACCAAAAGAGCCTCACTGTTCTCTTTGAAGCACAAGCATTTTACATTTACTCCAAAATAAATATACACTTTATTCTCTCATTCCATTACATTTGCAGACATCTTTTAGGAATTAGTAATATATGCAAATAGTGTACTTGGTTTTAGAGAGTGTGAATATTCCATTTAAAGGTATCATCAGTACACATCTACCAAAAATCATGAAACTGAATAATATATTGTATTATATATGAGTAGTACTGCGTGTGAAGTCTTTACACCTATGAAGATACCAGTTCTGTTTTTACAAGATTATTAACCACTTCATGAAGTGAAGCTTTAAAAGGAATATCCAGTGCTACAAACGTTTTGACAGAAAACTGAAGGAAGTGCAAAATAATTTGTGATACCTGTATGCAGTAGACTGACTACTGCCATGGGAATAGCCCCATTTGTGCAATCTATGTATAGCATAGATTACTTACGATCTGTTTGGAGTGAGCATGGGCAGAGATGTGACAAATGAGCTGTAGGAATGCAGTTCATAATCCTTAGAGAAACTAGACCCTATGACAGCAGAGGTACTTAAAAGTCATATTTGAAAAAAACCCACCACAACAACCAAGCTTGGCTTCAGCATACGCTACACATAAGATTCCTGTGTACTAATGAGTACCTCTATTCAGGAAGTGTATTTTCAATTAGGTACTTCTTGTCCCAGCTGTACTAGGTGCTTACAATCACTACTGGAATCATTAGTTTAATAAAAAGAATACATGTAGCTCTGGCACAATCTCTGTAGAGATTATGAAGTTACTACTTCTCAGCGACTGACTGCCCTTGAAACTCATGGGCCATCGTTTGAGGTGAGGCAAATTACCTATACCACAGGAAAAGCAGAATTCTGTGTGGGTATAGGAAACGAGCACAACTTCTAAAATGGTACTTGTGTTTTGTGGACATGGCTATTAGGATATCAGACAGGAATCCTAAAGTGGGTTTTGACACATCCCCACAAGGATTCCTGGGCCTCTTCTCACATCACCATTTACTGCAACTACAAACAAAATGAAGGAGGTCTACTGAGGCACTGGGATTCCTAATCCTGTTAAATGCTGAGGGCAAACAGCATGTCAAAAACTTCATCTCCATCTCATCTCTTGTTTAGGAAGTCAACGTCTCCTTCCCAACAGCATGAAAAATGAGCAAAATAATGAAACATTTGTCCCCTCTACTCCCGATGAAGAATTAGAACTTTTTGGATTTCATTGTCTGTTGCACAGCTGGTGAGGGAAGCCAGCCCTCAGGCTCAATTAATTTATTACTCGCCCTTACTTTAGTTAGTATCTTCAGTTTAGTTGTATATTTAATAATGCTCTTGCACAACTGTGTACATATTGACATATCACATATCCCATGAGTGCTGGACTGGCTATTGAAAGATAAAGACCTGACACAAAAGTAGGCTTGTCTGACTGTGATTTATGGAGATGTTAGTTATACTGGCTATGTTGTCATTACTTGCACAAGGTAAGATTTAATATTATGTTCTGACCAACAAGTGAGCAATATAACTCTCCCTAGGATTGACAAAATGAAACAATCCTCATCCAGGTGCTTAGCTTCTCTTAGGAAAGCCTGGTAGATACTAGCATAACAATCTGTACACTTTGCTGAAGCATCTGTGACATTTACTCTCTCAGTAGCTAAAAGAAGAGGAATTATTCCTTAAAGGCCTCTTTCCACTGATTATCAAGAACCCCCAAAGAGATTTCTTAAAAGCTGGGTCAGTTCTCCAGAGGGGGGCATTCCACAGAGCTCTCCGATGCTTTATTTTTATTATGCTGAAAGAGCCCTGTCAATTATGTGCAGCAAAACACTCATTTAATTAACATTCTGTGTCATCTGAAAGTATTTAAAGATAACTTCAGGCTTTCTGTATCATGGTCTATTTTTGACACTGCACCTAAACTGCAACCTTGTTGTTTTAGTCTGATATAGTTTATTTGCAGCTTGAAATGAGATGCCTATTAGCAACTACATTTGATTTTTAAATTCCATTTTTAAGACAATTTAGGATGAAATTCATGAATAAGGGCTGAATTAAGAGCCAAGGACTCTAATTCTTCCTTTCACTGTGAAGTTTTCTGTGACTCCTGACTCAATAACAGTCAGCTTCCAGCCATCCTATTTATAAATAATCTCTCTATTGACAAAACAGTCTGTCACTAACTATTTAATGCATTGTGATGATGATCTGTATGGTATTAAAAACATCACTGCTGTGTACCCCTCTGGGAAAGTGACTGTTGCAAACTATAGTGCAGTCCTTGTTTCACAGAGTGGCTTCTCCCACGAAAATAGTGCTGTTACTTGAATAAAGAATATTGTCCAGTTCTTGCCAATAACGTGGACCTCCTGTGGTTGTATTTTAATGAAGTAGGTGTTTCCCCATGAAGAAAACTTCAGATTATTTTGACTGTACATTTTTTTCCATAAATTTTCAGTATATTGTATAGTGTTTTTTCCCCTTGCACAACAGGGGAAAAAAATGGTTTTACAGGACAGAGGACTCCATTCAACTGCAGTATTGAACAAAGCCAGAGTTGTTACAGAAAGGTGAATGTTTCTTAATCTCTGACAGTTTCAGACATACCTTTCATATGACAGCTCTATTAGCACACCTTGGAATAAAACCTGCTTCTGTTCAATAATACTACACTGTTGGATTATGTTAATTGTTTATCTGCAAATATCACCATAATTTTCTCCTGTGGTACTACTGCTTCACTAGCTTGTCTTTCTGAGGGTGAGTTACCAAATCCAAACATTTAATTTTGCATATCTTCCTGAATTTCATCTTGTTCTGAGGTCCAGGCCAAGATTTTCATAACGAAATCGCTAAAATAGCTATATACTCTATTTTAAGCAGAGCTGCTTATCAGTATTCTGAATAGAATTGGAGCTTCTATGTACCCTGGGACATTGCCCTTGAGGTATCACCGTGCTTTGTCAGGGTGCTCTTGATAACTGATCTTTCAGTATTGCTGCTCAACAGGGTAGTGATTTTATGCCTCCACGTTTCTGCTGTCATGGAGAAAGTATCACAATCTTGCTGGAAGTCAGGGTAGTTCACACTACTGTTCCTCACTATTCTAATCCCCACATCCCCAGTGATGATTCTGTCAAAGGAAAATCTCCAATTCTCAGTCATTTTCTTGTTCTGATCTAATTATTGTCCTTTCTAATTATTTTTCTACTCTGAGATGTTTTGCTAAGAGGAAGTTCCAGCAATTTATCTCTTTAAAAATAAGATACCCATTAGTGCAAAATGTAATCCATGCCAATTCCAGAAAGATCTCTATGTAATTCTTATGTGTTTCTGTTGACATACCAGAGGTATGCTGTCCCCTACTGAAATCAAATGTGTTTCAATGGCAGGAGTCTTAATACGCACAGAGCTGGAGGTGATGAACAGTCACCTTGTCCAAGTCCATATAGGCTATGCAATACTGACAGCTGACGTGGAGCTCCTCCAGTTGTACTCCAAGGGAGCTATTTTTGACTGCTGTGAATATTTGGTGTGACTTGGAATGTCCTAGGATACGTCAGAGCCTAAATTCATCCTCCATTTTTTTAAAAATTTCAGACTAAATGTTGATGTAGGTCTTACCCTCTGTCAGTGAGAAAATTTAAGAATTCCATTACTGTAAAAATAAAGTAGACTAATACAACTACAAATATCTTTGTTGCTCTAATGTTACACAATAGTCAGAGGTTAATAATGCTGTTTTCTCTGCTAAATTGCTTTACTTGAGCACAAGCCCTGTGATATCAAATAGAGTCTAGTAGTGAAGAAAATTATAAGACTATTAGCAAAGATTGTAAAGTAGATCTTGTTGGAAATGGAACTAGTAGCTTGCACAAAAAAGGTGGAGCTCTGGGGTATGTTGTGAAAGCCAATAAACTTGATAGATCACTTATATACAACAGAAAAATATTAAAGAAACATATCTACATTATCTAAAAAAAAAAAAAAAAAAAAAAAAAAAAAAAGCAATTCTTAATAATGGTAGCAACTCCAGACCTTTAAAGGTCCCTTCAAACCCAAACTATTCTATGAATCTATTATATATACAAAGAAAAAAATAATAGCAAAACAAAACCACCCCTGTATTTAAAGTTGCTTGGTTAAGGCACAGTAGAACAAGACTCTGGATTCTAAAATGCATCTAACCTGCTGCTGTTATCTGTATTTATAGCTCTGTCACAAGGCCTTTAGGAGAAAATTTCCCATATTTTTTATATACATTTTGAATATATAGTTCCCTTTTTAAATCCCTTGCTCATTGCTTCCAGGAATGCAGTAAAGCATATCCTTTGTGCAACAGTGTGTATGTAAAGAGATACATGGAATTTTAGCAGTTTCATTTCTATACCACACTTTCAATTCATTGCCACAAAACCAAATCACTTTTTCCAGTTGCATTGATTATACTCACTGTCTTTCATTGCTTAGGATTTAACCAAGGGATTTACACCAGATTCTGCAGCTGTCAGCAAAACTTCTACATGTAGAGCTAGGGTCAGATGGGGATTTCTGATCACATGGTTTGGCACAAACTAGACCATGAAAACTAGAGTTCAGTATTCAGGATTACAGTATATTTAATACCAAACATAATGCAATTGTAAATCAGCATCTTGCTCACATTCAGGTCTATTGAACAACTAAGGGTATGCAAGGTCCTGCCATGAGCCCTCTAAGAGTTGCACACTTTGAATTAAGGAGTCAGCTTCAGAATTCCTGCCCTTAATCAACAGTGTGTTCTTGAAAGAGAATGATGGAAAACACAATGGGAACACAGTTCACCCCTTTAGCAATTCAATCAGAACCCAGGAGACCTGAAAGTGCATTTCTACTTCTACAGCACCTGCTTTTTAGCAAATGTCTAGAGTGAACTCGATGAGGTGCACTCCTCACTGTACTCTGCTGCACTTGCTCTGGTAGTTCTCAGCGACACGTTCCGTTCCCTACAGAACTGAACCAGCAACTTTAGCCCTGGAAAAGTAATGTTGTCTGGTAGCTGGGAAAACTCGTTAATCAGTTATGAACAGCTGACATAGAAAGGCATGTATGCATATGCACATACATGCATACACACAGGAGAGCCTGTCTGCTGTTAAAGTTCTCAAACATTTCTCCGTGTTTACTACCATTTTCCTTGGAAGGGGTCTAGGACCTCCCAGGTTAGGACAACGTACTATATGTTTTGCAGGCAGGATCAGGAGGGGAAGTTTGTAAGAAGAAAGTAGTTCTACTTCTTTCTTTGAAATTTCATGAAGTTTTGAGCTGTCAGGGAAAACTAAGCACAGTTTGCAAATGAAGTGAATGTTACCTTCCATCAGCTGGAAGCTTTTATTTCATCAACCACAAGTATACGTACACAGTGCATGCACAGAAGCGAGTTAAATTAAGGCTGCATGGACATTACAAAGCTTTTAGGTATTTGACACAGCTTTTATTGTGGCAGGGGGAATGAGCAGCACTTGTTCTATTCAGCAAGGCCTCAGCGTGTCAGCTGGCCTAGTTACATTGTCTTCAGGGGAATTTGACTTACACTGCTGCCTTTGTCTGTTCTCTTCATTTAAAAAGACACAGAAAACTGTCAGGGCAAAACAGCCTGTGATGAAAATGCAAAACATCAGCTTTGTGTGGCCCAAATGCTCCTGGGAGGTCTCAGACTCTCCAAAACTTTCATTTTAGGAGCCAAAGTTCTGAACCAATTCCCTCCTCACCACCACACTATATGCAATAGCAATAATAGGAACACTTGACACGACAGGAGCTGCAAATGCACAGTAAGTCCTCACTTTCAATATACCACACACCTGTACCACTTTTCTCTTTTGACCTATGCCCTTCTCAGTCTCTTACTCTCTTCCTAAAATGAATAAACTGGTACCTTTTTTTTTTTTTTTCTTTATTGAATCCTAATGCCACAGAATTTGTCTGGGAGGCAGCTTTGTTATAAACATTAATGTCTTTCTCTGCTGTGAAACCACTGTCAAAAGTAGTGACCATTTTGCATACTGTTCCCTCTTTGAACATGGTAAACATGGTAAACATTTTCTACAGTCTTACTATTTAACATACCTTAAATGACTTGAGTTAGCACAGTCAGATGTTATGTCTTATTTGGTGTGGTTTAGATATCTTTGAACTGGGGTGGATATATGTCAGAGCACATTCCAGGTTATTGGTTTCAAGACTTGGAGCTGGAAGGTAAAATGCCCTGGCAATCTCCATTTACAGGACTAGAGGCTTTCTAAACTGTGGTCTCCTTAAAATTCACTTGTGCCAGATGCAAATTCTGTCATAAATTTCATGTTTACTTTGCCATGTAATAAATTTAAGCCCACTAGTATGAATACCAGGTCTGTACCATAAAAAAGAAAAAACCCATTAAAATTTTGTGAATCTACAGTTTTTATCTTTTACTTATAATGAAATTGTGAAAAAATTTTGAATCAAGCAGGTAAAGACTCGATAGGGTATTTATTTCATTTATATCATATAATCACAAAATCAGCTAGGTTGGAAATGACCTTGAGGATCATCCAGTACAACTGTTAATGTAACACTGACAGTTCCCAACTACACCATATCCCTCAGCACTGTCAACTCTACTATTAAACACCTCCAGGGATGGGGACTCCACCTCTGACCTGGGCAGCCCATTCCAATGCCTAACAAACCGTTCTGTAAAGAAATGCTTCCTAATATCTAGTCTAAACCTTCCCTGGTGCAACTTGAGGCCATTACTTCTTGTCCTGTCGCTTGTTACTTGGTTAAAGAGGCTCATCCCCAGCTCCCTGCAACCTCCTTTCAGGGAGCTGTAGAGGGCAATGAGGTCTCCCCTCAGCCTCCTCTTCTCCAGACTAAACATCCCCAGTTCCCTCAGCCGCTCCCGGTACAACCTGTGCTCCAGACCCTGCACCAGCTCCGTTGCCCTTCTCTGGGCACGCTCGAGTCATTCCATGTCCTTTTTGTAGTGAGGGGCGGCCTCACCAGTGCCGAGTACAGGGGGCAGATCCCTTCCCTGTCCCTGCTGGCCACGGCTATTGCTGACACAAGCCAGGATGCCATTGGCCTTCTTGGCCACCTGGGCACACTGCTGGCTCCTGTTCATCGGGCTGTCAATCAACACCCCCAGGTCCCTCTCTGACTGGCAGCTCTCCAGCACCCAGCCTTCCTGGACCTCTATACCCTTCAGGATTGTCTCCCAAGGGATCCTGTCAAGCAGGTGTCTAAACAAGGCAAAGACAGCCCTTTGGAAGTCCAGTATGTCAGTCCTGCTTAGCCCTTTCCTGACCTCTCTAAGAATAGAGAACACTATTATTTCACAATCGCTGTGCCCTAGTTGGCCTCCATCCATCACATCATCCACCAGTCCTCTGCTCACAAAGAGGAGATCCAGCAGGGCACCTCCTCTGGTTGGTTCTCTCACCAGTTGCATCAGGAAGTTGTCTCCCACACATTCCAGGAATCTCCGGGACTGGTCCCGCTCTGCTGTGTTGTATTTCCAGCAGATGTCTGGGAAGTTAAAGCCTCTCACAAGAACAAGGGCAAGCGATCATGAGATTTCACCTAAGTGTCTGTAGAATATTTCACCCACCTCTCTGTCCTGGTTGGGTGGCCTATAGTAGAATCCTACTACAACATCTGCCCTGTTGGCCTTCCCCCTCATCCAAATGCAAAGACACTCCATGCTGTCTTCACTACACTTGTGCTCAAAGCAATCATAACAGTCCCTAACATACAGTGCCACCCCACCGCCTCTCCTTCCTTGTCTACCCCTTCTAAGGAGCTTGTAGCCATCAACTGTCACACTCCAGTCATGGCAGACATCCCTCCATGCTTCTGTGATAGCCACTACATCATAATTTCCTGTTCCATCACAGCTTCAAGCTCCTCCTGTTTGTTACCCATGCTGTGTGCATTGGTATAGATGCACTTTGGATGGGCTGATGTTTTGCCCCCTTCCCCCTTCCAATCTAGTTTAAAGCGCTCTCAATGAGCCCAGATAACTCCTGCCCCAAGATCCTTTTCCCTCTCTGGCACAGATGCATTCCATCTAATGCCAAAAGGTCTGGTGCCCTGTATACCAACCCATGATTAAAAAATCCAAAGCCCTGACAGTAACACCAGTCTTGGAGCCACAAATTAATCTGCTGAGTTCTCTGATATTCCTCTTCATTCATCCCCCCAACTGAAGGGATGGAGCTGAACACAGTTTGCGCCCCCGACCCCTTAATCTTTTCCCCCAAGTACCTGAAATCTCTCTTCATTTCTTTAGGACTTCTCCTGGTAATGTTGTCACGACCTACCTATACATATAATTCATTTTTATTTTTATAGTAAACATGATCCTGAATGTATTGTAACAGTGCTAAGTGCTCAGCCAGGTTGTATGCTCTTTTCCTGTTTAGTAGGTTCCTGCACAAATTCCTGTTTCCTTCCACCATCACAAGATGATCTGCAGAATTGCTGTATGTCCTTAGATTGGAAACTGGAATTGCAGATGTCTGCAAATAGCTTGTCATTCACCTTGTTCATTTCAGAGGTGTATTGGCTAAACTGACAACTGAGTGTTCCCCTCTGTAGTCTTTTACATCAAAGTGTTGAGTGTTTGCTCATTTTCATCCATAAAAGGTCAGGGAGTCTAAATGTGTCAAAGTTGTTTTCTCTTACTTGACAAAATTCAGAGTTGAAAATTTTCGCTGAAGGCTACAGATTTGCCATGAACGTTGAAAGCCTTCAGCTCTAATCTGAAGTGAATAATGAGAAAATATCAAGGATGTAAATGACCAGGAAGGGAATGACTCATTTTTCAATATTAAGAAATCAAGAACAGTCAAGAAAGCAAGCAGCCTGTATGAGGATGTAGCCTTGGTTGTTTGCTGAATAGATCTGAGGAGTTCAGTAACTTCACTGCTGGACTATTCCTAGAAATGCACACCACAATCTTCATGCTGAATGGTACTTTCTTACCTGGAAGTGCTTTCTCATAGAGACTGAAATAATCCTTGTGGATATTGACAGGTATTTTACAAATGAGGAAAATAACACTAGCAAGTTTTTGTGTCCCTGAACATGTACGGGCAACTTCCAAGGTAGATCTCTTGGAAGAAGTAGGAGCTTGGGAATTCCTGAACAACATCAGAGCTTTGAAACAAAATGTTTATTTGGCCAAAAATGGGTATTTTGTAAATTCTGCATCTGTACAGGAGCATAAAACTATAGTAAAGACTGAGAAAATTCCTGGACAACTATGGGAGACATCAGGAGGTTGAACTGGCAACTCTTTGCTACCTTTTCTTTACCCAGAGGAGTGATCTTTCACTCTGTTTTGGAGAAATCTTCTGTGGAAACACATTCTTCATCTCAAAAGGTATGAATTAATTTATGGGTGAAGAAAAATAGTTACGGCAGTGTCAAGGTTTTAAAAGTGACTATAAGGAAGAAATCTAACTGACTAAATTAAAGGTATCTCATTCATTGAAAAGCTGTGAAAGGCCAACAGATGCACAGACCTATTTATAATCATGTTATGTGATTCTTGTACCAATTAAGGAAAAAACAAAACCAAAACCAAAACAAAACCAGGGAAAGGATTAGATTTTCAAGTGGGATCAATGTCTGTGTCTAGTTAGCCTTCCACATCTCTGATGCTTTAACAGGTTTACTTTGTAGAGATGGTGCCACCATCTACATAATAAAAAAGATTGCTTTGTGTTAAGAACCAGTCTATTAAAAAATAGTTTGCTGCAGATAAACATTTTCTCTATTTAAGTCTGAGTCAAGGAGTACTCTTTGAGTCATTGTTAACCCTGATGATCCATAGTTATGCGTTAAGAATTGCACTAAGTTCAGGAGAAAGTATTATCAAGGAAGCATAGAGAATTCACAGAAGGAAAAAAATGCCAATTTATTTGCTCTGAATGTACTACAATCAAGCCCACCAAAAAATTCTGTGGTTGTCTCTAAATGAAAAACGTCAAAAGGATTAGAAACATGGAAAAAACCCCAAAGGATTCTTCATTTTGGAACTAGTGAACTGCAAATAGCAATTCAATTAATGCTTTCTTTCTTAAAAGGGGGGTGATGGGAGAGGCAGGAAAGCAATGCTCATTTCAGCTGTAAAACTGAACTACTTTTTCTTTAAGAGTGTCTGTGAAGACATCTGATATTATGGGAGCAAGAAGTCGAGATCTACAATCATTCAACTGAAGAACAGGAAAACGATGCCCGTGTGTCAGTCACATGGCATGCAGAATCAGAGCATACCTTCAAAGTGTACTGCGATGAAAATGTATCATGCATATGATGAAAAAACTCATTTGAATGATTTTTTTTTACAGAGAAACTATTTGCACATCATGTTATCTAGTGCCAAACTGCTTATAAGCAAGTCAGACGTCATATTTATATTTCAAACTAGACTCACTACTTGACATTTTTGTATTTGAGTGTTTAGTACTTGGAATGCATTAGAGAATACAGAGATAAAAAGCTTAGGTTTTGTTGTCAAAATTAATTGCTTCTGTGTATCTGCTTCTGTATGACTCATAAATGGACTAAAAAGGCTTTGGCTATTCAGCCTGCTTAATTGAAAATATGTAAAATTGCCTATCCAATAACTTGTGAATATATCTTTATTTTGAATACAATCTGAAGCTCACATATTTGCTTGGCCCAGGTGACCCTGTTGTTTTTAGCAAGCAAGAGAGTAATTTCAGGTATGAAGCAAAGTGGGAGTTTCATGCAGTAGTTTCAAAACTGTGCTTCTAATTCACTTGCCATTTTAAAAAATGGTAATTTTAGCATTTAAAGATCTAAAGCAATATTGCCATGTATGGTAAAAAGTAGTTTTCTGTTTATAAAAAGGGTATTCTGTAATATTACTTAAAAACATTTATGGTATTTCACCTAAGCATTTAATTGGTTTTTTATATGTGTTTGTTTTGTTTTGTTTTTTAGTTTGTTTTTTAGAAATAAATACAGATTTAAATAACTACCAGCCTGATCCAGGCAACTCTACCTAGGTTATAGAATATAATTTTTCCTTGTCAGTCACAAAGCATATACACAGACAGAAATATTCTGATACAGTGAAGTAGACACCCACGCCCATGAACTCAATTGTGCATATTTAAACACATAGATAGGTACAGAGGTAGATGGAAGAGGCTAACCTACATTTAAAATTTCCCTCTTCACAAGTTTAGAGCAAATACTCACTGCAATGATACTCCACAACGGGCAGTAATTGAGCCTCAAGAAGTCTCACTTTGCCCTGACTTTTCTTCAGCTTTGTCAGCAGACAATCTTTAAACCTTAAGTAGTCTGTGCCTGGGAGGTGTCCCATCTCAGGGGAGATGCTGATCACAGCCCACTGTGATCCAGGAAAGCTCAAAGGGTCTTGCTTCAGGTTGCTAACTTAGGTCTGAGACAATTTACTTTCATCAGGTACTTTTCCATTTCAGACTAACTCACATGATGAGATAGTCTGGTACTTTCCACTAGTTGTGCAGGCCCAGAACTTGATAGATGTTGAAGTTCTGGTATCACCCCCTTTGGGCCACGACCCAGGTACAGATGTACTAGAATGTCAGGAGGTGACTGTCCATCTTGGGTTGATATGTACCCCAGGGTTGGAGGGGTGGATCGCAACAAGCGCCCAAAGATGATGGAGGAGTTGCACTACCACAACTGTGTCACTAAAGTCTGCAGTAATTTAATTAATCAGCTGTGAAAGAACTCATATAGTTGTTGTACAAAATTATAAATACTAGTGAGTGTTCTACCAAGCACATTCCTCTCTCTGTGGCAAATTATTTCAGCCATTAATTAATTCAAAAACCTTTTAATTGCTGATTGGAAAAGTAATCCTTAGACATCTTTGATTTTCAGTTTGATTTTCATCTTTTTGTATCTTTGCTTAATTTCATATCCTCTCAATTTCCATCTTCGTATCTTCCATTCCTTTCTCAGCTTCGCATTATTCATTATTTTTATCCACTTTTTTAATCTGTCACCGTGTTCTTTCCTTACATTGTTTCATAATATCCCTCTTTTAGCTACTTTTGTAACATAATGACTATGCATATTATTTACTTCTAAACACACACACACACCCCCAATCTTTCTCCAGGGCACAGAAAACACCAGCTCTGTACCCTATAACAAAAAACAGCATAAAACACAACACAGACTTCTCCAAGAGCTCTGCCCTCCACAGCTAACCTGTCACCCTCTTCTTTGGGGCCAGTTTGTGTTCATCTGGCTCTGTGATTTAACACTAAGACAGTAAAACCCTGAGGCATGTCTGTATTTACACCAGTTCAGTGTCATATTATCCCAGAACAGCTTCCTGAGTTAAAAATCCATGGATTTTCCGCAAAGGGATTTTAATTTCTCTTTGAAGTTGTATGCTATCTGCTCCTGGCTAAGGGGCAAGTGACACGCTTCTGTTTGGATGCCTGGTTCAGTCAGCAGGTCAACTCCGCATCAACAAGCAGGATCCAAGGTACAATACTTAATGAGAGAGTTGATGTTTGTGTTGCCTTCAGTGGCTGTGTCTGGGTGTGCCTTGAGGCCCAAAGCCATCCAATTTGATCACATGTGTTTGTGATCAAATTCGAGAAGCCTCCAGATTCATTGGGAGATCACATACTGCATCCTTAGCACACATGAACAGAAGGGTGCTCTTGCCCTGTGTATTGAAAACTCATTTGCACCTCACATAGGGCCCTTTTCATTTGCATGTAAACTGCTAAAGTTCCTGCCCTGGGAACCTTCCCCCCGTGCCTTACCTTGTACACTTCATTTAAAGGCTTTTACTGCAGTCCTTTGGTGACAACTCCAACACTGCTCACAGATGCCTTGCCTGTTGAGTCTGGTAAGGTAAGAAAAGTGCCCTCATACTACCATCTACAATCAAATAGCAAGGAGTCAAATAAAGCTACAATTCTCCTAAATGGTATTGTTTGTCCTATTCACAGTATGATCTCCCTCCCTTGGTCTCCTACAAGCGCCATGTTATTATTCCCCCTTTGAGACAATAGCAACTGCAAAACTACTGGTGCCTTGAATGTACCAACAGGATCTAATTGCTCTGACCAGTTAATAGCCTCCTTTGCCTGTAATCCTCTCTAACCTCCTCTCCCCTCTCCTAGGTGTTTAGCTGCCTGTGTTCATGGTCTGCTTTGATATGGCACAGCTGTGTAAGCTTAGGTCTGAGCTTCATGAAAACAGGGCAGTTGTGAGAAGCAGCTGTGGGAAGCCTCATCTGGGACCTCCATCCATGCAGCCTCCCAGGTAGTGGTAGCTCAAGAGCTCTAACTACACTTAGACACTTGATCTAGCCTGAGCTGTGGCATGGGCGTGCTGTGCCTAGTGTTGCATTTTTCCTTGACTTCCTGGCCTGACCTCAGGTCTTCCTCATCGCTACAGATTTGTCTGATCATCACTGTTAGCTGAACCTGGCTACTGAACCCTTTCTCTGCTCTTTTTTTAAGGGTATTGTGGGACTGCACCCTGAGGGTGAGGGCACTGCCCTGCCAGCCTGGCTGTCATCTTTGTCTCCTGGTTTGCCCTCCCTTACAGAGCAGCCCACTCTGTTTCCTGACACAACCCTTCAGGATAAGAAACCCATCTCTGGCACCCTGAAACAGGCGTATTTTGTCTGTACACGTGGTGGCATCCTACCTCCTTCAATTTGGTCCAGGAGTCACATGCTCCATCTACCCTTTGAAATGAGAGCATTGAAGTACAAGGCATGAGATAGATATACAAAGCCATCTATCATCCTGCCTGCTGTAACTGGAATGTGTCAGGCAGATATTCCAGATCTCACGCGTGTTCAGGTGTCAGATTCTCCCATCTATCCAATATCCACAGTATGGGTCCCTGGCTGTATGCAGAAATGTTTTTTTTTCCCTTATATTGCAGTCTCAGACCACAGACTTACAATCCTGTCTCAGAACCTTCACGATGTTATCTGGACAGCTGCAAAGTCACTCCAGTCAGACTATGAGCTAGTTCAAGTACAGAAATTTTTTGCTATGCCTGGCTACAGGATGGCATTTTGTGCTCCTGAACAACAGGCCAACATCCCAGCAGTGTCTTCAGCATCATGATCTATTGAACTTCCCAGGCACCCAGGAGCTGCTGACTCTCTGAGGCCAGCAGGGGCAGTTTCATCAGGACCAGAAGTTGTAGGACACAATTACACACAATAACTATTTTTGCTCTAATCAATACTGTTAGAGGAAGTAGGCCCAGTCCCCATAAGGAAACAAGCAGTCCATTTCTGTCCTTATTTGTTTTAGGGATGTGAGATCAGAGACTCAGCAATAATGGTGCTACGGGAAATTTTTCATTTCATATTCTTAAGGAACATACTGTTTAATTTTTAACTTTATGACATTGAAATTTGCAGATATCCCCCCCCCCTTTATGTCTGAGAGTATCATAATGAACTGAATGAAGAAATACGCTCTATTTTAAACTAGTGATTATGAGAACTTGCCTCTGGATGTGATATCACATAAATTATAACGATCTGCATCCTAGGGCAACACACACTTGCTAACAGGGTATGACAGGTTTTTTAAAGGATTGTAAGGAAAGCTACGCATAAGTACCAATAACCCAACGATTACTAAACTATGGGTCTATTCCTGAAAATTCAAACACTGAAAATAGAGCTGCCATGTATAAAGTGTAGGAACATTTCACTCAGTCTTGATCTTTTATTGCAAAGCACATCTCCTTATGTCAAGCATGGGTTTATACAGCTTCCCTTATTAGACATGTATTTAATTACTTTCTAAAATGATATCAAAGAGAAATATAAAATTAGAGAGAAACCCTTGAAGAGCTGTAAAACTTCAGAAACTAACCACTTAATAAAGCAAATAGTTAATTCATAAGCGTGCCATTAGTAACTTCAAATACATTTTAAAGCTCGTCTCTTCTTTGGAGTAAGAGCTCTATCTCTTTTCTCAGGCAACAGGCTTATTACATCTGTTCTTAGATATTAAAAACCTGCTTTTGGCTGAAAGCATCTAACAAACTGATTAGCTTTATTTTATTTTGTTTTGCTCTTGATTAAAAATATAAAATTTATTTGCTTGAGATAATACTAGTGTGAAAGAGATATGTTTGTATTTCTTGAGTGACTAATATTTCACATGTAGCTACAGGATTACTCTGAGTGATATTCTGGTGGTGTAATGCATCTAGAGTTGAAACGGTTATGCGATTATATAGACAGTATTAATTCACTATGTCATTTACTGTGGGGTCCAATGCTACATTTTGGCTACGGACATCTTGCAATCACTCTCATATCGTATGGATAAAAATTATTCACTTATTTGGAAAGATAAATACCAATTCTATATTACATATATTTCCCCCACATTCTGAAGTGCAAATCTAAGCATGCTCTCTGTCTTATATTGACAAACTATAAAAATTTTCACTGTCTTTTTTCTCCCACTCCCCAGACTTCCAAAGTTAATTGTCCATGTCAAGGGAGAAATAACACAACTCTTTTTCCTTTTAAGAGTGATATTTCAAAATTGCAAGGTTCAAACCTTTCAAGGTTCGTTCTTAAACATTCTGAAAACAGCTTCTAGACTAAAAATGTTTCTGGAGAATTTTATGTATACATCACATACATTCATTCAAGCAGAAACTACCTGCATCAGCAAAGAACGTGGGGGGCTAAAAGTATATCAAGAGATATATAATAGATTTTAGTTACTTACAACTGTAAGATAGTTAACATGGCAGGTCAGACCAAAGGTCTGTCTAATGAAAGATGCCATCTTCAGCAGTGGCCATAACAGATGTTCAGAAAAACAGGGTAAGAAATAACATGCATTCATGAATCTTCTCTATGATACTTTGGCAGTTCATAGTGCCTTAACTATCATTGGTGAACTGTTCTGAAGGGTATGCTAAA
Organism: Athene cunicularia; assembly: GCF_003259725.1. Lineage (NCBI taxonomy): Eukaryota > Metazoa > Chordata > Aves > Strigiformes > Strigidae > Athene > Athene cunicularia. Next base: position 42,050,349 of record NW_020799098.1, read on the forward strand.
GATTTTCAGTGTAGATTAGAATCCAAAGTACAAAACTAATATTGTTCTTGGAGAAATGGCATTTCTTGCTTTCGGAAAAAAAAAAAAAAAAAGAAAAGATACCCCTGTGTTTAGTCCACCAAGGCTCTGGGGCATCTGGATTTTGTGGGTAAACAGGAACTTGATACACCCATTATCTGAACAGATGCAAGCTTTCTTTGGTATACTAAGAGAGGACCAAAAGCCTACTGAGAAGGAAGGTATATTGGCATAGGATCAATGCTAAAATATTTGCATTTGGATGGCTCCCTGCTGGCTTGGACTGTGAACAGAGTGACTGTAGCTTGGTTGTAAAATGCCAAGATGTACTTTTCCGTTTGGGGAAGTAATCTCTGAACTATAAGGGTGTCAACCCAAAGACCTCCAGGCTCTATCAATGAAGTTCAGACATCCGATCAGGTGATTAACACCAGAAGAAAGCTTTGCTTTTAGAGAGGAAAAATTCCCCTAATATTCTTCCTAGACACCAAGAACAGATAGCTTACTCAAGGACAAATAAGAAATCTGTGGCAACACCAGAAAAGCAGTCAAGATTTTATGTCAAGTTTCTGGGCTTTAATAGCAGACAGTATTCTATGTCTTATTCAATGTGACTAAAGTATTATTTGAGAGCTTTAAAACTGCTATCTTCTGAAACCTAAAAATGTGAATATTTTATTTTCAGCAAATTAAATGCACTTCATACTGAATTTATTCAAACATCATCAAGAAATTGGTTAAAATATAGTTTGGTCTGGATGTGAGTCAGATTATATGGAAAGCAACAATATTCGCACTCATCTTCTCTCTCCTTCGCCTAACTACAAAAAACACAGCACAATGAGAAAATCAGAGTGGCAGGAGTGAGTCCTTAGCTCTGGCCCATATGTAAGGGTAGAAAACAGCCATAGAGATATTGGCCTTGGTGATGAATACTTAGAGTGGGGCACAGCAAGGAAGGCAGGTTGTGAATTCTTAATATTTCATACTGCAGTCTTTGTCTGGGGCAGCAAACCAGCAGTTCTTTGCTTGAGGCAAAGCCACAGCTGAGTCCAGAGCCAGTAAAGTCCATCTGTGTTATGTACAACAGATCAGTCAAATTTGTAGTGCAGATTTACACCATGGGTTACAACTGTGAAGAAACAGAATTATAATGCTATTCACTTGTTTAAAATTGTAACTTTCTTAAATATAAACATGCTAAAATATTTTTTTAATGTGTGGGAAACGAATTCAGGTGTAATCAAGAATCATTGGACAAGCTGCAAAAGTTGTAATAGGTTAGAATACGGTTTCCACTTTTAGATGCTTGGCCATAAGATTCATGCTGATTCTTACTCTATTTATGTCCTAGTAAATCTTACTATTTATTTTGTTGCATTGATGCAACTTCAGGAGAGAAATGGAGACACTACCACGCCTCTCTCAGGACCAGCTTCAAAATAAACAGTAGAACTTTGTGGAGAAGAGCAATGAGGTTAAAATTTTTATAAAAGGGCAACTAAAACAGTAAAAAACAATAAATATTTCACTATGGAGCCAAAGGAGTTTGCCCATTTATCTTCAGTTTCAGTTTCAAAACGAAAGGTTACTCTTGCCTCCCCGAATTAGTGGGGTTTTAGGAAAACCTCACTGCAGTCTTGAAAGAAAGACTCCACCCTAGAAAGTAGCAATTTAAAGTCAAATTCTTGTCATTGGCAGTTCTTATTGACAAACTGAAATGCTCTAAAAAAAAAAAAAAAGTCATGCTAATTTGAGGTAGCCCCTCACTCAGTCTTTTGAATTAATCACCTTTGTGTTCCAACATCGGAGTGTGACAAAGTCTCTCCCTGAGTCTAAGTTCTGAATGATGAACATTTTCAATGTTCAGCTATGCAACTATTGCAGATGGTTTATTTGAATATAATTTAAAGTAAATTCTTAAAATAACGCTTAAAATATTCAGTCTGCTTTTTCCATTGCGATACATTTACCTTAGTTGATATTATTTATAATACTGTATAGTAAAATTAGTCTAATATTACAACTTGTTTTTTGCAAATGGGGAAAATTTTAATTATTCTATACTACAATTAGTTATACCATTTCTGCATATTATGACTTTTTCTGGCATTCTTCCCTCATTTCTTAAAGTTCTCCACATCATTTGTGCTTACCTTAAATCAGGAGAGGTATTTCCATAACTGAACTCACCATTCACATGCAGTGTAAATTTCATATTCCTTGTGTTTATCCCAGTAGTCAAATATTCCACAAATCACCTTGACTTTCTTATGTATTTGTATTCCTTTTCTTTTTAAAATATATACGTCCTCTTTCTGTGGTTACCAGTATTTTCCTTAGTCTGATTTTACTGTCTATTCATAGAGCACCTGAAATATCATAGAAATATGTTATAGTCCATCTCCCATCAATATAATTTTCAGCCCTGTCATGGTTTAACCCCAGCTGGCAACTAAGTACCACACAGCCTGAGATGGGGAAGAGAATTGGAAGGGTAAAAGTGACAAAAATCATGGGTTGAGATAAAGACAGCTTAACAGGTGAAGCAGAAGTCATGCACACAAGCAAAGCCAAACAAGGAATTCATTCACCACTTCCCGTAGGCAGGCAGGTGTTACCCATCTCCAGGTATCAATCACACATAACAGGTACTTGGGAAGACAAACACCATCACTCCAAACATCCCCCCTTCCTTCTTATTCCCCCTCGATTTATATGCTGAGTATGATGTCATATGGTGTGGGATGTCCCTTTGGTCAGCTGGAATCAGTGGTCCCAGCTGTGTCCCCTCCCATCTACTTGTGCCCACCCAACCTACTTGCCAGTGGGGTGGTGTGAGAAGCAGAAAAGGCCTTGAGTCTGTGTAAGCACTGCTCAGCAGTAATGAACACATCCTGAATTACCAACGCAGCACAAATCCAGCACAATCCAAAACTTACCCCCATAGAAGATACAATGAAGAAAATTAACTCTACCCCAGCCCAAACCAGCACAATTCCCCAGGATTCCAGTTCTACCTGATCCTGTCAATTAATTTCCTGCATATGATTTACTGGCAATCCTGTCATTTTTTCTTAACATTTGCCTGTTGTACAGGCCTAAATCTAGGTGTCGTTCCTGTGCACTTCTAGCACTCTTCTTTCTCATGATCTCTAATGAAGTCTAGACTTCTATAAACTAAGAGAAAATGGGAGAAATTGTGTCCAAGTCCTGTTAACAGCTACTGTTCAAACAGATAGCTTCATAAAGATACCACAAACAGCATACACTAATTTAAGCCCACATGGACTGAAGGAGTAATCGTATTTTTCTCTGCATTTATCAGCTTTAATTCTCTCCAGATTTTTATCTTATTTCCTCTTTTCCCCATGGGATCACCTTCCCAGTCCATATTCTATTTCTGTACTCACCCTCCACATCCTTTAGTATGGTAAACTCATTTTTCTATTGTATCTTGTACCAAGAACACCTGTCAGTCCTGAGTTACTTGAGCATTATTTTTACTCTTATACTTGATCATATCCACACATTCAGTATACATAATCTTCAGACCCATTTGTCTGAGATCTATCAGGTGAACTTCTCTTAGATGTCACTGAAGGATACCGCATTTTCAACATGTTGTACATGCCAGCATCTTCTGATCTTTCTGATTCCTTTAATTTCTTTTCTTGCTGCCTCAGTTCTTGAAAATGTCTTCCATCTTATATACCTAGCCCACAAAAAAAAAAAAAAAAAAAAAAAAAAAAAAAGTCCTGAAAACTCTTTTAATTAACACATTTCTTGTGTTGGATGACATGTCTGTGAAACCTTCTGCTTAGGTCAGGTTTTTTCCTTTTTGAGCAACAGGAACAATTAACCATCCGTCAACTATGATCAGAGATTTCCCTCAGCAGCAAGTCCTCTGTCCTGCTGTGAAATGCAGACTCTACAAACTCCAACTAAGCTCTGCCATCCTAAAGACTGTCACTTCACTACAGGAAAAGTGACATTCCATCAACATTCAGGACAAGATACCAAAATGCTATCTTTTTAGGGGTGTTTTTTTCCCCTCAAGGCAGGCTTTTCCCTTTATTTAGTCTGTTAACTATCAGATCCCACCAGTCTATGATCAAAGCCAGGAATTCTGTTTACTGTCACATGAACTACACTGAGCTTGACAGAAGACTTTCAGAATCTGACGGGCTCTGCAATGAGAAGTATTACAAACTGCAACCAGAAAAATCTAACAAAGCACTAGGCAAACAACAAGAATAAAAAACATATAAGACTTTGTCTGAATGATACGAAACAGCTCACTCTTACTGTTAGATTACTTCATCTTTGATTTCGTCATGTATGGTGTTTGTGGGTAACACTGGAAGATACCCTGTGCAGCTTGGTGACTTCAATCTGTAAGAGTGCTTCAGTCAACGATTCAGCTGGTGCAGGATGGTCCACTTACTGGCAGGCTAGCTGGCCACTTAAGATGTCTATTCATGGGCTGAATGTGTAGCTGATTCTTCTTTTTTCCATGTTTATAAATTGAATGTTTGTCAGTCATGTGGCAGTTTTTTGTCTGAGAGTCCAGGGAGTAAGTGCTCTGTGACAGGTATTCATTTTTATCTCTTTAAATAAAGAGACCAGAAACAAAATGAAATCACAAAAACTGTATCTCTCAAATTATAAGACTGAAGTTTCAACTTTTATCTCTATATCAGATGATTTAAAGAAAAAACCTTAACTGCTTCCTAAAATTGCTCACACGCCTCTTCTTGATAGCTGATGCCATTATAAACTTTAGTAAAAATGCAGGGGAAGCAAAATGAAGGTGATGCTTTTATTGCTCTTAACACACCACCACAGTACAAGTCATTATTTGGTCTACAAACCTCCAGTCAAGTGCAATCTCTTAAAACATATTATTCTGAAGAATTTATATGGCCCCTAGACTTTTAATTCAGCTGAATTAATAAACAAGACTGTACAAAACCCAATTATGATTGGAAAAAAAGAAAAAAAAAAAAAAAAGCATTAATTATTCCCTCACTGAACTCTATGGGTTTTATTATTAATTTCAGCTGAAGCAGGATCACACAGAAAGGAAAAGTCTTGTCACTTTGGTCATGAGACAAAGTAGAAAAATAGTCACAAATCTGAACAGCTATTGCTCTAATATTTTATAAGTCATTATTCAGTGCCACTTATGCCTTATCATATGCCAGAAACAGTTTCAAGGCTGCTTTCTCAGGGCAGCCCAACTGTTAGCCAATGCTGACATAGTTTTACTGTTCCTCATAGTTATATATTTTTACGTGGAGTGACAGAGAGCTTTTTAAGCATGCTCTCTCAGTTGTACTGAGTTGAAGTTACTTTTTCCAGAGAAAATATATAAAACTAGAAATGTGTTTCTAAGGCCAGAAGTCCCCTCAGTGTTTTGGAGAAGACTAGAGGAAGAAGCAGCTGCATGATAGCCGTCATAATGCATTTAGCAGAGCAGGTAATGATGACAACTTTCCAAGTGCTGTCAGATAGAGAAACAGTCATCGTCAATAGGCATGCAAGGAAGAAACATAATTACAAGATAAAAAAGTGCTCGGTATCATCAAAGAGATTTAGGTGAAACTCATGGGAGACCACATTGGAAAAGATGCAGGAAACTGGGCTGATGAAGGGAAAGAGAAGGGGATGTACTTGCCGATAAAGTAGAAGGATAAAAGGACTGGAGTTTTACTGAGGAATACCATAAGACCAGAGAGTTAAAATTAAAGCTAATGGGAAACAAAGAACTATACAAAGAGCACTTTCAGTTCAGTACAGGTTTGCTTTAAGTGGTGCAATTTTAAAAAGGCCCAAGACATTGAGTATAAAGACGGATAATGTTGCTTCTCATCTTGAAAAGATGCTATCACCAAGTCATGGTGCTGATGTTGATCAAGAAAATGCTATGATACAAGTTTTACAGCTTTTCACAGATGCTCTCCCTTATTTCCCTCCAGCTGTTAAAGTCTTTTCCTTAGGTTTTATGCCTTTTGGTATTTCAATTGTACTTTAATATATTAAAAAGTTTTATCTACCTTACTAAAAGTCTTGCAGCTTTTGAGGTATCCATGTAATAGACTCTATGGATTCTTACCGGGAAAGAAGCCACAGCTGGATCTGTTCTGGTAAGACAAGTAGGTTTAGAGGTTGAGTTCAGAGGTTTGACTCACAGCTGGCTGATTTAGATAGGTTTCCAGCCCAGAAATAAGTGGGCTGGAAATTGCTTGCTTGACAGTTTAAAACTCCATGAATGGAGAGTGATTGTAGGGGCTATAAATAAAGAGGGATGCTCCTTTAGCAATTTTGTGAGGGCATTTGTGCTGATGTGAAGGAGAGCAGAAAGTCTCTTTATTCTGTTCTTCAGTAGCAGTGAACAAGAGACCATGCCAGTGTGACGGTCAGTCACTTCTAGTCCTGGCTGGCAGAAGGCATCACCAAACTATACCACAAACATGAAGACAGAACATAGCTGGATAAACCTTTAAATACATACATACAGTTTCTTTGATACTCATTCAGTTAGCTGGCTTTAAAAAGTCAGTATTTGAAATGTTAATGAAGCACAAACTATCCAACATAGAAAAAGTATTTTGTAACCAAGCTCCAGAGACAACATGATTTTGTGGCACTCACTGTGTCTTTCTTTAACTAGAAATAATATTGCTCTCTTTGTTATAATCTTACAGTCACATATAATTCTGTTAATGCTGAGAACCAGATGACCACATCCCTCCTGAAAGTATAAAGTTGTCCTCACCTTAATAATCTTTTATTCTTTAGCCTGCTCTGGCATAATCAGTGTCGTGTTTGTCCATTGTCAGAAAAACCTGATGTTGCAAATTCTGTGCAAATGACCATTGCCTGTGGTATTCAGCCTGTGTTCATAGGTCTTCTGGAAGAGATGACCTGGGATGATTCACATATACTGCTTCTAGTTGCAGTAGCACTGGTTGGCTCTCTGTCTTTCCCATAGACAGTCAGAGGCACAACCTAAGAATCACCCAGCAAGATGGGGCTAACAGTGGGATAGTGCTGATTCTCTATATTAGTTAAAGACAGAGCTGTATGTGATTCAAGATAAGCCTTCAATTTTACTGCATCTTCTGTAAAGAAAGGGGGATTAATTAACGATCTTTTAGTTAGAATTAAAAATACAATTATTTTATTAAAATTACAAGTATTTTCTAAGCATAGCAATAAGAATGGAAATTAACATAATGGAAAGTCATTTAACACATTAAAATAATAACAAAAATAAGATCTCTACAAGTAAAGAGACAGATAGTAAAAATCGGTTATAATGAAAGTCAAATGAAAACATAATTGAGTTTCAGGAAGTCTGAATGTGACTTATTACAGGAAGTTTGTTTGACATTGGAACACGTGTATCCATTTAACAATCAGCATCCATAATGCACACAGCCATTTAAGTTCTATCATAAGAGTTTAAGAAAAGTATCACGTTCCTAATTTAAAATTAGTTAAACTATGTAGAGAGCCTTCATTTTGCAGTTTTACTTTCAGAACCGGCTGTAAAAAAAAAATCTGGCAAAGGTTTCCTGATTTTCAGAGATGTGTTCAGCCTCAGGGGATGGCTTTGTAAAATGTCAACTGCTGGAAATGCGATAAACCCAAGATAAGGATTTACATTAAGAAAAGGAGGATGGAATATTTAGAGATCATTGATGGATAAGCTAACAATGGATATAGACAAAACCAAGTTATATGTATCTGTGCTGAAGGATCTTTTAATTCACAATTATTTTTATTTTTTTTCCATCTGACAGAAAAAACTCCATACTTATTTGAAGAGCAGCATATTTTTTTTTGTTACAAAGTCATAAAATATTTTTTTAAAACGGAGAATTGAAAAGCTACATTTTTGCTATTTTAAAGAAACATTGCATTCTTCCTTTCCCACAAAGCTTTCCTGCATCAGCAGGGCACAACTTTAAGATTACATGTGTTCTGCCTTGCACTCAGGATAAAATTTTTCAGGAAGAATACATGCCGGTGTCCTTCCTCTTCATATATAAAACCACTGCAGTTTCATAATATACTGACATTACATCTGGCATAACAACCATAACTACCTTCCCACAGAACATCTGACCAGAGAGAGGTATACCAGCAGAGTAAAAAAAAAAAAAAAAAAAAAAAAAAAAAAAAAAAAAAAGAGGCATAAAAACTTCCCTGCCAGAAAAGATTAAGAAATTGTTTTTCTGCTATGTGTAATTCAAAGTATGCCAATGTGCACAGTCCATTTAGAGAACATAATTCAGGATGACAAATGCCATAACATACATGAAGTTAAAAAAGAAAAAAAAAAAGAAGATACAGAATTGCTATTTAAGTAGATGAGTTAATTCAAGTTGAAAATACCTTCTTGAAAAATGGGATGTCAAATCTGACAAACAGATTTATGACAAACACATGTAGTAAAGAATGGTTTTTTTCAGGTTTTGTTTAAACATGAACACTCTGGTGGAACTGGATAAAAATGGAATTGGCCAGAAAGACAGAAATTTGAGAAGCTCATCAACTACAGTAATCTGTCATTGCAGAAGTACATAAATCTTCTTTTCTATATAAAAAATAATTATATATTGGTTTCTTTACTGTAAACATTTGTCATGGATGCTATTATTACATTGTTACAGTGATAGCAATATCACTACTGAAGAATGAATTCCTAAACCCAGAGCTATTAGTGATCTGATTTTATAACACTCAGCAGAATAAAAGAGCAAGTATTACATAAGAGATGCCAATCCTTTTCTTCTTGAATGCCAAAATACAATGATGACATAACTGAATAAAGCAAGCAAAAGGATAATACATGGTTAATTTTAAAGCTTTTCTAGTCTGGAAGGTAATAGAACATTTAATTTTAAGAAAAAAAGCAGATTTTGTGATAAAAGTAACTGTCACACATGAACTCTCTGATGTATGCGATCTGAATTTCAGAGCCAGGAATGTGATAGCTCTTGGGTGAAAATGTGCATTTGTCCTTTTTCCAGGTCAGGTCTTCATCTAAAGATTACTTAAAATCATGAGTATACAAGCATAGTTCTAAAGCATCTGTGCACAAGGATAATTCTGTTGTTTTCTAAGGGCAATGAATACAGTTACTTGTGCACATTAGTGCTTCCAGAATCTGTAATTCTGGATAGTTGAGGGTATTTCCCCCTTTCTGCCCTCTTAAAGGATTTTTAAACTCCATTCAACCTGGACCTTGGCCACTCAAATTCAAAACTGATTCTCAAAACCTTCAGGCATTAAACTTTCTGTGGTAAAGCAGTTTCTGCCACTTCAGATGGACAGATACAAGACACTGATCTCAAGTGCTGAACAGCAAGGTACCAAGTTTATGCACAAAAGTCAGAAGCCTCAGAGGAACGCTGCTTGCTTATCTGTTCTCCATCTGTTAGAGTTTTCATACAGCACGTGGAAGACCAGCATTTAGTTCTGTTTTCCCAGTGGTGAAGTACAAACCCATATTACTCATTTTTTGAAAAAGAGATTTAAATACTTCTCTATAACAGGATATTGAAGCTCAGACAGACACTCAGACTAAATTCCACTTAAATCCTACTAGAGTATCTCAGTACTTTTAAGTTTCTTCTAATACATACTGAAGATGTAACCCTTCATTTCCTAATGTAGTGATGCATTAATGTAAAGATTTTCATTTATTGCTATGAAGTCAGCTTGATTTCATAGTTAATATCAGTTCATGATAAATATGACTGTCTTTTAAATAGATGTTTATACCTTTGTGACATGTTTCAAGTTTGACTCACATAACAAAAAGCTCCTTAGAACATCCACAGCGTAACTGTCACAAATAAGCAACTATTTAATGAGTTCGTACTAGTTCTTCTTACAAGTCAATAAATTTATACTGAACACAGTTTGATTACTTGATGAATAAAAGTGATTCTCAGTGTGCATAAAGATATTCAGTTCAGATCTATGGCTTAATTTTACTACCCTTGCTAGCACTAAGCTGTTCTTTATCCTGTAAGTGTTCTTCCTGGACGTTATTCATACCTTCGTGTTCACATCTGAAGGTACAACTGACTTTACATAAGCTCTACATAATGGTTCATAAACAGAATGATCTATTTACTCCATATCCTGAAAGCTCTATGAAGAAACCTATTCATTGAAAGCAGAAAATAGACACAGCCTTGGTGGTTTTAGATTTTATATAATTTTACAAATACGTAGAGTAATAAAAGTTCTAGTCTTTCAATCTGTATTGCCAAGAACTACAAAAGGTTATGGGAGATGCAATAGTCTATGAAAAGTTGATGGAAAGGAAGATTCCTGAAAGCTTTAAAAAAAAAACCCCAAAACTGTACTGAGAGGAAATACAGAGAGATAGATGAGAAAATATTACAACCCAGTTTAGCACCAAATTTCTTTCTTTTAAGCCCCAGGAAAAGATACACTATTCTATAAGCAATTTTTACAAACTCCATTCCAATGAATACAAAACTGGAAAGATAAGTAGGAAATTGCCTGTATGTTTTCACACCAAAAATAAACATAGAAAGCATATAAAATCTCACTGGTAGAATCAAGCTATCTAAATACATTGAAGACAACTTGATGTTAGAGTATGATCCAGCAAACTCAGCTAACTATAACACATTATTCAATTAATACATCAAATATTTGTTGAAGGTTTTTGTTTTTATTGAAGCGGCTTGAAATAAAATAGTAATTCTTCAGGAAAAGATATTTTTATATTGGAACTTAGTTTTAAGTTAAAATAAAATATTAACAAATAAAATAATGTGCTGATAAAAATTTCTCTTTAAGCCCAAGTCCTTTTACATATTTAATTATGCATTTATATAATTTTATATGTTTATATATATTTAAAAATATAATTTTGGCCCCACAAATGAAAATATGCAAAAGCAGTATTTAATGACTAAATCAACAGGTTAAATTTTACCAGCATCCAGCTAGATGATTTGAGTCCTTGCACATTTGTTATTTTCTCATAATATCCTTCCCAGAATTCAGTCAGTTCCCATATGTATTCATTGAGTTTTGATGTATTTGATATGTCAGTGATTCCTCCCTTACAGTGAAATGAAAACAGAATTTTTTAACTTTTTGAATTTTGTCCTATTCTTCTTGGCAGAAATATACACGAGATAATTATTTCAAAGGCTTGAAAGTATTTTTCACTCTTAGCTCCTAGATACATATGAAGTGAATCCTTTATCACTGCACTCCATCAGCTTCAAGACAGTGCCTATTTCAGACTGCCTCACAAAACATCACATTTAGAAGTGTAAGATTTATAGGCGTGAACCTGAAAATATTCTCTTCCTTTCCCCCAAGGTGCACAGGGTCTTCACTCAAGATTCAGTCCTAGTATAAATAATTGCACAACTGTTTACCAGTACTTTATGACTTTGAGTATAGGAAAGACATGTGTCTATTCCTTGTTCCAATAGGGTTGGGAGAAATTTCTGCTCCAAACAAGCCTCTAAAAGCTCTGTTATGAAGCAAATCATGCTGCCTCATATGTCCTCCACAGCAATGGCAATTATCCACAAATTGGATCTCCGGCTGTGTTTTACAAGACTTCCAATTTTGTTATACAACTTCTTAATTATGTCCTTGGAGATAGGGAGTGTGCATTACACAAAAGCCATATTGTCTTCAGTTCCACTGAAAACCAGGGGAAAACCAAATTTTTCACATGACACATCACTCCTATGCTCTCAAATGCTGCTTTTTACATCTGGATTTTATAACTTTGTATTTTTTCCATTTTCACAGCTGACCTTTTTGTGTATAACTGTAGTGAAAACCATGTCTCTTATGGCAGTCATTAAAGGGGGGGGGGAGTGTTTGTCTTGAGATGGCTTTCTTAGCACAACCTGAAAGCTTGTCTCTGTGGCTGGGAGAGTTTGCTGTCACCCCCAGTTTTTCCATGGCATGACTCTGCATTTGACTATCAGCTGTGCTAATCCCAGCTACTCTGGTCAACCAGGTGAGAGTTCACAACAAGGAATTCAGAAGCAGCAGCTTCTTAAACCACCTCTCAACTATGATTACTGCTAGTCCATTTAAAGCCAGCAGGACATACCAGCTTCAGAAGCTAGTTCAGCTGTTCAGTTCAATGTTGTCCCTGAAATATAGCAAAAATTTTGCATAGTCAGACACACATTTCAGCACATGGTTGGTTACAGTACAAAGCCCTGATCCCCATCAGCTGCACGCTGTTCTGTGAGGCTTAACTTCAGCCTAAATCTGCAAGCATGGTTACTTTGCAGATGTGTGGTGCATTGAAATGTTGTTGTAGGTTATGAACAATTACATGCTTTCAGAAAAAAAGCATAATATGATCTTAATATTAAGAAATCACTTATTAGCTTCCTGAATTTTAGCTTAACTTTTGAATTAAATTTTAAGTTTATTTTCTATTAATTTAGTTTCACTTGAAAACATCACATAAAAAATGAGCAACTTCTTATTTAGCTCTCTCTCATACTTTAGCCAGTTAGATAAAATTTATAACACGACAGCATCCATATCATTCTGATCAGTTAAGCCCAGCCTCAACAGGTCCAGACCTCTTCTGAATGCCTGTGGCACACAGAAGTTGTAAATGTTTCTATTTCTTTGACTTTTCTGTTCTGTTTAATTCAGAACAGAATTGTGTTTTAGTTTTGTATAGCATGAAATCAAGTGTTTATTCCTTTTCATGCCATGGGTGTGACACGAGGTACTTCTGTGGGCACATGTATGAGTCAAAGGCATGTTGGACTGTCTTTTGGAGACCTGTGAAGGTCAGAGGGAAAGAGCCCTTGCAGCAGGCTGTTTGTTATATTCATCTCCCATATTGGGAAAGATCTCTAGTGAACCGTTACTAGACCAACACCTGGATTTTGCCCTGGAGGAAACCTGTTGCTTCAGTCTAAAAAGAGGCCCAGGAACAAAGCAACGCTTGTTTAACAGAACTGAGATTCATCTGTGAGCCAAGGTTTTGGATGATGTAGACCTTTGAATTAACATTTCTTTGGCTGCTTAACAGAGCTGGATGATGTTTTAAAAAATAAGATATGACATTGTAGGTAATGCAGAGCTTTCAAAAATAAGCAGTGGTTGCCTTCAAACTGCTTGTTTTTCTAGAATAATAAACAACTGACAATTTAAAATGTTTGATTCTTTATGCTTTTTTAGAAAGCTTGATCTAAATTTATTGCATCTATAAGATTTGGACTAAAATATAACCTGTTACAAGAATAAGTACTAATGTCCATGAATTAAAAGAACACCTAATTCTAGTAAAACTAAAAATCTTATTTAAAATATTTCTTACTGCTTCCATTGACATCCAACTATTCTCCTTCAATCTACGTTTACGGTTATTTATGTTCCTTATCTGTTTCTGTTCATATCTTACTAAAAAATAAATTTTGTTGTACAAATAGTACCACACCACTGAAACAATAGCTGAATAGTGTTTAGCAGTTTTGCCAGAAGATTAATAGGGTAAAAGGAGACTAAATAATGTTTTCTTAAAAGGAGTGATTAATTTCTCATGATTTCTTCATTTTTTTCCTCTCTGCTGTACAAAGTATGCTGAAATGTGATCTAAAAATGGCAATCCTAGCTACGCTTTTCAGTCTCTGAAAACCTCTATTTAAACATCTAGTTATGGATTAATCTTTTACATAACAAAAGGAAGACAATATGAAAAGTATTCATTGTCTATATGCAAACCTCTATAATTTTTTATGTGTTAACCAGATATCTGTCAAATTATTCGAGTATGATGTTCACAAAACCCCTTAAGATCTAACCTAAGTGAGTTATGTGTCAAAAGTTATAAATGAGTTATAATTCAAACTGTAAATCTCACTGGGATTTGACAAGTGCATCTACAGGATATAACTATATTAAAGTGGACTCAGAACTTCTTTTCCAAACATCTTTCTGTATACATCTATAGACTGAAATAATCTAAAATAATAAATTAAAAAAAATTATCTTCCACTGTAGTTTTAACTCCAGATGTAAAACACTGTCAAAATTTTTTAAAATATTTATGCTGGAAAGGGAAACATGCAACATACAAATGAACACATCTCCTCCCTTTTATATAGCATACATAACTGAAATTACATCCCTGATTCTTCACAATATTTACACCTTTGCTGAACAGATGGAAAACTCTACAGAAACAGGACTTTTTTAAACTCCCATTCTACATAGGTGTAAAATGATTCCAGACAGAATTTTGGTATCAGGCTGTGGGCTCTGTGCACAGAATAAACACGGGAGAAGAACTTTTGTAAATGATTTGTCAAAAATAATTTAACCACCCAGTGTGGACCAACCATAGGACCAAACAGAACCATCTTTTCTTTACTTTTTTCTATTGAATCACACCATCAGAGGTACTCTTCCATACTCTCTACTAATGTTTTAACTGGGTCTTGATGAAATTCCAGTACATCCACATTCTTGTCTATAGATCTATTACTTTTATTGTTAGAATGACAGCTGTATTTTTTTTTTTTTAATACCAGACAGATGTTCCAAACTTTTGATTTGAGTTTTCAAAGAAAAGATGTAGATTGGAATAGCTAAACACCTACAGTACCCAAATCAGAAAAACTGCTTGCTCAAAAAGAAAGAATAGAGGGAATATCTGAAATTCTCACAGCTGTCTAAAATCAATGCATGGAGCAGGTGCCTGGAGTGTGAGTGAGATGAAGAGAGAGAGATGTGCAGGTGGCACATCTCTATGCCACTAATAGAAGTGAATCCAAGGCAATCTCTTGGGAAGAAGATGTATATTCAGATCATCTTAGACAGAGGAGAAAAGTGAATATAGTTCTCCCACGGCCTCGAGGTAGGTGTTGAAATTCAATGTGGGATTTGAGGCACTCCCTGTCTTCATTGTTTTTCTTTAGCTAGCTTACCTCCATGACTGGTGTGATGTTTTCAGCATTATTCTGATGCCCTTTGGTATTACTGCATAGTTAGTGAGGTATCTGACTTGGATGTTGTTAAATCATCTGGTTCCTGGTTCAAACACCATGTCACCAGCATTGTGACAGATGATTGTAATTTACAGATTAGACTGAAAACTGACTAAATATTAACATTTTATTCAGTGTTGGGTGCATAGATTGTGGTTATCCAAAGGTTCTCTTCATCAAGGTAAAAAGAGACTCGATATCCCTAGAAACTCCCATGAGACAGAATGGGCTAACCAGGAACAAGAAAAAGCCCGAAGAATCTACTTCTGCCATCAGATGGGGCAGTAATTTATGAAAAATGTGGGGTTTAGTGAAGCAGAATTTACACATTATTGGAGACAAACACCTGCTAAATTTGAACAGCCACCCTCTTCAATTTTTTCGTTTGTATCTCAATACAGCTGAAATGAATTTAATTACTTTTTATTTCTTCTTAATGGCTAGGAATATGATTATCCCTCAGAGAAAAGCTTTCAACCAAACCACATAAAAGCACTTCTTCTGTGACACTAGTGTCTATGAACCATTGTTTCAGCATGTTAATGTGCTGCAGTAGCAATAGATAAGGATAGAAGTGTGTGGTCAGAGAGGCCAGAGTTGTTTATAAAGACTCTCTGGGGACTAAGAAACAATCTATTCACTAATATAAATCATGAGCTGTTAAAGTAAAAAATGAAATCTCTTTCACAGGAATGAAGAAATCACCAGACATCAATGGAATTACATTTGGTGCACTTATGTATTATTCAGTAGACAATAGGGATTGTAGTAATTGATCTTGGAGAGGATAATATTTATCCAGATGAATCTTTTACAGACAGTTAAAATCTTTTTCACTCCATTAGTATCTGCAGCAGCAAAGTCATGGCCACAGGAAATGAAGATAAGTTTAAAACCCCTGACTCTGGATGGCTTAAGACATTCATAGCAGTACTGGTGTAGTGTTTTTAATGTTTTTCTACCAAAAATCAAACTTTCTTGCTATTTTTAAGTGCTCTGTTTAATCACAATTGCCACAGTCATTTCAGACAATTCCAATCTGACTTGCCTTTCCTGGCTGTTTACAAGACACTTCTGCCCAAAGATAGTGTCTCTGTAGGTTATTTGCCTTTCTTTAGAAAAGCACGAATTTCCAAGACAAACCTCTGTGGGTCTTTGCATTTCTGTAATAAAAAAGTCTTCCATCTTATATGGAATGTCTTTTATGTAGGGCTGAGTTACTCAGTATCAGATTAACATTACCTTTCTAGTCCAATTTGTCAGATACAATATTTTTCTGTTTTAATCAAAGTTAATACAAGACTAAAATCCAATTTTAAACAAAGTATAGGAAAAGAAAAATCGACAATGAAATTGACAGCAAAGTCTGGTTTGATAGATAAATACTATAGATTATTATACCTGAACTGTGGAAAATGTATTTCTTAATTCATACTAGGTCCTAGAGAAGCACTTTTTTTTCTCCAATGATTTCTCCTTTTATTACCAAATATTTATTTCTTATTCCAAATCTATTTAGTGGAAAAGAAACTACATCCAGGAATGGAAGGACTGTGCATAAACGAACACCCACTTCTCTCCACAGGGAAGTATAGGCACTGAACTATGGAGTCTACAAAGGTGTAGAACAGCCTAAATGGAATGTTTAAGAAATGCTGAGAATGTTGGTGTTTCCTATGCCTCATTTGTAAGAAGTATCTGAGAAAATATCTGTTTAGCTCTCGTGATTCATAACCACAACCATAGCTCATAATCTACTACTTTCCAAAGTTGTACACCTCAACAAAGGCTACATTCTATTAAAACAAAACCAAAAAAAAAAACCAAACAAACAAAAAAAACCCACCAAAACAAAAAACAACTAAACCAAACTATTAATTGTCCACTCAACAGCAAAATGATTAGAAAATTCAGAGTTACTAAAATTTAAGTCATAGACCTCACAATTTCTGAGGCTTGAACCAGTTTCTGTTGCACTATCCTCAAGGACCTCCATGCTATATGTAGAACATGAAAATTTACAGGAGAACAGCAGATACCCAAATCTTCTCTTTTAGGGAAGGGCAAACTGTGACTACAGCTTAGTGAATACATACTTCTTCAATTTAAGTATAAAAAGTTAAAACTCACACTTCAGTAACACCCAAATTAAGGGGTAAAGGCAATTCCATAGGATGAAGATGGTGTGGATTCAGGTCTGTTATGCTAGAGGATGGGGATGTGTGTTGGTCTCCCATAGTCCAGATGAATTGTCTAGAATTACCATCTTTATTCTTCTGTTTTGTGAGGTATCACTGAGTAGATGTTTTCCCAGAGTTTTTACAAGACTGCCTTGAACTAACTGTGAAATGGGCAGAAAAAAAAGTGATCCAAATGTAGGATTACTCATGAAAATACATGCCTTGCCACTTCCTAGGCTGATGTGTTCTTTATTTTCACTGCCTTTTTTCCTGTTCTCAAGTCCCTTTCCAGATTTTTCTCCATCATTCTTTCTTCGCAGAATACAACTTTTGAAAATGCAGATTTGAGATTTTTCTCTCTCCCATTTGTGCCCAAAAGATCCATATGTTTATGACACTTTGGACTCCATTTTCTCTAACTTTGTCAGTTTCTGTGAGTTTAACCCTTTAATCTTAAAGGCCAATTCTCTTGCTCTGTTTGAGACTATGTAACAAATAGTATCACATATAGCTAAATGTTTTGTAAATGAAATGGGAAATCTTACAGGTTGGAATAGATAGGAACAGAGTGTTATACATTTGACTAAAGAGGATTCAGTGGACGGTGCACTGTATCTTCTGTCACAAGACAGCTCAGTTTCCCAACAAGGCATTGCCTTCCCGGACTTTCTCATGTACTAAAAACCAGCTTTGTCATAAGGACTATTTTGTCTTAGGTGATTTTATGTACTATATTAATATTAATCATTATATAAACTTTTATAACTGAACTGATTTTCCACTGTTTTCATCACAACCCATTTCTATTGTAAGCAATGATGTACAGAAAATATTTTTTTTTTTAATTAGCAGTTTGCTGTTATTTTGACAATTACTGTTTCTTGCTTGATGTGTGTTATTATTCATTCTCTATACTAGAAACAAGACAGCATGGTAGGAAGGATGTGATTCCACTAATAACAATAAGGATCACATTGAAATGGGAACGATGTTAAATAACTATTTCCATATTAAAAAAGAATCAAATATTCCGAACTTATAATTCCAGAAGCACTTGGGAAAATGTAATCAGTTAAATAATGTAGAAATATTGCATTCTGCCATGTAAATAATTTTCAAAATAATTGCAGTTGTGAACCCACTCCTTTGTATAGTCAATGAGTTTTTGTCCATTTAAATGCAGTCATAGCTGCAGAGACTTGTTTTTATAAAGTAAGCAGTGTTGAACACCAAGTATAATAAAAGATTTAGCCTCAGGCTGATACTGGATAATCATTATATCTTTAACTTACAATATACACATACTCCTAATTATACTAATATGCTTATACTGTCCATTGAACCCATATATTCAATTCTGGTGCTTAAAGTCATTAGCATCTTAAATAAAAACAGACAGAAATATGTGATGAATATAAAGAAGCATAAAAAATAATGCTCACTTTCCCAAATGACCTGCAAAATTGTATTAATTTTTGTTTGGTTTTGATGTCTAAAGGTAGCCTAGGCTTTATATATGCATTTTAAAATTCCAGGTTCTCTTGAGGATTTGTGGAAGGATTCAAAGTAATTTGCCTGTGAATTTTCACATCTTAAGTTAGGGTGTGAATATGCTGAATCAAAGCTTTCTGCAAACTCCTTCCTTCTTACTCTCTCAATTATTACTTCTTTGCCTCTCATTATGCTTCAAATTAACTGGTTTTACCATAGATGCAAACTTTTGAAGAGGGGAAAAAAGCAAGGAGAAACAAGGCCACACTGAACATAAATATGTAGCACAAATCAACAATACCAGACCATTCTCTTGGAAATACCACTTTTTGTTTTGTCGGTTTGTTTTCATAAGCTCTCCTTAACTTGTTCTTCATGAGTATACTAATTTTAATAATGGAATTGTTTGAAATCAGTCATGGAAAGTTAAGATTTTAAGTTACATTTTGAACTGAAATGTGATGTGGAGTTATGAGAAAATTATACCTTTTGTTTCATAGTGTTTAGAGGACAGAACTGGTAAGAAAATAAAAGACAGATCAGAGATGGGGCAAAGCAGAGAGAAAAAGAGCTAACAATAATTTATCCTGACAACCATGGGTTGCTGCTATTAATAGATGTGATTATTCAGCCCATCTTTAATTGTGATACAGACTGAATGAGTGTTCATTTTTTTCTCTTTCAAACTATATAACAAAATATCCTCAGTCATTGGCATTCATTATTAATGATGTTACATTGCCACAAAACATTTGTGCTTCTGAGCAGTTTATTTTTAGAGATTATCTCAGAAATAAATGTCAGTCTGTGTCAATGGACAATCATCTAGACAAGTAACACAAATTTGCGACATCTTATCACTCCAATGAGAAATTGCTCAAGCCTCTGCCTCCTGCTTATAGCATCACTAAATATTGGAGATGTTTCCAAACTGTGATCTTTTTAAGGTTGGATGTCCTTTTTAAGGCAGCATCTTATTGCACTGTTCAATATTTTTATTATGGTTCTTGGTATGCCTAGTGAACTGTTCTGTGAGGACTCATTCCTTTCTTGTATTGAAGTCAGACCTTGACATATCACTGATATGAAAGATTTAAAAAGGGACTAAAACTAATTCAAGAAAAGGAATGAAATTAAAAATATGATCAAATAAACAGTATGTGGGTAAGGACAAGTTTAAAGTTACTAATAAGTGCTGATTATCAAGCTGCTTTTCTACCCTTTTTCTCTCAACTTCAGGATAGCCTGTTTTAGGAGAGTGATGGATAGTGCAAATGAAATGTCATTCCCTGAGATCTCTGTCATGTTTGCTACATTAAACCAACACCCTCTCTGGCCTATATCTTCTGTTTCCCTGGCCTGAAACAGTCTTGGAGTCTCAGCTGGCTCTTGCCAAAATGTACCAGAATGGATCTTCTCCTCTACCTGGCTCCTTTGGTGATGGATCGCCAGCATTGACAGAGCTTCTCCAATAGCCAGACCTCAAGGAGTAGAGAACAACCTCTCTCCAGTGAGTGTACGATTCCCCTGTTCAGCAAGTTGCTCCTATTCTGTCATACCATTCTCTATGACTCCCAGCAGACTTTCTACCACCCTTGTCAGATTGCCTCTGCCTTCACTAATTTATGGGGCAGGACCCTGCAGTGTGCTGGCCCAGCACTTATTCACTGAGCTCAGAAGCTTTCTAATTGGCTCAGCTCAGGTTTCACATTTTTTGCACCCTGATGGTCACACCAGACCTACTAGAAGTAAAGTTGAAGGGCTTCCTGCAGTCATCATCCTTATTAGCTTTTAATAGCGACCCCTGGAAACTCTTATAGGAGATAAGAGACTATAAATGTATAAATATTTGTACTATAGTCTGACATACCTTAAATATAACTTGTAGTTATTCTGTGCTTCTATAAATTGTCTTACCTGATTTAGAGATAAGAATGTAAACTATACCTTACTTTTGGCTAATAAAAGGTTCCAGCAATTGAATTTATTTATTTTTTCATTAACTACTCTGATTTCATTATACAAGTTTGGAGTTTTGCTTGAGGGAAAAAGGAAGCATTATTAGCAACAGATAAGATTCTTTTATGTGCTCACATATATGTGGTTAATCTGCACAATAGCAAGTATATAGTATTTTTCAGACAAAATAACAAAAAACCACAGAGGTTACCTCTACCACGGGACTTGTAATTGAATATGATATGCATATCTGCATCCTTTACTTACATAAACGGTCCTCTTGTCTTAGTAGCTCTTACAGGAGCAATGTGACAGTGTCCAACTTGAAACTATCAGATCCTCAGTTGATGTAAATGATAAAGCTCCATCTAGATCAAGACAGGTCTGTCATATCAACTTGCAGCTAGTGAAGATCTGGTCTACAGAGGGCCACAGAGGATCATTTAAAACTGCCTTAATTAAAGCAGGACATAACTGTGATGGTTCAGTGAGGTCAATTGGAAAATAAGGTCTTTGGCAACCAGAGTAGGAAAGTGTGAAGAAACGGCCACAACATCAGTCCTTTGAGTACTCTTGAGTGAATTGCTCCCTGTCACCCTGGCAGATATGAAGGTCTGTTTCTGTCTTGTCACAAACAGTATTTGCAAAATGATCAACTGCTTAACACATACTTATCGATTTGCTGTGCTCTGGGAAGGGCAAAACAACTCAGTAGGATGCAAGAATCACAACCAACAGAAAAGATCTAGGTCACTGGGACATGATAGACCTTGTCAAGTTTATTTGCATGTTGCCTGATTTCAGAAAACTTTATGGCGTACAGAAACACAGGAATAAGGAACCTGAACACCCTTCTACCCCATGAATATGAGAAAATAAGTTGGTTTAAGTCTCTTCATTCAGTCAATACACATTACAGCACTGCTGTCTCTTTCTGCCTTTCTTCTCTTTTCTTTCCCTTTTTCCTTTTTTTTTTTTTTTTTTTTTTTTTCCCCTTCAGAATGTTGATTTGGCAGAATTAATGTGACCCAGTACAACAATACTTACTGCATTTATTCCAATATTATCTCCCTACTATCTCCTTTTGTACTTCATCATATACAGGCTACAGATGTCATACTTAATACTATGCTCATCCAACTCAGATATTTTTCTCAAGGAAATGCTTTTTATCATCTATGTGATTGAAAATTAAACAAACTACGATTAAAAATCTGACAAAGACCACAGAGAGAAAAGTAGAAATTAGTCTATCTACCAAATGTTTATAGCAATCCAGAATCAAATGTTTCATATCAGTCATGAGGTTTGTTTTCATTTGTTAAATTTTTAAAACTGAAAAAGAAATTTTAAATTAAGTAAAATCTCAAGTTAAGGAAGTGAACTGTAGATTTTAATTCTGCTAGATTTTTTTTTTCTGTTTGGTTATAGTACTTCTTCTAAATATTGTAAATCAGTAAAATGCTTCAGTGAACCTGAATCTTCTAAATAATTTTGTGGCATTTTTTTTCCAACAGAAGGCAAGTGAAAGATTATGCCCTAATCTAAAATTGAGCTTTATTTACTTCTTAGTTTTCTAGATACCAAGGATCATATATTTCTTTCCATATACCCCAGACTTGAACAAACTTCATGTGGAAATCGAACAAAGGAAACATCTCTGGTTTTCTATGTACGTGTATTATTTTACTCTTCAAGCATGTGAGGCTTGTTTGAGCAGTGTAATGTTAGAAGTAAATCAGAGATGGATCAGAGTGTACAAACAAAAAGGAGGAGGTCAAACCAGGGTGAATGTATTCAGAGATCCACAAAATAGATGTTCATGTATATCATGTGTGCAAGACAGTGACAGTGATGTGTACATATATTTCCATATGACTATGTATACAGAATCATAGAAACATTAGACCTTTAAGATTGAGTCCAACTGTTAACCTAACACTGTCAAGTCCACCATCAAACCATGTCCCTAAGCACCACGTCTACAGGTCTTTTAAATACCTCCAGGGATATGTACATAACCCACTCCCAATATGAGCTATTTTTAAATTGTCTTTACTGATTTGTAATGGATTCTTCCACTTATATATGCAAAGTAATGCTGTGTTTCAGTGAAATACTCTAAGTGGTGGCAACAGCTGACTTCTTAGTCACGTGGTCACTGTGTGTGAAGGTGTCTGAATGTGTAAAACTTTACGTTAAAATTTTCCTTTATTACTGCTGAATAGCAAAATGGAGTCAGCAGTTTAGATACAATAAAGAAAGCAGTGTTGGAAGGTTATTTAAATGAAATATAGCCTACTGAAATATTCGACCCTTTTATTTAACACTGTACAAGGCTCCTCTGAGATCAGTAATATTTGAGAAAGCTGCCTTCTATTCCAGGTACTCCTTGAATATAAGCAGATGTTCATGTCAACTTTCTTTAGAACAGCTAGATGACAAGAGAAGTAGAAGAGAGAAATATTTTACAATTGAGTCTTTTGGCGGGATTTTCGGGAGGTGTTGGTGTTTGGGTTTTTTTTTGTCCTAGAAAATGCTTTTATCTTGTTACTGTAAACAAAGTGCAAGTCATCTAATTTGATAAATTATTACCTTTCTTCATTACAAACACTGACTGACCTTTCTATACATGTCAGATGACAACAAGCAAGCTTTTGCAATAAGCCTGTAAGAATGAAAATAAATTAAACACACCGTTGTCAAGACAGATAAATTTGGGGGTGGGGAGGCTAAGAGTTGAATTTCAGCGTGCATATCAGTAACTTCAAAGTCATTAGTGACCTTTCTCATAGTTAGAAAATCAGAATGCTGCTGTAAATTTCAGTCTGCAGAAATATTCAGTCTATGGAAATATTCAAATTTATTTCACTGATAACAGTGTTGTGTCTTCTGAATTTAAATGCCATTCGGGCTCTGGAAACAGGACCTCTTAACAGTAATATAATTTTATTAATCAGGCTGTGTTTGGGTTGACAAACCTGTTTATCATTTGTCTGTAAGCATTCTGAGCTCTATATTGAGCCATTCATTTTTTCAGCTAAATCAGGTTGCATGAGGAAAGTGGTTGTTTCAATAGGCCACGCTGACAGGGAGTGAACAAGAACAAATAAAGCCTATGTAGTTCACTCCCGGTTTTGCAGAACCCCTCCTCACACCCAGGCTGCAGGAGGTCTGCAGGAGCCCACAGCCCTACCTCTTGCTGGTTTGTGCCTCTCTCTGCTCCCAGACCTTTAGTTCCCATTGCTGCTCATTTCAAATGGAGATCCTCAGAAAGCTGCAAGCAATCCCAGTATATATTTCCTTTTTCTACTGCATCATTTTTTTAGGAATAAAAAGCTTACTTTTATTCTTTTGGCCTGAATCCCATGGCCCATACTCCTACTACATAACCCAGAACATGCAAAGCTCAAGTCCTAATTTTTAGTATCAAATCAAAGGCAATTCAGCTCTTTCGTATCCTTTAAAGTTCTGTTTTTTCCTGACTTTTACTCCCCATGCAGCTCAGCTCTTGGTATAAATGAAAAACAGTGTTTAAGACTTTCCACTTTAAAGAGTGTAGAATTGGCAGACTGGCATCTAGATAAAGTTACAGAGCTCAAGGATACTTTGAAGTTGGAAGAGGTGAATGAACACCCAGTAGAAGGTGATAATAGATTATGAGGCAGAAAATGTCAGAATAATCATATTAGGATCCTCCTATGGCTTGCTTGACCTCTTTTTTTTAAAAAAAAAAACAACCTTCAGCTTCCCTTGCACTTGTTTTTTTCCTCTTACTCAGAAATTAAAAACATGATTTTAAAGCCAAGAAAGCAGTTGGAAACTACTCAGACTGTTAATATTTTATGTCTTGTTAGTGGAATGAATGCCACAAAAAAAGACTGCTTTTTCAAATTACAATATACAGACTTGAAGATATTTATAATTAACTCTTATAGAACTCTTTAAAAGTAGAGAACAGAATAAAGTAAGTGTTGTCTATCAGGCAGGGATAGTCAGAAAATAGCTGTTCTTTTCTGAAGTACTTTTTTCTCTGACAGAGTAATGTACAATAGGAAAACAAACATATATCTCCAGGAAATTTTGTCTATGGGATACTGAGCTGAAGCATATTGATTCACAGGCTATTTTTGAGATAAGCGTGTTGTTTCTTCCTTTTTGGCAAAAAGATGAACTAACAACAGTCTTCACTTTTGGTGAGGCTGTTGTGAGCTGAATGCTGAGATTCCTTGCTTCCATGCTAGCCCCACAGCCAGGCTTAGAAATGTCTACAGAAACAAAGAGTTGCATTCATCAGCTACCCCAGAATCAGATGACTTCACCCCACATGCATTCTTTAGCAGGCCTGAAGTTTTCTTCTGCAAGCCTAGAGGCAACTGACCTGCAAAGTCTGGTCATGACAGCCTGGAGGGTCCTTCACGTCCAAGCTCAGTCAAGGTTCCCACTGTTCTAGACAACATTGATCTGGCAAGTTCTGTTCCTACATGAGAAAATATTCTCCCAAGGGACAATCCAGAATATGACTGAAATTTGTCTACTGCACTAAGGGTTTTTTTAAACTGAAATTATCCTACTGAGGGAAATAAAAAATATTCAGTGAAAAGATCCCTTTACTACCAGAAAACTGTTCCAAATATATGATTTTCACTTTTTTTTCTGTAAGTGAGGAATATTATAAAAGCTTGCTCTCACTTCCTAGAATAAACTCAATGAACACCATATAATGGCTGTGATCAAGATATGCATGAAAATACCATGTAAAAAAAAAAAAAAAAAAAAAAAAAAAGTATTTTGCCATGGTCTGTTGTGAAATAAGTAGCCCTTTTTTCCTAAACAAATGCAAACTGTTTGCCCACAGTTATTGTTTCATGCAAAATTCTGTGATCCTTACCAAAGTGCCAAGTAACTCCAGGATGAGTTTGCCTGAAGTTCCTGTGGAAGGCACCTACAACAGAAAGGGGTCAGGGCACAGAGGTGTCATGTCCAGTGTCTAGTCAACAGCACCACCTCCAGCACCATTGGGCCCAAATTCCCTGGCCATACTTTGCTGCAGCTTCCGAGCGTGCCCTGAGGCATAACAGGAGAAGGTAACATGGAATGCCAAGGGAACTAGTCCTTGGGATTACTTTGCTGTACCCAAAGGCTGAAGTCTACACCTCAGTCCTGCTGACTTCCCACCAGTTTCCCCAGCCAGCTAACACAAAGTGCATGTTCTAACACGTAGGGCATGGCTTCATGGACTTCAGGAAAGCCTTATTACTCAGGTGTCCACTTTAACATAAACGTAATTTCTGCCAGCAAGGAGGATTTATCTGTTCTAGCCAGTCTATTTAAGATCCCTAGTAAGGAATCACGATTTGAGAAGGTGTAACTGGAGGTAATCTTTTCTTATTCCGCACAAGTAAAGGAATAAGGTAAGAGAAAAAAAGTAAAAGCCAACTAACCTCTTGGCTGGCAGGACAAACTGCAGTAGATCACTTCCCTGACTTCGGAGCACTAGGATGCTGGCCTGACATTTCTAATAAGTAACAACTACAAAATATCCAGATCTGCCCAAGAACCCACCAGGATGACACCCACCAGTAACTAAAATCCTGTGGCCTTTTTCAGGACAGGAAGCACAGATCTTCATTATTGCCAGTCCTCTATGTGGTATCTACCTGACTACGTACAACCTGTAGTGTGCCTGATCTAACAGAGAAGCAGAAAAAATGCCACTGAATTGTTATTTTTACAATAGGACCTGGCAAGTTTGTTTCCACTTAAAATCAGTAATAAAAGCTATATCTTAAAATACTACCCTGGGATTCATGCAAAAGAAAATAGAAATAAGAGGCACTATAACAGCATTTTTCTAGCCCATTAATATCCACTTTTAGTTTTCCTTTGTAATTCTACCCTGTACTTTCTTTCTCTTTCTTTTTAGTCTTCCTTTTGCAATGTTACAGTTTTACAGTGAAAAAAGTTTTTAGCAATAACAAAAAATATTTTTTATTTTGTGTATTTATCATTAGCAGAGTATCTTTATCACTAACAATTATTTATTGGCCTGACTGGATTAATCTCCAATTAGTTTTTTTCTCTTAAATAATTCTTAAATATTTAGAAAATATAATTAATCTATTCTTATTAAAGACAATATCTCAGGTATTTCTTTTCTGTTAAAAAATCTGGGATGACAAGTGAAAATTTACAAATATTAAAATACTCAGAAATAATAGGCCTTACATATGGCACTGCCTGACTTTAGACTGTGGATATAATTTTTAATAAAAAAAGAGAATAACCTTCTAGAGAACAGACAGACCTCACTGCAGTGGATCAAACATAGACTTGTATGATTAAAAATCTAAGAACTGATGTCTTTCCAGTAAGATTCACTTGATATTTTTCCTGTATCCTCACTAGTAGGTTGTTTCAAGAAAAGCATGTAATTTGCCCACAGTGGAAAGAAAGAGAAAAGCAAATGGGCAAATCAGGAAAAGAAAGATGCCCTTATTAATTCCCTGGTTAGAAAGCAGCCCATTTGGTTTCATAAGCAGGTCAGGAAAAAGTCTGTTGTATAACGCAGGTAGCCAGTGATACCCAGCAGTGACTCCACAGGTGGCTTTTGCTTTATCAGAAACTGAAGAAAGATGTGTCAGCACATAACCTGTGGCGGGCATGGTCACACAGGGTTGGATGCAAGCAAGGCATGTAAGCGATATGTACTTTGCAAAATATGCATGACAAATACGGCTACTTAAAGCTGAGGATTTACTGCTGGGTTTCTTTTCTTTGAAAGAACCAATGAACAAAGTGAACATTGTCTCAATTACTTTTAATCAGCATAGAAGAAGTGAAGTAACAAAATGTGAGAAGATTTTCATGTGGAAGTGCATGGGGTTTTTAACCTTATTGTTTCTCTTTCCCCTTAGATACATTTCCTGTTGTTTTATCAAATACATAAAGGTAAATGTTTTTGTTCACCACCTCTCATTAGTTGCTTATTGGAGACATTAGAATAAAGAGGAATTTTTAGATAGTTTTGCAGAAAGCAAGTGGCTAAGTGGCTTTATATTTTATCAAGATGTTCTCCCAGCTACAAAAGACAATACAGAGAAAGAATAAAAAGTACCTAGTGGGCAAGTAAAATAAGAACAATTTTGTTAGCTAGCAACTTAGTGAATATTGGGATGACTGAGACTGAAAGGCAAGGAGAAAAGATGGCACAGTAAAGAGAATTTAAAGCGAAGGAATGACAAGATCAGAGGAAGGAACATTAAATTCTTCTGACAACCTCAAAGCGAGCAGAGCTTAGGGGAGGAGATGTATGCACAAGTTTTCATTTTACTGCACTGTATTAATTTGCACAGTCCTTTTCAGTTATGCCCTATTTATTTCTATCTGTAAATAGATACCAACCCAGAGATCCCAATTACTGTGGGAATTGCAGAGATTCTAGTTACTAAGGAAACTTGTTAAAATTACTTTTCTGTGATGCTGACACTTTAGTCCAAAGCAGAGTGGAAGCCTGATGTTGAAAATAGTGCAGATCACAGTGTTTGCAGGATTCAGACCATTTAAAATGCACATCTAATATCATGTTTATATTGAACATCAATTCACTTTATTATATTGGAGAAGTAAAAGTATATGAGGTGTGGTGTTCAAGATAGAAAGTCAGTCAGCAAAAGAGA
Source organism: Athene cunicularia (assembly GCF_003259725.1). Taxonomy (NCBI): domain Eukaryota; kingdom Metazoa; phylum Chordata; class Aves; order Strigiformes; family Strigidae; genus Athene; species Athene cunicularia. The sequence continues at coordinate 42,078,723 of NW_020799098.1, forward strand.
TGTTAGGTGGGTTTTTTTTCTCTCTCTTGAAGGTGGAAGGAGGAGTTGGAAAAGATAGTGATCATGCTTACCTTTCCCCCTCTGTTTTCCATAAAATTTGGAGAAAACACATAAAAAGATATTCATACAGTATCCTGATTTCTATGCAGATTCTTACTTATGGTTTAAAGAATAAATGTTAAATGGAGGTTTCCTAGCAAGTACAGGAAAAGAGAACGTATTCTACATTATTTAAATGCTGTTGAACAAAGAATGTATGATTTATGCTGAAATAGATAAAATGACACAGGTTCAGATTCCCTCATGTGACTCTTCATGTCTGCACAGGAACTCTTTCTTCCCTATCAGATGCCTCAGATATATCTGTGCTGCTGTCCCGTTGTCTGGCAGAAGTAGCCCAGGGGACAGAACTGAGGGTAGAGATGTGTAACTCACCATTTTCAAATGGCTGTAGATTTGTCTCTAAGAGCAGTAATGGAACAGAGCGGCTTGCTGATTGGCAGAGCAGATAAATAAAAAATAATAATAAGGGGAGAAAACCAGAAATGAGTCATACATTTCGTCCCAAAATTAGCTATGTATACATTATATATACATATATATATGTGTGCATACATATATGAATATATCAAATTTATACAGTTGGCTGGGCAGTTGCTTAGAATACAATGCAATGAATGGTAGGATTTTAGGGGAGAATTCCACTGTCAAATTCTTGAAGGAAGTTTGGATTAGAGATACGTGTAGTAGAATAAGTTGCATTACTCTTACATTTTTTTAAACTGTGTACAAGAAAAATACCTGACCATTTAGTATTAAAGGAGCTTGCGCAGTGAGAAGAACAAGAAAATGAGCATACTTCTTACGATTTTGTTTACCTACAGATGGTGGCTAATTTAATTCATGTGTCAGTGGTGCTTCAAACCGAGTTTGGCACTGGGTAAACATGTGACTCAGCCTGATAGTTACAGCCTGACTCCTATGGACTAGGAAAGCATGGTCATCCTGGCTTGAGGAGATACAGAGAGCACTTTCTAATTTTTATCTTTGCTTTGCTGGCAGAAATGTACAGGTTGGCAAGCATTCACACATAAGTCATACCATCTGATAAACAAAACTACAGAGTAATAGGCCTGAACTGTTGTTGCTCTGAAGTTTTAAATCTTTTTAAATCTGAAGATTTAATAGGGACTTTTACAATTATTTTGTACCATGAGATGAAAATGACTTCTACCTATTTCACAGTGAGAAACACAAAAGTAATTTTATTTCTGTTCCTGCCTTTCAGTGCTGAATCAATTAGACTGGATAAAATCATAGAATCATTTAGGTTGGAAAAGACCTTTAAGATCATTGAGTCCAACTGTAAACCTAACTCTGCCAAGTCCACAACTAATCCATGACCTTAAGCATCACATCTACACATCTTTTAAATACCTCGAAGGGATAGTTACTCCACTTCTTCCCTGGGCAGACTATTCCAATGTTTTATAACCTTTTCAGTGAAGAAATTTTTTTTAATATCTAGTCTAAACCTGCCCTGGCACAACTTGAGGCCATTTCCTCTTGTGCTGTCACTTGTTACTTGGGAGAAGAGACCAACATCCACCTCGCTATAACCTCCTTTCAGGGAGCTGTAGAGGGCAATGAGGTATCCCCTCAGCCTCCTTTTCTCCAGGATAAACAACCCCAGTTCCCTCAACTGCTCCTCACAAGACGTGCTCTAGACTCTTTACCAGCTTTGTTGCTCTTCTTTGGACACACTCCAGCACCAAAATGTATTTCTTGTAGCGGGAGGCCCAAAACCATACTTCCTATCTGTGCCATTCAAAGGGAGAAATCAAAGAAAAGTGTTAGAGTTACAGCATATCTGGTTTATTTTCTTGTAGAAAATTTCATCTACATGACTGAGTCCAGACTGAAGAGGAATGGGAAGTGGAAAACTCAAGAAATCCATTTCTGTTTTTATTGCTGACAGTCATAAAGTCTTTATGATTCCATCTGTATGACTGCAATATCTTTGGTTTTTGCCTAACAACAGGATGATCGTACAGCAAATTAAGGACAAGCCTAAAACTTTTTCTTAACACTGTGGGTCAGTTATCATGGACCTCATTAGCAAAAATTGATCTTCAGTATTATGCTTGGTATCAGAGCTCATCTTTTAGGGAGAGGGTCATAGGGTGTTTGTTTAACCTTTCAAATGTATATAATCATATATTATCCCTCATAAGTTAAAAATAAATTGGGGG
>NW_020799098.1:42081024-42147404 GCF_003259725.1 Athene cunicularia
GGGGGCATAAAAAGTAATGCTGTAAAGTGAAGCTTTATCTGGGAAAAAAGTATTATTTGACAAATTTTATCTAGGATTGTTTAACAATGTGCTTCGGTATAATGTAGAACTAATGGAACATATAACTGATAGTCTTGTGGTCTTAGCGGTGCAAGAACATCAGAGAAAGTACATTGCATCATCCTCTGTGTCTGTAACTTCCTTTCCTTTTTTCTGTACTTATTTTAAACTGTTGGTACTGAATACCATAGAGAAGAGGAAGAACATTTAAAACATATATAATATAAACTTTCCCAGTGACGCTAATGAGACATATTATGATTCTCTGGGGTCTTCTGATCTTCTTGCAAAGCTCTCATTTCTTATATACTTCACCTGATTAATGCTTTGAAGTGATAAGTAAAGTGTGTTAGATCTTAGCTGAATTCATGAGATTTTCATGATTAGAAAACAATTGCTTCCACTACCAACAGGTACCTTGTTTGGCAGTTTCACTTGAAAATCCAAGTTGAATCAACATTGAAACTGAATTAACCACCGTGACACAGAAAAAAAAAAAAAAAAAGTATCACCTGTATATTGTCTGCAATATAGAGAGAAAAATAAAGACAGAAATAGAGTATAAACAGAGAAATTCAGTTTTCAGTGTTAGCTATGACGACATGGTCTATTGCCAGAATGCACTTCTGAACTCAAGAAATGTAACCATACGGAATTGTAGTAACTAAAGTACAAGAGCTAAGCAAATAAGGAATCTGGTGACAGCAGTGGAAACATCAGGACCTCAAAAGGCAAAGTTTTGGGGGGGTTCTGGATTTTTTTGAAAATAACAATAATGCTCTGATTTTTAAACATAACCTTAATTATTTTCATTATTATTTTATCAATAAACCCTTTATCTGCAATCAGAAGTCTAAAAGGACTTACTGCCTTGAAATACTCTTCTAATTCCACTTACTTGAAAAGTTGAGAGGAAGTTTTGAAAATATGGCTGTATTGTAATGAAAATGTGGTTTCTCTTAAATGGCCACATCTCTAACAAAATACTGATAATCACACTTCATGTTAGTATGCAATAATAGCCTTGTCTTTCGTGGTATAAATGCGACACACAGATCTATCAATATATCAGACACAGATACACAAATCTTGTGTACCATAATTCATTCCCCAACTTCTGTGAAATTCAGGTACATCAATGATTAATAATGTTTTAGAATAATAGCACAGTCAAAATTTTCAATAACAACCTCCATACTATTCAAGGAATTGTTGGACCATCCCTTAATAAGTTTAAAGTTTGAATTGTCTCTGTGATGATAGATTTTTTCTGGAAAAATGTAAAACCACAACCACAAATCTTATCTAGGACTGTACTGTCACTTATCAAAATGAGTGAATTTCTGAAGTGCCAAAACTGAAATGCCATTATTTATTCCATAAAAATAAATGTAACAAATATTCATTAAGATATATCAGATGAGAGCACACCATAAGTCCTTTACATCTGTAAATTATTACTAACATAAATGTTTTAGTTATGAGAATTATTCAGTTATTTAGCACTAAAATACTTTAATGGCTAGACTCCAGCAAAGTTTGAAGAGAAAGGAAGTAAATGGAAAAATATTTTTGGAAAATAAGAGTTAAAAATCTTGAATTCTTATTTATTACTGAAATAATTTTTTAGGCAGATCTGACTAGAATTAAATATTTGTTTTGCTTAATTTGATTTTTTTAGTCGATATGTCCATAAATATGAATTCAATTTACTTTAATTTTCATGTAAATAACATTTTTAGACTTGTTTTTATACTGTTGGAAAAAGACTGTGTATTAAGATACACAGCTGCCTCACAGGCTTATTTTATGAGGCTAACATAGCAAGCTTTCAGACAAACAATCAGTTAATAAACTCTGTGTTACTGCTTTCTGTCACAGCATACAAGTATAACAAATATTTCTGCCCCTAAAGCTTTGGTTGTTCTGGTGGAATATAAATTAAATACACCATGAACTTCCAATAATTAGATGCTGACTATTGGTAACAGAATATGCAACACTAAGGAAACAAAAATATAATATAAGGTCAAAGTATTCTGACTGGTTAAGAGGCTTGAAAAAATATCATTAATAGAGAAATATATATCTTCTTATAGAAAATTTGTACTGACTTTACAAACATGATATAATGAGTGAAATGATAGCAGAATGTGATGACAGATGAGTGTGTTAAATATGACAGGGCTACCATATGTCTTTAATTCACTTTGTTAGCAGCTTGTCATGATGTTACTTGGTAAATGGTAATTAAAAAAAAAAAAAAGAAAGAAAAGAAAAATATACTGTGTAATTGCCAACATATTTCTATTACTTTTATTGGGGTTTCCAGTCAGTACTTCAAATTGCAGTCTGAAAATCACTTTATGATGAAATATTAATTCTGAACAGAAGAGCGTACTGCACAGCTAAATGGGACACTCAAATAAAAACAGAGAAATAAGTTTTGGCAGTAACTGTACAAAGGAAATATGTTCATGACATCTTCTTCCTATTTTTCTTTTAATAGCTCTGGCAGCAGGACTTTTTCAGGTACACTAAGCATATTCATTTATCTCTCCTAGATGCTTAAGAGAACATAAGACCATTTTCTTTTATGTTTAGAATGGAAAACATACTGAAATCAGTTTGAAAATCATGTTTAACTCTGTTCTGATAATTCCATAAGCTCATCGCAGACAGTATAAAATATATGTGATTTGTCTGCCTTCACTGACCTACTGCATGCAGAACAGCATGACGATCCATACTCTGATGCTTTGAACTTCCCTTCGGTCTGCAAACTTCATCTGAAAGGTGAGCTGGGCCCTTCTGAAGATCACTAAAGGATGACCTAGAAAGAGGTCACACTCTATTAAGATTTCTTACCAGCTCTCAAAGCATTGCAGAAGCCACATGAAATTATGGTGCAAAAGAAGCAAAAGATATACAAAATATGTCACTGTTATGGGCAAAATTACCAGTAGCTGGGCCAGATAATCAAACTAGTTTCTCTCCCAAAACTGTACAGGATAGTTTCTAAGATGTCCTTTCTCTATTCTCTCTGCTGCAAAGTGCCTTTTCACTGCTCATGTCAAGGTAAAGGGCTATACTACCACTGAGCAGCACTGCTACGCAGCTGCACAAAGGAGATGGCCAAAGATGACTTAGTCTTATTAATCTGTAAATTGTTCCAAGGTGATCTTTTATGTGAAATTAGGAATATTGTTAAACCATATAAACACTTCTAAGATGAGCCTTTTCTCTTTACAGCAAAATTTTGTGGTACCTCTCTAAAAGGTAAAAAGAAAGCAGAAGTGGACTGCAGCATCCCCTTTAGGATCAGAAGGGGTTCTGCATGCACCTCCAGGTTGAGGGATTGACAGGCTCCATGACTCCCAACAAACTTTCAATGGCTTTTGTCAAGGTTTTGGTCATAAATTTTCCTACCATTTAGAGGATACCTACCAGGAGAACAGACACACAATTTTACTACTGTAAAATGGTACTTCAGAATAAGTGTGGTATGATTCTGTTATAATTTTTGCCAACTAGAGAGAGAACTCAGTATATCTGAAGAATTTATAGAGCATTTTATTTGATGACAGTAGCTTTTTTCACATATTCTAAGACTATATCTTCAGACAGTCTTAAAAATCTTTGGATAAATTTCCATTTACAGAAAAAAAATTTGTACCAAGAGAGAGATTGATGAGCTACAAACCAATAGTAGAGTCTTTGCTGATAGAAATTGCAGACACAGACAGCGGGGGGGGAAGAACTGAGAAATGGTATTCTACATTACTTCTACAGTTGTTCCTAATCTTCCTAATGTCAACATGTTTATATTAACTGTGTTAATATATAACATAACAACCTAAAAAAACCAAAAGTTACAAAATTCTTTTTCTCTAGAAAGCTTGAAAAGAGATTTTCAAGTGGTATCTTTATTATTTTTTTTTTTCATTCTCTTAGCCCAGAAAGTTTTGTAAAGCATTATTTGAAATCTTCTGTTAGCTGTATTAAAAAAAAAATACTGGAATGACTTTAGAATATATCTTACTTGAAGTTAAGAGGGACACCCATCTTTCATTAAACAATTTATCTGTCCAGAGGTCTGAAATGTGGGCTTGTTCTCTTACTTTCTGAAGTAACACCAAACTTTATACATCTGAGGCTGTAACTTAAGATATTATAGGACCTTTTTTAGTAAACATAGAAGTTCCTTCACTTTCTTGTAACTGTAAAAGTTTGATACATTCTCTAGTGAAGTTTATTACTACTGAAGTCAGTATAAAACTGTTCATAGTGACTAATCAGTGAGTAGGGTCAGATGCTTCAGATAAGTGTAAATATCTAACCATAGTGAAAATGTGCAAGGTGATCTGCTGCCATTTAACTGCAAGTACTTAGAGATTGATGAAATTCCTCCATTATGAAATGAAGCACTAGAACTCATTTCCCAGAGATGCATGTTGGTTTTTTACAAATTATTTCTTTTCTACATACCTTGTGACTGTCTTTACTGTACTTAATTTTTACCTTCTCTTTAACAAAGAAGGTCTGGTGAATGAAGGTCTGGTGCAGGGTCTGGAGCACAGGTCGTACGAGGAGCAGCTGAGGGAACTGGGGGTGTTTAGTCTGGAGAAGCGGAGGCTGAGGGGAGACCTCATCGCCCTCCACAGCTACCTGAAAGGAGGTTGCAGAGAGCTGGGGATGAGCCTCTTTAACCCAGTAATAAGCGATAGGACAAGAGGGAATGGCCTCAAGTTGCACCAGGGAAGGTTTAGACTGGATATTAGGAAGTATTCCTTTACAGAACGGGTTGTTATATGTTGGAATGGGCTGCCCAGGGAGGTGGTGAGTCCCCATCCCTGGAGGTGTTTAAGAGTTGGGTCGCCATAGCGCTGAGGGATATGGTGTAGTTGGGAACTGTCAGTGTTAGGTTAATGGTTGGACTGGATGACCTTCAAGCCCTTTCCAACCTAGACGATTTTGTGGAGGGGTACAGTAATAACTACATTTACTCTTAATAAATTATTTTGTCAGCAGACAAATGTTTGCTAGCTGCAACTGTATGTATTTGTATTAAAATTGACTAAACATTATGGTGAATATATAGGTAATCAAATTATATGTATCATGTTATACATGCATGATTAAATATATAGTTTAAAAGAAGGAAACATTTTCCAAGAGGAAAATCATTAGCTTTAACTCACTTGAAAACTTTAAGATCAATTCTCATTTCAAAAATACCACATTAAAATAAATGCACTACTTATTCTGTGATTAGTTTATACCCCAAGTCACACACCAGCAGGGAATACGTTAACCTCCTGTTCCAAATTGCTTTGGAGGAGAATTGCTTTCCTTCTCTTCCTCTCTGTCCCTTCTTCACTCTCTCTCCATGTAGGAACACTAGAAAGGCTTGCGTCTTAATGCGAGTACTTAGTCTGCATGAATATCCCTCCTTTGGTTACCTCCAGTTAAATTTCTCAGCGTGTTCCATGCAGGATACAGAGCACACTGGAGGCTGAGGGCGAATTATAACTGCTTTCCTACCCCTTCGCTTCTAAAAGTGTTTGCATACGCTTGTCCTATTTCCCCCAAAACTACGCTTCACTGTCTATGTAGACACACACTTCATATAAATCTCCTGTAATACACAACAGTGCTCACCTCTTCATATTTCTATCTGATAATTACACCTGATGAAAAGGTGAGAAGGGTTGTACATTACAAGAAATTTATAGAAATTGCATGGCTATTCTAAATAGTCCCCTGCAAGCAAGCACAAGACAACATCCCACTGCCGCCCTCTTTACACTGTGAGTGAAAACAGTTTCTCAATGTAGTATCTGCTGCTTTTACACCATTCACAATCCATCTATAATTTATCAGCATGATCCCCTCAAACCATGTACATTCCTCAAGGAGTCTCTAGTGACAGGGAAATCTGAGATATAGATTTGATTCTGAAAGATGTGTTGCCATGCATTTTTCTTTTATGAATAGTTTGTGAAAACACTGTGGATTTTATTCCCCCCCCCCCTTTTTTTTTTTTTTTTTTCACTTTTAGCCTTAGTAGAAATAAATGAGCTCTAGGTAACGTCCTCACTAGGTATACTGCATGAAATTCTAAGTACAGACCTGTAAAAAACCTCCTTGTTTTCTAGGACTTCAAAACTGTTTCATATTTAAGCAAATCTAGAGAATCTCTTGGGTTTAGGAAGTACAATGTGTAAACAAGCTGAAGAAAGTTATAAATTAAATGTGGACTGAAACAGACTTCATAATATATACTTCTAAAAAATGCCTGAATTTTCTCATATAGTGTATACACTTCCACTTGGTACAGATTAGCTCTATTTAAGAGAGTCAACAGCAACAATGAGAAGCATAAATACATAAATTACACAGAGAGAGAGAGAGAGAGAGAGAACCCCAAAGGTGTCTCCTACAGAAACAGCATCACAACTGCCTCACTTATGTAAAGACAGAAAACAGAACTCAAAAAATAGAAGTGGTCATGAAACATTTATCTCTGGGATAACTGAAGATATTACACTTGTTGATTTTTATAAAATGTGGATGAAATTTTTAAAGGATTTATGGTAACACTATTCTACAAGAAATCAGAGCTGCCACTCTAGGGGGAAAAAAAAAAAAAAGTGGAGGATAGTAGACTTGAGAAGAACAGCCTTCATCAATTTTAAAAAAAAACCCAAAAATTGTTTAATAAGTGCTCTGTTTCAGGGTGATTTTGATCAATAACTCTGCATGTCCTGTTGTGGTTGTGAATTATTGCCTCCATCTTATATACTCTACAAGATTTGTCCCTGTAACAACATATTTGCTTAGTCATAAGTGAGAGCAGACATGAATGACAGCTATTTTCCCTATGTGTTTCTGCATTGCTTTTTCCAGTGCTTCCAGAGCCTTGTTTTGTAGCTATCCATGTCCAGACACAGATGAAATTTAGCATATTTCATTTTTTTTTGATGTCACTGTATTTAATCATTGCAACATAACTAATAGATTATCTATTCAAAACTCACAGGGAAAGCTCTCTTCCTTTAAATACTTTTAATTTGTTCTAATGTAATCATATCAAGCCCATTTAGTTGTTTGAATGGGCCTCTGATTAATATGCCACAGCCCATTTAAACAGCTGTGCAGAAAGTCACACTGATCTCCCATGAAATGCTCTCATATTCTTGCTGTGCCTGCCAGATTACATGAGTTATGGAGAACCACCACTTGTTTGGACTCTTTTCCTAGCATCCTCCTCATGTAACACACCAGTTAAGAAAGCAGCTTTTTTCAAGACCAACACAGCATACTAGTACATTGAATTTGTGCTTTCACACATTCTACAGAACATATGGGGGGTGTGGGGTTGTGGTGTTTCAGAAAAGTATTCCCCTAACGTGACACAGCACAAAGCTTTGAGTGTGTATTGGCCACTAGAGAATGGAAATTGTGGGGTTTATAAGATTCCTTATTATCACAAATACAAAAACTGGATAGATATTTTATTCACTAAAGTCAACAGAAATCATAAATTGCTAATATATGGGAATTACAGACATAGGTATTTTGACATAGTCAAGTTTTAATCAGTTCTAATAGTGTGCTTGGTTTTGCCTGCTAATGAGTCAAAATCCACTGAATGATGCCAGCCTCTTCAAAGGATCACTGCTCCTGAGCAACCAATTTAACATGTTCCAAGACTTCATAATAATTTGATTTATGATTTAGCTTAACAGTTAAAACAATTTTTTGTTTATACTGTATACTTAGCCAATATCAAACAGAAAAAAAAAAAACCCAACACCTTTTGTAATGATAGACTATATCTTTGAAGTATATAGAGTAAATGACATGTTATTCATGATGGTCAGATAAACTGACCACAATAAAGAACCATCAGAAGCAACTTCATGAAACTTAATCACTGGTCTTGGCCTGAAATACACTGTAAAACCAGAACCACTCTTGATTAGGAAGATTTCTATATGGACCATAGATGAGGCTAAAGAGAATTGTGCTTGAGTCTGACATAAAATACTCGTCTGATTTTGACAATTTAGTTAATTTGTTTCCCAATGATAAAATGGGGACAACAATATTTGAATATTGCAGAGATTCCTCACTGAGCTTGATGCACTTGAGCATGATGCTGTGTGTGCTATAGGCAAGGCTGGCTGCATCTCAAAGACTAGTCCCATGTGAGACAACATAATTGTTGCCTAATGATCCTGTTCTTAGAATGGAGCAAGCATTTACTCTGAACTAGGTCATGTGGATTCTTGGTTCAGATAGCATATTTTTATCAGTAATATATATTTTTCCATCTATTAATATCTTGACAGATCGTAAAATTACTTTGAAGAAGCAAGAGAGAGCACAGAGGAAATTTGATTCTTAACTAATTAAGTTTTATAATATCCCCATGAGACATTTTTTATTTATTACTAGGGAATCAGAAGTGTGCTGCTCATCTTAAAGTTCACTGGAGCCGTAGAAGTTCTGATCCCTGAAAATAAGGCATTCTTTCGATGCCTGAAGTGACTATAAGGGTTTTATCCTTAGTGTCTGAGTCATATGTTGAGTTACCAAAAGAAATGAACAAAACAACCAACAAATCAAACAAAAAACCCCCGCACACCCCAGGTTCATCATCAGCTGTGTTTTAACTTGAAAACTTACCTTTTCTTTATACCTCAGCTTTACATTGCAGGGTTGTTTTAATATATCCACTCAAAAGATATGCTGAACTGTCCAAGTGAGTACATCCCTCTTCAAGCGCTCTGGAAGGTATGTTAGGAACTGAATTATCCTAACACATCTTAATGGTTTTAGAGTGTAGCTCTGTATTTTCCTGTCATTGTTGCAAACTGACAGGCTCTGTTGCTGGGAGGAAGGTGGAAGCCAAGGCAACATCTACCAGCTGGTTCACAAAGATACCACAGTGTCAGCACATTAGGAAGCCAAAGGGACAGATAGGGAGAGAGACCAGAGCTTTAGAGCAGATTCCCATTCTCATCACTGCAAACACCTACAGCTGTAGCTGGGGCAAGCCAGATCATTTCTGTCCATCTTTCCAAGTGCAATTGATCAGCCCATTACTACTACTTGGAAGTAAAAATGAATGATGAACTACTAAAATTTATAACGTGAAATCTCAGCGTTTCTTCTTAGCATTGCTGGATCCAGCAGCCTCATGTATTGATTCCACTCAAACTATTTCAGCTTGTTGTTTACAACACAATTCTGTTTTCTTTTCTCTATTTCCTTTCCAAAGCAGCTGTATGCAGCACCAGTTCTAATGAGCTTGGTATCCACCTGCTTCTCATTGAAGTTAACAATAAAACTTTGCTCTGGATGAGAGGCTTTGGAAAAATGCAATTACAGTCTTTTCCTATGTGAAATTCAATTTTTTTCCCTCCCTACACCATAGTCTGCATACTCACCATAACAACAGATATGAATTACATCAGCCAGCTCCACCAAGAATAGGACTCTGAAAAACACTGATGATAAGAAAAAATGGAGACGTCTGATAGTTTAAATTGCAACCTACTTACATGGGAAAGCTTCATCCCTTCCTCAAAATAATGTCTTTCCCCACAGCTGAGAATAATCTACAAGAAACATTTTCACTTTAAAACATCTTACATTTTTTCTCCTGACACTGTTAAGTCCCTGTAACAGTATTATCTGTTGCATAGGTTATGACAACGTTCTTCTTTTTGAGGAATACATAGCAGCCTGGAGGATTACACAGAGATATGGCAACAGGACCACAGACATGTTCTGTCACAGACAACCACATCACATGCTGCTTTTTATAAATTTGTTTAACTCCTCATTAACAACAAATAGACTTTTTGGCCTTCACTTCTCTTATCAAGAAATAGAACCTCTCTCTCTGAGAGTTAAAAACCTTGTGCAGTCTTCAGCCTATACACATTCACCCACACGTTATGCTTATTTGCTTTGATGTAGTATTTGTTCCTTACCTTACATAGTTCTAGTCCCTCCATGGTGTATAGCCATTTGCAGTAGTTACAGAAGCAATGATACCTCCCTTAGACTTATACAAACTCAGCTCTTCATTGCTCTGAATTTCACCCTACAATTCAGACTGAATTTTTATGTTTTCATTCTTCTTAAGAAATGCACAGTGCCAGGAAATTATTAATTCTCTATTTAATAGGGTAGTAATCCCAATCTTCAATGGAGATACTTCATATCTGATAAATCTTAGAGTCATATCTGATTTTTCTCAGGCAAGATCAAATTGCTGACTCACATTTACCTTAGGAAAGTAAGGTTTCTTTCCTTGTTAATGAGGTGTCCCCTCTTAAATATATTCTTACACGTTATTGTATATTTAAGATGTGAAATTTAATTCCATCAACATTCTTTTTCATATAATTCTCCTACTGTATATTCTGGTACCCTCATAAAGATAATATAAGAAAATTGCACACAGTATAAAACATTTAAAAAAAATAAAAAGAGGCTTAAAAAGCCCACAAAGTTAAAACTGAGGCCTTTCTTAAAACTGAGGCCTTTCTTCTTTCTTGTGGGGGGAGGGAAACCTCAATCCATCCCACTTCTATCAGTTTAATACCAGTGCCAGCAGTAGATGCCCAGAGCCTGGAGAGGGATCACAGGTCATTAGGAAAGCACCTGAGGAGCAGCACAAAGGAATTCCAGCCAGTAAATCAGCTTCATCAGGGCCCAACTTAAATATCTCTATGCAAATGCACATAGCATGTGGAATAAATAAGAGGAGCTAGAGATGTGTGCACGTCTGCAGGGCTATGATCTTTTTGGCTTCTCAGGGATCGGTTGGTGTGGGATGGCTCCTATGACTGGAACACTGGAATGGAAGCGTACAGGCTCTTTAGGAAGGACAGGAACGGGAGATGGGGAAGGGGTGTCACTCTCCATGTCAAGATCAGCTGAAGGGCATGGAGCTCCTGGGGATGGATGAGGAGCTGACCAAGAGTTTATGTGTCAGGATTAAAGGGAGGGCAGGGACAGGTGACATTATAGTGGGAGTCTGCTACATATCACCTGACCAGGAAGATCAAGTAGATGAGACCCTCTATAGATAGATAGGAGCAGCCTCACATTCACAAGCCCTGGTCCTCATGGCGTACTTCAACCACCCCAATTATGTGTTGAAGGGACAATTGCATAAGCAACCGAGGAGGTTTCTGGAATATGTTGACAATAACTTCCTTCTCGAAGTGATAGACTCGTCAATGAGGAGAGGTCCTATGCTGGACCTTGTTCTCACCAACAAGGAGGGGTTGGTGAGGAGTGTGAAGCCCAAGGGCAGCCTTGGCTGCAGTGACCATGAAATCATGGAGTTCAAGATCCTTAGGGCAGGGAAGAGGGTGCACAGCAAGCTCACTACCTGTTAGGAGATAATGGACATGTGAGCAATCCTGCACATGTGCATGCCTCGGCAAGGACGTGACAAGGACATAGAACAAAGAACTCAGCAAACAAACAACTCCAGGAGATGGGTTGGGCGGAGAAAGACATTGGGTGTGGCGCTTACCATCCAATCACAAGAAAGCTTGAAGCAGGTGGACAAAGCTAACTATCCAGTCATAAGGATTGTAACACGTACCGTTCGCATGCACAGGAGAAACCTATAAAAGGGCTTGCTTACCTTCAATAAATTGGCATTGCTTGATCATACTGGTCATGTGCATGTCCATATCTCCCACAACTAACCTGGACTTCAGGAAAGCAGACTTTGGCCTCTTCAAGGATCTGCTTGGTAGATAAAGCCATGGGATAAAGTCCTGGAGGGAAGAGAGGCCTAAGAAAGATGGCTAATATTCAAGGATCACCTCCTCCAAACTCAGGAGCAGTGCATCCCAACAAAGAGGAAGTCAGGAACAAACACCAGGAAGCCTATGTAGATGAACAAGGAGCTCCTGGACAAGCTCAAACATAAAAGGAGATCTACAGAGGATGGAAGCAAGGACAGGCAGTCTGGAAGGAATACAGAGAAATTGTGTGAGCAGCCAGGGATCAGGTAGGAAAGCCAATGCCCTGATCAAGTTAAATGTGGCCAGGAATGTTGAGGACAACAAGAAAAGCTTCTATAGGCATGTTGGCGATAAAAGGAAGAGTAGGGGAAATGTAGGCCCTCTCCAGAAGAGAACGGGAGGCCTGGTTACCTGGGATATGGGGAAGGATGAGGTACTCGATGACTTTTTTCCTCAGTCTTCATGACCCAGTAATGATCCAGTAACTGTATCTTGGGTTGCATCAAAAGAAACGTGACCATCAGGTTGAGGGAGGTGAAGAGACATCACCTGAAGTACTGTGTCCAGCTCTGGGGCCCCCAACATATGAAACATATGGACCTGTGGGAGAAAGTTCAGAGGGTCACAAAGATGATCAGGGGGCTAGAGCACCTCCCCTGTGAGGACAGGCTGAGAGAGTGGGGGTTGTTCAGCCTGGAGAAGAGAAGGCTCCAGGAAGACCTTATAGCAGCCTTCCAGTACTTAATGGGGGCTACAAGAAAGCTGGAGAGGGACTTTTTATAAGGGCATGTGGTGAAAGGACAAGGGGTAATGGCTTTAAACTGAAAGAGGGTAAACTTGGATTAGATGCAAGGAAGAAGTTCTTTCCTGTGAGGGTGGTGAGGCACTGGCACAGGTTGCCCAGAGAAGCTGTGGCTGCCCCCTCCCTGCAAGTGTTCAAGGCCAGGTTGGACGGGGCTTTGAGCAACCCGGGCTAGTGGAAGGTGTCCCTGCACATGGCAGGGGGTTGGAACTAGATGATCTTTATGTCCCTTTCAACCCAAACCATTCTATGACTCTATTAAACAACTGCACTTTTTGTGCAAACTTTAGCTGATTCCTTAACTGTATATCTACAATACAACAGGGCATAAGAAGACGTAGAACCCATCCCTTTCTCTTCCAGCTGAATTAAGAATTTTCCAAACGGAATTATATCAAATACTGTACTCTTAAAAAGACCTTATATCATTTTCTTGGTTACAAAATCAAAAACTGTCAGATAGTTCGGGTATAATATTTTTTCGGTAAATGAGCAGTGCAACAGTTCACAACATTTCCATTAACTGCTACTCGGATTGACAAAATAAGCAGAAATCAATTACTTTAATTCTTAATCTTTCAGTCTATTCATTAAGTCTCATCGCATGGATTGGACTGCAATACACATGAGAAACAGCTTAAAAATTTATCTTGTGCTTTGGCAAAACAACACAGAAGAAAATATTTCTTTATACTTTTTTTTTTTTTTTTTTTTTTTTTAACCTGGCCATTCATTGCCTGCTAAAGCTGTCAGACAGTTTTTTGTTTTCAGAAATTTCTTAATTCCAGATGACATCAAAAGGTTAAAAGACACTCCAGAGCTTTAATGCTTGTTTTCCATACTTAGGATATGACATTTCTCCATCTAATATTATATACTCTAGTTTTTATCCAGCACACACAGGTGTTCCATTATGTTTAGCATAAATTAAATCAGGTTTACTCAGGAGAAATGCAAAAGAGCTAACATTAAAGGGCTGATTTATACTCAGAGAAGAATGAAGTCATTTAAAAAAACCAATTTCTGTTCCTAGAACTGTATTCAAAACATTTACATTCACCTGTTTCCAGAGGAGGAAGTCCAGTGAAATATAGTTTCCAATGCCTCTTAAACACAAAAATCAATTTCAAAACACTGGAGACGGAAATAATGAACACTCCCGAGTTACAGAGTCAAAGATCTTAAAACAAAAGTATTTTTTTATGCTAATGCAAGAGATCTGGGAAGAGCACATGGACAAAACAAAGGCTAGGAAGGTATTACTGGAAAAAAGAAGCTGGGAACACTTTGTAGATCTTGTGGCACACCAAGCCTGTCCCAGAGTCATTGCTTACACACTGCCAAGGTAACAGAAATGCAATTTTGAAATTTAATATTTCTATCTAAATATTAATGACAAAAAGAGAAAGTACAATTCTTTTCTGGCTTTTCAGAGTTAAGGGCATAACTTTAGTTCACAAACCCAATGATCTAACGCATATCAATTCTGCACGAAAATGAGTGTGATCATTGTTAATGTGATTGTTTGAAATATAGGATTCCAAAGAATTCCAATACATCACATAAAAGAAAACTTATAACAGTATAAAAACCTGAACTACTTATGAGCTTATACATTCCTGTCAGCTCACAGTGGTACACAAAAATAAAAAAACCCAAATGGAATTCAACCTGCAAAACAGTATTGTTAAAAATAGAGGCCTGGTTTGTCATATCTATGTTGTTTCCAAAGAAAACAGGCCTTCCTACTTGTAGCAGCTAGGAATTTCTATCTCTTAGATTTAATGAGCAATTAAGTAAAGCTATCAGTGATTATTGAAATGATGAACATTCAGAAAAGGTTTTCTCCTTTCTTAAATCAAGGTATGTGAAAATAGTCCCACTATTAAAAACAACACAAAAAACAAATACACCCCCCACCCCCCCAAAAAAAACCAACAAAAAAACCAACAACAAAAACACATAAAAAAACCCCAAACAAACAAACAAACAAACAAAAACCACAAAAAAACCCCACAAACAAAACTGAAAACCCATTCTTTTCCACAAAAATGGAATAAAGGTGATTTTGAAACACATGTTTCTTTAAATATAGTCTTTCTGAAGACAATCTGAAAAACAACTAAAATTAAATTCTTGATCATATATTAGAGAAGGATTTTATTGTTCAGCTATTTTGCCCAACATTCATTAGAAATCCAGGCATAGCATCCATGGCAGTACAGATCTATTTTCTTCCAAGAAAATTTCCGTGAACAAATCTCAAAGGCGGCTATCAAATCTAAAACCTGCTAGGTGACTGGTTTGGGTTTAGATGCTAGCTACAGAGAAGTTTGCAATGTTAAATAACAGTTCAAAACCAGATTTTTTTTAATTTTCACAATGCATGTGGACATGAGGATCTGCCATGAGAATAGTTTCTTACTAATGCTCAAACACAAATTTACACTCAATCTACCCAGCTCACTTGCACTAGGTAAAACTTCAAGTACTACAGCACTGGAGTCTGATGTCATGGAAAAAATTATGCTGTCAGAAAGTCAAGTATACTGGAGATTTCCCTCCAAACTTAAATAGCTATTAAGAGTTTAAATAATTTTATTACTTTAAAAGTTGCCAAGGATCAAAGGAATGAATTGAAAAATTTAATCTTAGATGAGTGAATCAAAAAGACTTATTTTAGTGTTTAATAAGGTGTGCTTTAACTGAAAAGTTAAGGCAAAAATCAAGAAGCTGAATAATTCTCAGTCAGCAGGAGTTTAGTAATAAGTTTTACTAAGTTCTAAAAAATTAACTTTCATAGCAAAAATACAACAGAGCTTGCAGGATGGTGCAATAAGCCAGTTGGATGGGTAGTAGGGCAGGTCCTTTAATATGCAAAAAATTCCATGCCTGAAAAGTCTCATTTTGTGAAAGAAAACAGGCCTGAACATGAAGTGCTTAGGTACTAAACAAAACTAGCAACGATCTTCCAGTTGGCATGAGCCTGTAAGCATGAACTGAAATTACTCCAGCAGAAATTGTGAACTACTCTGTCTCAGCAAATCAACATAGGAGAGTACCAGAGGCACCGAAGTACTGAGATGTGCCCTTCTCAGGCATTCACAGTATTTTTCTTCCACAGCCAGATCTACCCTATACAAAATTTTGAATAACCCCTAATAACTCTTCAGCACTGCTATCAAGTGTGTGCGTTGGTGGCACTCATTTGTTATTTTGACAGGTTAGCTCTGGGTACGTGATGGCAGGACCTTTCTGGCTTCTTTCCTCCTCAAGGTCAGCAACATCATTTCCCTCCAAAATTCAAAGTCTCTGAGAGGTAGAAAGTGAAATGTACTATACATTTTTCTTTTTTCCCTGTAATTTCTTTACTCCTACATTCTCAGATGCTTGGAACTGCTAATGTATTAAAAATTAAAAAATTAAAAAATACATATCTCAGGAAGTTTATTGATACAAATTTTAGACAGAGAAAAATATAGTAATCTGTCATTTCAATCCTCTTATAAATTATTTTTCTCAGTGGGAAATAGGAGAGAACTGGCACTGAATCCCCATAAAAATGCCATTATCCCAATAAAATTTTCCTTTTCTTCCACTCCATGGTAGAACAAAACTTTCCTGGTGAAAGTGACTTTTTTTTTTATCTCAAGCATCACTAGTAAGAATACCTGGGAGAGGGAAATCATGCTATCTGTAACTTCATTTTTAAACTACCTGAATTAAAAATTGTATTTGAACAGTAAAGTTACAATTTAAGTATAAGTAGGCTAGACAGACAGTTAATGTAATGTACTGTAAGTTAATGAAAGAGAAGGGGAAAAAGGCAATAAAAGAAGGGAAATAAAATTTGTCCATATTTACCAGATGGTCAAATAATTAATCTATCATCAATTTAGTTAATTACCTATTTATAAATTTACAGTGTGCTAGAAATTAAAACCATATATCCAAGAATATAACCTGATTCAGATCCATACATATTAAACCATACTTCTGCAGAACTATGCAAAATCTAAATCTTAGTCATTATTCCTGTGTCTGTGTGCTTTTGCTATTGTGCATTTTCACCTATTACTGATTTAACATTATTCTCCTATGGGTCCTGATCCAAAACTCTTTGAAATCAAAAATTCTTGAGAGATTTAGAGCCCCCATTTTTTTTCCCCCTCAACATCTCCAACAGAACTCTTTTCATTTACCAAGCAACAACAGAACCTATGTTTTGCACAGTAATATAAACATGTTTTTAATAAGTTGAGATGTACCTAGAGAGACAAAAACCCCACAAATAACAGTTCAATATTTTAAAGGTAGAAGGACCAGCTAAAGCTCACAACAGGCAAAACCAAAAGCAAAACCAAACCTAAAAAAAGCAAATTAATATAACAGACCCAACCACATTGTCCCTCCTGAAGGGAAGAAGGGAAAAAGCACATATCAAAGAATAAGGCCTAAATGACCTGCTGCAGAACTTAAAAAAAACAAAACAAAACAAAACAAAACAGTTCTTGGAAGGAGAAAAGAACTTTAAAGCACATATCTCACACTGCTTTTGGTTTTTTCCATATCTCAATGTTTCTTCAAAATGAAACTGGTTTGTAGGTATTCAGCAGTTTTTATGAGGCTTACTGATTTTTTAGAAACCCCTCTACTGACTTACATGCATAGGGAATGAAGGGGAGTGGGAAGGAGAGGCAAGGAAATCAGCTGAACCTTTCCAGGCAATTATTTGTGCATCAGATAAGTTGTTTTCTACAGCTGCACAACTGAACTTTTTTTTTTTTTAATTTTTTTTTTTTTTTTTTTTTTTTGGGATTCAAATTGACTCATAAATATTGAAATTATAAGCTTAAGAAACGGTACTATTTGATGCGTGGCCTATTTCTAAAAATTAGTCTAATGGAGAAATCATGGCTACAGTGTTACCATTTTAGTATGACAGTACTGCTAGTCTACTAACACTTCACTGACCCTTTTAATAAAAGGCCTGCGTAGTGATTATGGTGCTACTGTGCACTGTTGCCTTCATCTTACTACTGTACAGTTCCCAGTAGTTCATTAGTTTGGAAATTCATTCAGAAGTGCTTTCCTCACTGTTAACTATTGCAGTGCTAAAGCACCTAACACCAGCCTGTTTCACAGACCACTTATAGAGAATCTATAGCGCTTGCTTCTATAACAGTTTCTAGTAATTTAGGTTTTTTGCATCCTGGATATGAAACTAGCTCTGTAATTCAGTCTTCCTCCTTCAGCACACTTTTCTTTTTACCTCTGCAGCTGCTAGGCATCCCTTTTCTGTACATCATAATTAATAATTCTCCTTCTGAGAGCAGGCTCTCCCCAGGGTACAGTGATTATAGCTTCAGAAGGAAAACAAACCGTTTCAACAGCCGCAGTTCACGTTCAAGGCGCTGCAGAAACATGTGAGTTATACAAAGGCAGGCCACAACAGATTCCTTCCAATCCCAGACTGCAAGTTCTAGTGCTTTGGATTCTCATGTATATGACTACAGTAATAAAAATATTCAGAATGATTATTCTGTTTCCTGACAACTTTTAAAAATTGGAAATTTTGTTTCATTTGACTTCCCAGGATCGTTTTTTGTGATACATAAAAAAGAGCAGAGGACTTGAATTTCCATCTGTCATTCAAATCCCAACCCAGTTGTCATGCTGTCAGATCTCTGCATACTCTTACTACTTCCTACCAAAAACTCCATTAACCAGCAATATCACTGTGAAAATTCACATAGAAACATTCTAACCTATTTGGGGTTTGGTCTGGGATTTTTTGTTGTCGTTTTGGGGGTTTTGTTTTGGTTTTTCTTGTTTTTTGTTTGTTTTGTTTGTTTGTTGTTTTGTTTTGTTTTGTTTTTTCCTAACAAGAAAGCATTCCTCCTACTTCTGCTGTGCCCCTTTGCCAACCAGATTTGCAGTTTTACAGCATTCATATGTAATTCCTTATCTTCTGTGCAGAGTCTTATTCAATGTGAATTATTTACATGCTTTTAGACTACCAAGCTATCTCGTAGCTGATGTTTATATCATCATTACCTTTAGTAAAGCCCTTCACTAACATTTTGCTGAGCCTCTAGCATTCTAGAGCTGTGATCAAGTCCATGTGCTAAATGGAAATGTGGGTCAGACTACAATACAGGGGTAACTCTGCTTTTCAATGACCTTCTTATAACAACCCTAGATTTCTTGCTTCTCCCATTTCAGATCACTTCTGTCTCTTGACCTTGAGACCTCTGAAGACATTTCTAGCACTGCTTCTATTAGTTGTTTTAATATCTGTTTGGGTCATTTGAGCATACTAAATTTTTTGTCCACAGCATACAAGCCCAACTGTCAGTGTTTCCTTCTAATGGATGAAGTTTCTCAGCTATCAAGGTTTTAAAACTTGAACCACTCTTGAGCATCCAGTTCTGAGGCACATTGATTCTTCCCACTGATCTTTGCATATCCTTTGCTCTGTGCTGTCACCCTGTCTTGGTGAAACCTGCTTACAGAGATGTGTCACAAATTAAAACATAGTTGAAAGTAGAATTTGCTTGAGGATGCCACCATTTCCCCAACTGATGTCTTTGTTCTAAGCAGACTGATTTTTCTCCCTACATTAACAGTGTGACTGTTTCTTTCACTCCCTCTTTTGATCGCATTTGCTCCTTAGCAAGTGTTTTATTTTGCCACTCTTGATAGCCAGAATTGCATTGCAGCAGATGTGGGGGGCTTGTTAAAATACATGCTTTACAATGTTCCTGAAAAAATAACCTTTAGTGTATTATAATTCTTTTCCTACCCAGAGAATATTAAACACCAACATCTTGTTAATCAACTGTTAAAAGAATTACTTTAATGACTTATAAAACAGTCTCTGTGCTGGGAACAGTATCTCAGCTGTCATATATGATCATAAAAGTCAGTTGCATTAAGGTATATCATCAAATGTAGGCTTGTTCCCTGCAGTACTTTGCTGGGAGTCTAATCATCACTGGGAAACTTTAGGCTACTGAGTCTGATTGTAACACTGAGGGATGGGTAACCAGCCAAACACACTAAGTTCCTCCCTATGTTGAAATCACTTCCAGCAGCAGCCTATTTTCCTCGTTAATCTGTCATCTAAATCTAAATTAGGCAGAGCCCTGGATTGACTGCGTATTGTGAGGCTCAGACCTGCTAGCATTAGGAGGTCGTGTAGCATCACAATCCAATGAGGAATGAATACAGCTCACACTTACATCAGCTATGTTAAAAGCATTACAGTTTCAGCAATTAATTTCAGTTTCAACTGTGCTGGTTTTTTTCTCTAATAACTTCTGATACATTTCTAAAACCCACATTAGATAAGCATAGAGGAGAGAATTTGCAAAGACAAGCAAGAAAAAATGACATGACTAAGAATGATCTTCACACTGCAGCATGATATTTTTAGATTTTGTACTCTGGAAGTCTAAACATTTTAGAAATGGTGTGTAGTCAGTCAGGCATGCATAAAAGTTACAAACCAAAATGAACCAGCTGGACATAGAAATCAGACACAGGGATACAAACAATGGAATGAAGACATACCTCTACAGTCAAATATAGACTTATTAAATTCCTCAGCTCAGAGCAACTTCTTAGTTACTGACTATAGTAAATTCATTCCTGCTGCTAAAAGATTTCCCAAATCTTAGGGGTGAGAAAGTATTTTAATCCAAAATAGTTCATATTTGCTGTGGATCAAAAATAGAGGAGAATTTTAAAGCGAGCTGCATTGAGAATGACCTAGCAGTAGCATTAAGGTTGATCAAAATTAAAATGCATCTTGAGATGAGATGTGAACACAGATTAGATACAATTGCTGCACAGGCACAGTTAATGTAATTGTAATTAACAAAAAGGAAGTAGGACAAAAACCTGAAAAGTGTCCAGTATAAAAAATAGATTGCATTTGAGAACATAGAATAAATACATATTTAAAAAACTGTTCTATGAACTTCTGAGGCTGAGGGCCTAAACATCAAACAAGTTCAAACCAGTCTTACCACTTCTCAGAAAACATGATCAGGTTTCAGTAAAAGTTCTTGTTATATCTTACCTTAAGATTCACAGTTTTTTACATGTGTTAAACATTGTCTTACTGTTGTAAGAAATGAAGCTTAAATATGCTCTGATTATAGTTTTAGTCTACCAACTGACAGGTTTTTTCACCAAAGAATGGTTCTGATACTGAAAGAATACTTTAAAAAAAAAGAAAAAAAAAGTAAATAAGATCTTCTCTAAAGTTTTTTTTGTGTGGTACAGGTAGCACCATTGAAAATAAAGGACTGTAGAGCTGGGATCATGAGTTACCTTTTCATCAGTGGACCACATGAAATACTTCACACAAATGATAGACTCAATATGCACTTCTCTGAAAGACAGAAATAAGCTCTCCAAATCTAAACAGAACTTTTCTCCCTACAAATTATTCAGGCTGGACCTATGCAATTTAGTTTATTCAGACTTTAAAGAGCAGATAGGCTGCACACAATTTTTCTTTTGTTAAAACAGCCTTTTTTCCTGTGTCAAAAAAAATCTTTGACAAATCTATATCTAATGCAACTTCCATAATATAGACTTTTTTGGCAATTACATGCAGAGTTCAGAGGAAGGAGAAAGCACTGGTAATGCTTACAGAAAAAAGATAGGTATTTAATATGCACTTATCATCCTCAGGCAAAAGGGTAAAGTAATAAAATGGCTTGTGCTAAAGTCTACTGGCTGCCTGAAAAATGCCTAATGCTCAAGAAAGAGAAGCGGGTTCCTGAAATGGCCCTCAAAAGCCTTCCCAAATGGGTTACCATTCATTTTCAGATCTATTAGCAGAAAGTTGGCAAGGGAAATTTATTTTCCTGGCCAAAGTTCTGGCTGACTCATGCCTATTCTCTTTGAGTCTCAAAATTTTGGAGTAGACATACACATTTGCCTGTGACAAATTTCTCCATGGTTGGAGCACTTTTGTGTCTGGACAATAACATATATGAACCCCTTTACCTCATTTGCCTAACTCATAATCTGTGATCATACAACATGCCTTTATTAGGCTTTAGGTTTGGTAAAATTCCCTGAGGAAGGGAAAGGAACAGGGAAGAGTGGTATGCTCAGGAAAGCTTCCCCTGTCTCAAGGCACCATGTCCCACCAGGTTCCTGGTCACCATATCAGCTCACATACTCTATAGTCAATTTGTCTACCTGCTTCACCGCCCCTTCTACCCCTACCAATATGTAAATGCACATTAAAACATAGTCCTTACAGATGTTGAGCAGAGTCTACTCTTCTGAGCAAACATAACTCCATGAAGGTATATGCAAATGAAACATACCATATATCAACATAACACAGTGTGATGCCAGACACAGTGGACTGAGAGCTTTGGGTTAGGGAAGAATATGGGACTTTGTGAAATATGCTCTGCATGGACTACACGGACCAGAAAAGCTAGATATAGCATAAACATTATTTATACTGTGAGCAGGGGTGAGAGCAAATGCTTTAACCTTTAATCCATGCCCAGATTTCCCTTAGCTAATGACCTGCTTAGTTCACCCCAGAAAGCACAATAGTATGAATTCATTGTGGACAATCAGGAGCCATAGCATCCACCAAGAGATATAACAGCATAAACGTCCCAGTAATGAGATTTTTTCTTGACGTTCATCTCCTTAGAACTGGTATCGATTTCCAAGCCAAGCCAGACAGATATTAGGAAAATGAGTGAAAGAGTTTCTATCTCATAAGTAACTATGCTCCCACTTTCTTGTAACAGGTGGAAAGAGAACAGGCATATAAAACATTAGCTGCCTTAGGTTAGAAAAAACATGAAATAGTTCAGCAATTGTTTTGAAATGTAGGCTGGAAAGGATTAGGGCTTTGAAAAAGACTGTTAATTCTAAAATATCTGAATACTTTAATGTGAATCTGAGTGCTTTCAAGCCTGCACATCTGCATCATAAACTTTTGAAAATGGTTCATAACAGTAATAATACCAGAGAGATTTACCGTTACTGCAGTAACTCCTTGCTTTAGAAGAATGTTCTCTACTCTCAGTCTTGCCTCAGGCCATTAAATAATAAACCAATAATTACCAGAAAATTCCTTGGGAACTGTTGCTTCATTATTAAAGCAGGATATGGTTAAAAAAAAAAAAAAAAAAAAAAAAAAGAAATTACTTCACATAAAAAATAAACAAAAGCTGATTTCTTTCCAATGCAAATTTTGTGCTTGCAACTCAATTCGTGTGCTACAAAGGAAAAATAATCCAAACCATAATGGGCAATATTAAAGTGAGGTTTGCAGCTTGAGGAAAAGAAATGTCAGTTGGAGCCAGTTTTCTAAATAAACCAGAGATTACAGTGTGGATGAAGCATACAATGGGCAGCCCGCAAATGGAGGTCCACAGCTGCTAGGTTTTAGCTAAGTACCACCTTACAGCGTCTCTTTCCCACTTGTCCCTTCAGCTGCTCTTTTAGATGCTTTGCCACAAATTCTGTCACCATGAATTTCACAAAGAGATGGTGTATGGGATTCAGTTATCCCCAAATAAGCAAGCAGGGTCATCTGAGGTGCTGTGGTGTGCTCTGCTAGGCACCTGGAAAGGTGTAGATGTCCACTACTCGTCTGCCTGCCTCCCCTTGCAGATCTTTTGGTTGTCCTGAGCATTCTAAATGGCACCAAATATCTCTTCTCAGGACTCTGAATCCTGCCCAGGGCATCTGATCCTCAGTTCCTCAGTGAGGCAGGTGGCCCCAAAAGCAAATCAGACAGCCAGGTAGCTGCCTAGCAAGCTGAACTGTACTGACACCAGGTGATGAAAAACAAGGTGCTTTGAGATCACTGTTCCCAATATTATGGGCAGTGTCAGGAGCACTCCTGAAATGGCTGTTTGACCATTCCAAGCACAGCACAAATGTATGCGTGTTTCTAAATTTCTTTTAACCATTCCTAATCAAATAATCTTAATCATAGAAAGCATACAAAGACCTGCTAGATCAGTCAAAATGCAATCTAAGAGCTGAGTGTTTGAGCACTTTGATATAAAGAGAAGGCTGTTGTAGATAGTAGTCTCAAGTGCAACTTTGCAAATTAGTTAAGCTCTTGAAGTTTAAGATACAAATTATGCACTGACTGAGTAAATGGAAGCCAGCTAAAGTTAAATAAAGTTGGCTGGCCAAAAGAAACACAGGAACATTTTCTTTTAAAGGCTGAAAATGAAAAAAAAAGAAAAAAAAAAAAGCAAAGATGAAAGATAAAGTTTTCCACAGTGTTGCATGATGGCCCAGCTCTCTGCTTTCCTAATTCTGCATGAGTCTTACTGTTTACTTGGTGCAAACAGTGTGCTCAGAGCTATTAAGTTTTCAGGGATCACAGATTTGTTTCAAACTAAATGGAATGTGAAGCAAAATACTAGTAATTTCTAATTGTATTACTGCATTAGGATTGTTCACTAACAAAATAAACAGTTCTTTGACTTCCTTCTCGTTAAATTCACAGTTTAAAACGCATAGCATAAAGTGGTGCCAGTATAATAATCTGGAAGTCATTGAGGATAATGGCCTTAAATGATCCACAGTAGAATTACAAGGGCTAAATCCCTACTGATGTCATATTCTACCACATATTCTCCATGTCCATCTGTATTTATAAACCTACTGTAAGGAGGGAAAAGTGAAGTTACTAGAATCTTTTCAGTATATATACAAAAATACCATTGGTGTCCTGCTCATACATAACCTGGTAGAAGTTCTTCTGAAAATATTGTAGCTAAGGAATATTGCCCCTGCCGAGAAATAGCTTATTAGACAAATTACCATATTCATCTGAGCTGTTTGCCCAAGAATACTCACCCATGTAAGAAATTGTTCTAACCTGGTCTCTGGTTTATGAATGAGCTCTCTCTATATAGCATTGCATTACACAATTAAAGCTATTACTGTAAAATGCAGGAAATTGCATTCATGGTTAATTGCATAATTCATGAACTCAGGCAAAGTGTGAGCTTGGTAAATATGTAAAACTTTTCAATCAACTCAAGTAGAATGAAGAAGGAAAACACATTATTGCTGAAGCTTTATATAGAAAATAAATGATGAGTGGAGGAATGCATTTTGTTTTACGTTTTTATTTAATATTACAGAGGAAAATGTCATGAGCACTATAAAAGTAAACTGGAATTACCTTGATATTTTGGAGTTTTTTCTTATGGTGGAGATAGAAAGATTCAAAGATTTCAACTAGTTATTCAATCTAGTGTTGATTATCTTGACTTACAAAGCACCTAACTGAAAAAGTTGATAGCACTGTACACTTATTTACATTTTTATTACTTTTGATAGGAGCAAAGGGTGAAATGGGAAGAGATAACTATCTCTGAGGAACAAATATCTTTGAAAGTTTAGAATTGAATATTAAATGGAATATACAAGTCTGAGCCTCTAAATTGCTTTTTGTAACAATCCCTGTTTCTTTTCAACTTCAAGCCAGATTACATATAAACACAGGAAAAAAAAAATCTTTATTCAAGAGATCTTTAATACATTGCTAAAATTAACTTTTATCTTTTGAATG
This sequence comes from Athene cunicularia, assembly GCF_003259725.1. Classification (NCBI taxonomy): domain Eukaryota; kingdom Metazoa; phylum Chordata; class Aves; order Strigiformes; family Strigidae; genus Athene; species Athene cunicularia. Next base: position 42,106,268 of record NW_020799098.1, read on the forward strand.
AAAATTTATTTTAGCAATCTGTTAGTGATCTTTCCAATCTTGCTCATTCCAGCACTACAGTATAAGCTAAGGCTATTAGTACAGGGCTTACTGGTACTCTTTGACCATGTTTAAAATTTTTATTATATATGGTATTCTCTTTTTTAACTTTCTAGAGGGGAACTTAATAACTCTACCATTCTTTAGAGCAGGGTTTTGAATCAAAGTAAAATGAAAGTTTTCAGAGTAAGAAAATATCTATCTTTATTCACATTTTGTTCACATTTTTGCTCACCTTTCTCTTTCACATCTGGATTTATCAGGAATGCATTAGTAGCCAGTCAAAATAGAGCATGACCATGACTGTTGTGAGAAACTGACCTCATGCTAGTGCTAGAGCTCAGCAATATACTATAGATATGAATACCTGGAAATAACAGATCATCTGCAGCACATTTGGGGGAAAGATGTGGGGAGAGAGCTATCGCTCAACCATCCTTCTATAATCACCTCCAGTTCCTGTTCTGGGCTTATAGACCTTGGCTGTTTTGATATATCTTTATCTAGTCGTGTAAAATATGGATAGACATCAAGACCTTAAGAGTAGTGTGCATACCTCTTTGAAACAGAAAGATTCTTGCTTCAGATGAAGTTGGAAACACTCTAGGAATAACCTAAGAAACAAAGAAGCAGGTTCAGGTTCGATACCTGCATCAACACTTTATTTCTATAAAAGTTGCTGGTTCCTATTGCCTTGAAATATCAGGCCACAGACTGAGGTGATTAAGTATGGAGTCAATAGCTTACCTTGAGAATGGATTTCATAATCTCTGCAGAAAATCATGATCTAGGAAAGAAAGGACATGAAAGCTAAATGCTGGGGAGTTGCTAATAGACAGTGACTTTGTCTTAGATGTGTTGAGCAACTTTGTTATTTGGAATATCGTTTTATAAACATTATCGCTAATGAGCATATCTGTGTTTTACAGCATATTGTTCTCTGTCAATACATTACACATAAAAGCATCCTACATGGAATCACTGGTAGAGTACAGTTTTTACAGCTAAGAAGATTTTGCCTTCTCTTGCTGCAACAAGGCTAAGGAACTTACACAGAAAACCACTGACAGCTATGAATTAATATGCCATAGTTAATAGTTACTCGCAGTACTTTCACACAGAATCTGAAATGTTTACAAATTAAGAATCAAGAGTTGAGGACATGGGTTTTACAAAGCCGTACATCTATTTGCCCTTCGCTGGAAATTTAAAATGCAATTCAAGCTCCACAGAAGAACAGAGGAGATTGTAGTAATCCACTGCTGAGCTACAAAATAAAAGTGAATTACAAGTCACATTATCTGTGACAGAGCTGCCACATAAGGAACCCGGTAGCGTTTCTTACTGCTAAGGGTTCCAAGAACGTGTTCTACAAATAGTGCAATATTCTGTAGCACATGTGAAGATGTCAGTATCAACAAATTAGTCAAATACTTTCTTACCTAACAGTTTCCTAGTCTAACAATGACAAATTCTGACTGATAATAGCACAGCAAACAGCAGAAGTTGTTTTTACTAGCTGTTGTGATCAACTTTCAGATCTTTAATTGCTTTGTAACCCTTAGCAGATCTCTCTCGGGAGCTGAAATCTGAGGACTTGATAAATATAGTAGCAGAATATCTAGCACAATAAAATATAAATGCAAAATACTGAAAATTATAGAACAAGAAGAACTTTTGCTCTATAAGTTACAATTCCGTAATAATAAAGTCCACGCCTTTCAACAACACTCTGACTCCCCTCATTCCTAAACTAATGATGTTCTTCATGGTCTGTTAAAATATGGAGCTGAAGAGCTTGCCAGGAAATATACAGAATGATGGCACTGAAAGAACTACTTTTAACATCAGCTGATGATGTCATGTTAGCATGCATCAGAGTACTCTCCTGCCCTTACAAATAATCAAGTAATTGTGTTGCTTTTTTAATATCATTGCATAAAAGCAGAGCAAATTTACAGCCAGAGCTTTGAGATCCAAGTTGTCTGAAAGAAATCATCCTAGATGTGGTGGTTTCTTACATTAAAAGCTGCTTCACTGGGGAAAAATAGTAATAGAGTCAACAACAGAATGGAGATGTGCGTCTGTTACTCGGGGCAATATGTAAGCAGTGCAAAAAGGTCATAGTGAGTTACTACCTCTCTAGTGAGAAAGATGAATGTGCATGCTGTGAAAGAACAAATTTCACTAAAAATGTATTGATGTTACTCTTCCAGTGCTCCAGAAAACATTGTATTTTCTGTGTCTAGCAAATGGCAAAAATATAAACTGGTTATTACTGATCTTACAGTTAGGAATCCTGCTTATTTAAGGGAAAATTTTAGAACTGGCTTTAACCATTTGTTTCTCAAGAATTCCAAGTTAAAGCCCAAAATTTCCACTTGTAAGAACTATCTTTCTACAAAAAAACTTTACATTATTGTTTCTGGGTTATTTTTTGAAATGGACATAAAAATAAAATAAAATAAAAGCTCAAATAAAATATAGCAAGATTTTAAAGTCTGCCAGAAGTCTTTTTTTAAAAGCTAAAATGTAATAAACAGAATTTTTCAACAATAAAATTAGTCACTGTGAAAAAAAAAATAAAAAAAGAGACTAGTAGTTTTCAGTATCATTACAGCATCCATTAACAAAATGATACACATCTAATGAATTTGGAAAACTGGGTAGAAAAGAAAAAAATTTAATATTCCATGTAAGTATCCATATAAAACGAATTATTTCAAATGCCTACTGACTGGTTCAACATGTTACAGAAACTGGATTTTTCTTTCCTTCCATTCAGTCTTACCCAAGGTTCTGTCACACAATATCCTTGTTTGGACAAGAGAAAAAAAAGCATTTTACTGTGCCTAGGAAAAAAAATAATCTCACAAGGGAAGTTGGAAAGGACAATTTTCTCCTTCTTGAAATTTGCTTACCTGGACTTCCAGTGCTAAGGTTTGAAGTGATATTTCTAGTTGATCTTTGACCACTCAGGTGTTTCTTATGTTCTCTTTCTAATAGCATTGCAACAGCTGCTCTTTGTATGAAGTTGTATTCAGTTTGGGTTACAAGTTTGCTGTTTTCCTATTTTTGCATTTAAGGTGATAAATTAATTTGGTAAGAGATGAATCCCCTTGTGTTCTAGCCGGTCCTCAGAGAGTAGAGGAGCTAGGGGCAACTGGACTTATCTCTTAATAGGGATGCCAGATGCACAAACAGCCCATATTGCTGTAGGTCCAGTTGCATTCAAAAGAAGCTGTCAGATTCACAGTTTGCCATAACTATAGGTCTGGCCTGGATGCACAAACAGCCCATATGCTGTAGGTTCAAGAGAAGCAGTCAGATTCATTAAAAGTATGGTTTATTTTATGCAACATCTACAGATTCTTTGAGATTGCCTACGACAAATGCACAAAATGCAGGTTGGCTACATAGCACAATACAAAAGAAAAACAATTGCAGTCACACACACTTAGTTTCCGGGTAATCACTCGGCATAGCTGAGGGCTCAAATCTTACCAAAAGCCTCTCTTCTGGGGGGGCTCAAGGAGCACAAACCCTCGATCTCTCCCTCTGATTTGGTGTCAGATTATCGTCCCTCCAAGTTAGGTATAAACCTGGAGTTGTATTTATCTTTGTATGTATGTGTGAGTGGATGGGACCATAGTCAAGCAATTATCTTTTAAGTAATGACACTGTACATTCTGTGGTGCAAGGGGAACACTTGTCTTTTTGGGGAAAAAAAGGAAGAATGAGAAACAAGTCTGGCAGCTACTGCAAAAATTATCCCTTGAGAGAAAGGGGTAGAGCAGGACATAAATCTGTCCTTGAGATAAGTGAAAGAATGGGACCGCATGGCCTACACCTCACATAGCATTCCTCCTTGGCGTCACGACAAATACAAATCACTGAACTTCCATCCCATCCTGTGCTTGTTCTACTGTGTCAAGGAAATATGCTCCCCTGTGTCAAAGAAATGTGTGTCTTACAGATTTCTCACTGTTTATATTTTCTCATGCTTCCAACACTTAACACCTATGTATCCTTATTATTTACTGAAATGACCACCTGTTCAGTGCCACTTAAGATGTAAATGAAAACTACCCTAATGTAAAGATTTTGCAGGATAAAATTGTTAATGCAATCCCAATACAAAATTACTCTGTAAATAACGCAACAGCCAGACAGAGGCCTCCTTCAATGAGCCTAAGGTATCCTACAGAAAATGTAGGCAATCTATTCAGAAGCTGAGAGTTGAATTAGCCTTTCTGCTTAAACGTATTCTTCCACAGAGAAAGGATTAACAGCCTTGGGCTTCACTGGTTTGTAACAACGTAGAATAGAATAAGGCATGATAGAAACAAGATATTGGAAATATCAATTAAGGCAAATAGAAAAGACAAGATGTTGGGAGGTGAGAGAGGACACAGTAGTAGCCAAGATGAAGGCAACAAAAACTGACAGAGATGTAGCCAGTACAGTGAAGAACAAATTTTTAAAAATTTTATTTAGAGGGAAAGGATTTACAGGACTCCAAATGAAGGAGGACAGATTGAGATCAATAGCTTGGAGGTGACTTCAGATTAAAGTATGCAGAATATTTGTTGAAGTAAATATGTAGTCTCAAATCCAGTCTATGGGTTTATATTGGGTTTAATGTTCCACTGTGTTATCAATCTTAATAATTCTTTTAAAACTTTTTTTTTTTTTTTAATTTTAGCATTCTCTCTAATTCATATAGAATGGTATAAAACCAAATAAAATTTGTATTCCAAAGTTTAAGGGAGTTGCACTGCATATATCTTTACTCCACCTTGTATAAAAATGGAAATGTAAATAAACTGAATACAATCTACAGACAGATGATTATCTGAAGCTAATGTACTTGAAAAAGATCAAGAGTTTGGACAATAGGACTGTGTAACTTACCAAGACATCAAACGGTAACCTTTCAAATGAAATGCAAATAAATTATTATTTCAAATGCATTTTATACAAACGAAGGAAAGACTAAAGTTCACAGTGTTAAGTGGTCAAATCCTGGAAAGTTATGAAGCCAAAGTTCATCATATAAATGACAAGTCCTGCAGTTTTTCTTTAACAAGACATAGTGATTTTACATCTGAATGTTTCTTCAGGAATAGAAAACTCATCCCGTTACTAAGTCTCGTATTTTATGTCTAATGAATCTACAATTATTCCTCCAAAAGTTAACTTTCAGTGGAACTCTGTTCTACACTCTATATATTGAATGACTAGCCCACAAATTTTAAAACTGTACATATTTTGTTGTAGTAAAAATTTATTATTCTCTATGAAAATTCTTAGCCATTTAGTAAACTGGAAATTAAATTATAACTAGCTTTTTTGTACATGACCCATTACAACTCAGGATTCATCAGAACTTAAAGTTTTTGTTATTAAAAGATGGTAGAAACAAACAATGTGGACAATACCCACATGCAGAAATAAATGTAAACAATGTTCAATGTTTTTAAATGAAGAGGTTATACACAATACCATGAATAAGATATAACTGAGACACCCTGCTTACATACACATTAAATGTAGTTGAACCATCTCAAAAATTCTGGCCACAGCATTATCTTGTAGGGTTGTTTTGACACCTACGATGACATTTGGGTCAGTGATTCTTTATATTTCGGTCGCATTTGTATGTATGTATCAACAGACAGAATTCATTTATGAATGAAGAGAAAAATCTTATATTGACAAGTGATGCAGTTTTATTACAAACCCTCTTTATAATGCCCTTGTATCGTTGATTTGGGAAATAATTTTTTCCTTTTTCACCATTTAGACTTCCACACTGCATTAAGACCTCAAACTCAAAGCAACAGGCCAACACAGAGCTGGCTGTTAAAGTACTTTTGAAACCCTGAAACAAGCTCTTGGGAAAAATATGTGAGCGATTGTCAAGAGCAAAGATCTTGACACAGGATCACAAATATAAAATTCCTTCCCCCCAGAGCAAACATCTATATTAGAAGTTGCTGTTCTAAGTTATAGGTATGGGAACTATGAAAATGAGAATTCAGGCTAAATTAGTTATTGCCACTGTTTCTGTGGAAATATGAGAATACGCAAGTGTTTATTTCTAGCTGATGTTTAATTTCTTGCAAAACTTCTATAACATGGAATGATCATGACCTTTTTCTTTGCAAGGGGAATATTATGACCCTTGTCATCTTTTCATTATATTCTACCACTGAAAATTCTCTGTTTCCCAAACCATATTGTATATTCTAAATCATTAAATAAATTGGTTTACTAGTGGACATCAGTATGCTTAGACCTATGCCAATGACATTGCTGTTTCCATAGTAGCTAATGTACTTCAGATGGAGAACAGCAAAGGAAATCGAAATGAAGAAACTTAAAAAGTTAGAGTAAATCAACTTTTTACTCTTATGACATATTTCTGCAAAATGTTCCTTGTGTCCCTGGTTCACCATAAAGCTGCTTCCCTTACCTGTTTAGTTGCCTTGTGATAAAACTTATTCTGGAGTGAAAAGCTACTGCAATATGGTCCTGTCTGTTTTCTAAAAAAGTGGCATGATCAAAGTTTTCTAGTCAATGTCTTCATGGCTCCATATCCATATATCTATCTATATCTATATCTATATCTATATCTATCTATATCTATATCTATATCTATATCTATATCTATATCATCTATATCTATATCTATATCTATCTATATCTATATCTATCTATCTATATCTATATCTATCTATATCTATATCATCTATCTATCTATCTCTATATATAGATATATATATATATATATATATATCTTGAGATAAGAAGGAATTTACTGCTCATTTGAAAATAGGTTTCATGATAGACAGTTAAACTAGTTTGCCTGGGTATTGTAGCCCTCCAGGAGTGAAAAGGGGAAAAGGAAGGAGGAAGAGAAATGAGCATTGTAACACACCTATTTATTTTAGTGATGAAAACTGCAAAGAGAATCTGCAATAGGGATCACATAGAGTAGCATGCTGATGTTGTATGTTTAGAAACACACTGCATTGACAATAGCTTGCCAATCCTGAGCAGAAATCAATTTGGGGCAATTCAGGGGAGAAGGTAAAAATGCCAGTCTGAGCATCTGGGCAAACATAGCACCAAGCTTCTGGATTCCTGTCTGGGGGCTTCAAAACCCAAGGCTCCTAAATCTCTTATTTTATTTAGTCCTACATTCCCAACAGTATCTAAAGCTAAATGGTTCCAGGCATATGTAGTGCATAGCTGCTAGAAGGCAGGTAGGAATCTACTGACAAAAACTTAGACACTGAAACAGGATCTGAATATTAAACTCAGAGAGCAGCTTCATGGAGATTATAAAACTGTCAGAAATAACTGAAGGCTGGAAGCAAACCTGCAGAGATCCAGTTAAAAGCCAAGTCCCCTTTCTAAATTTACCTTCAATGTTGGTTTTAATTACAGTTCATCTTGATGAGTTGAGCTGAAATAAATATCTTTTTAACATCTGAACTACATCCATGTTAGAAGCTTTACCACGAGAGTTTTGAAACAACACAGTAGTGACATGACAAAAACAGGAATGACCAGCATTTATGGACTTTCACATTTTACCCAGTGACTTTAGAGCCTTGTGATGAGAGCAAGATAATTTAAAGGTGATTAAGATAATGTAATGAAGAATTAAAAAGAAAAAAAAAATCCCAGAGAAAAACTGACAAAAGGAAAAAATGTAAATGCTTAATTCACAGTTGAGAAAAACTTTTAGAATCTTATATTTGGAACAGACTCATCCATGCCTAATTTTTAAACCAGAGAACTTTGATTAAATTTCATACATGTTAAATGAGGTCTAGAAGGCGAGATAGCAAATACAAATGTTCTGGAGGAGCTGTAGTGAATATACTCCCTTTTAACTAATTTCCGTAAGTCATTTCAACTTTCCTTAGCTAAAGTAAACACTGTAAATGTTTTCAGTACAACTATCAGAATAACAAAAATTGGTTTTATTCTACATCCAAGAACCTTGGACAACAGAGCACAGCAGATTTACTTACTTTTTTTTTTTTTTTTTTTTATTGCCATGTAGTGATATCCATTCAAAAGGAAAAGGAAATTTGTTTACTGAATAGAAAGTGAGTGTAAATTACAATGCAGATTTAAGGGAAAAGAAAAAAATTAGAAATGTCTAGAACTGATACACAATGTTACTTATTCTCCTGAATCTTCCTTCTAGGCTTCCAATGACACAAATAATGCTACCACAGTGACATTCTGTTTACTGTCAATTTGTGGTTTCTCTTATCTACAAGATTAAGTTAGCTAAAAACTGTAATTCTATACATCACACAAAAAGTACAACAGTACTTGCATACAGATAATAAATATTAATGTTTAAGGACATATATCCTTAATCTGCTTGTCCAGTGTGGTGAATGTATTTCAAAGTGCTTAGGTGGTATTCTGCAGAGATCCTGGTCCGGCTGTATGGCACTGAACTTTCTTATCTAGTAGGCCATTGTCATTAAAAAAGTTCAGGAAAGGATGATTACAAAAGGACAACTAATTTTAGAAATATCTGCTTTCTTCTATGTGATGAAATACATACACATGGATATCTAGATGGTTTCATATGCTGATCAGAGAGTGTTAATGTCATACACAGTATATGCAACAACAGTGACCTCCTCCCATACATTCCTTTTTATGGCAACTCTTTCAAGACTGATCAGAAATAGTTTAACAAATAACCTCCCTGCAGTTTTTACGGCTACCTGAAGCCCAGAAAGATTCACGTAAGCCTACTTTGCCTGATGACTGCTACAGGCCTTCCCTGAAATAAAATGGTGTTAAATGCAAGCATCAGAGCTTGTCAAAAATAAGCAAAGAATGAGGGTTAGTGCTGTTCATTAAATGTCAGTCTGCTATCAAATGATAATGAGAACAGATCTACTGAGTTATTTTTAGTTTATCTATCTAGAACCAGATGAGGTAATCAAATACTGTGCATTGAAGATAATTTCCTAAAGCAGAAGAAAGAATCTTCAGGAAATGGGTATCAAGAGAAATATAAAGTAGAAAATGATATACTTTATTGACATGTCCAGTGACTTTTACAAAAATGTCCTGGAGAATTCTGACACGTGCATATTTCTCTGGACATAAGATTATGATGGCTTATGTCAATATCACTAAAATCAGGATTTGGCCTCTGTCACGTGTATTTTTGAGAAGCCTATTCACTGCTGTATCTAAGCATCAGAGTATCGGAGTACCACTGTTAAGAGACACAACAGTAAATATTAAATAGGTTTGCTGTTAAAGTTCAACTGTTTTATTAGTGGGGGGTTTTAATTTTATCTATTTAGAGAACTACCCATCCAAAAAAAGTTGGCTTTCTGAGAAATAAATAACTATAGAGATTAACTTGAGAGAGAGAGCATGTGATTTACAGTTTCTCAAGTCCTTTCTGAGTGTATAATTAAACTGCTCCTTGATATGATGATTTTGTATCTTTAATGTCAATAATGGAAACCTGCTTCATAGAGTAAAATTGGAAATGAAAGACTGGCTGTTCATGACGAAAATATTACTGCTACTTTCTGTGCTTCAACGGCTTGATAAGTCAAACATATTCTTCAAAAAAAAGTCAGACTACATTAAATATTAGCCTTGTCTTTACTCCATTGTATATCTTGACTTTCAAGTACTTCAATTTGATCACATAGGTCTTGACAACTACTAAAAAGCTAGAGAGAAATATATTTTGCCAACTTGTGCTCTAAAATAATTTTCAAGAGTTAAAGAGAAACGTCATGCTTCAGTAAAAGAAATATTTCACTGAATAAACAACATAAGCATGCAAACCCAGAAAGTCTGTTCCACATCACGTACATAACATACAGAAGTTGATATATCAGCTTTTCTTTTGGTTTACACTATTCTGTGTTCTCTACTATAAATTGAAAGTTCAGAAATACAAAGTATCAAATTATGGAAAAAACACATTCAGGATGTGGGATGCAACTTAGTTCCAGCTGCTAAAAATTGATGTCAATACTGTAATAACTTTGAGGGGCCATGTCACTGCAAAGTGAAATCATTAGAAGTGGGTTTCTTAAAGACAGCTCCCATATTTTCTGATATTTTTGTTAAGTTTGACTTCTGAGTGTGTATACACTGCATAATTAACTCACCATTCCTAGTAATTTAAAATTCCTTATCTTAAGTATTAGTTTACTTCTCTGCATTACATGTCAGCGTACCTCTCCCAATTTACTTTTCCTGTAGCAGCATAAATATGTATTTAGGAAGTTACTACTTTTTAAACCCCACCCCCTCTGATGCTCTAGTTAACGGCCAGCACAAAATAATATATCAGATACATTACTGGAGTGCCCCTCCCAGTCTTGACAGGATTAATCTGAAAACCTAGTGTTATTTACAGGAACACAGTGGGAACATGATCCAGTTTACATGGAATCAGTGGGAATCTTTTTACTCTAATTCATCAGCTATAATAGAAACTGCAAAAAGTCGGTTGGTTTCTAGAAGATTTCTGAGGTTATAGTAAATTCTAGCTCAGATGAAATTAATTGTGTAACTGCTTGCTAACATCATACTTTCATGCTTGGTAGATTTTGGTCACCAGGGTCTTGGTTTTTGTCTGAGATTTATAAAACTTGGGAAGAATGAAGACTCTTAACTACTTGGAATTTTTTCTAATTTAAAAAACAAACAAACAAACAAAACTTTGTTGAAAAATGCATGTCCAGCTTCACTACAAAGCCAGATACTTTAGAATGAAATACTAAGTACAACTCTAGCCTTATTTTCTACATAACATAATACAGAATTTATGTCTAATTTGAAATTAAGATGTACTGATATTTAAGACTAATATATCTGGGTTTAGCTGATTGTGTAATTTACTTCTGAAACTGTTTTCGCCTCTATTGTTACTTGAATAATTTGATTTAGCACTACACAGAACTTGGAACTTGCTGCATTCAGCACAATTACTGTCCACATAGTGTACATTGCTGAGCTATTCATCTGAAAAAGGGCATTTAAATATGTTAATTTTTTTTCCCCTACTGTATTTTAATTAGAATTCTATGATCCTCTAGGTTTTATAGTTTGTCTGTTTTACAGTAAGATGCAATGGTCTGGTGTAAATACTGAAATAAAGGGTAATCATTTATTTTCTACATTAGGAACTGCATTTTCATTTTTTATGTAGTTAACTACCAAAATGTCAGATTTCAATGCCTTCATGATATTTCAGTCAGAATTAGGAAACTGAATGGGTGGTGTTTTTTTTTAACCTACCCATGTACAAGATGAGTAATAAAAAAACATGCAAGGCAATATTTCAAATAATAGAAATGTAGGTAGAAACAAATATTGATGTGGATGTAAAATTGCAGATTTATATCTGACCACCAAGGAAAGGTTGAATCGTACAGCTAGTTAATGGTGGTTACCATGCTATTTGGTAATGGCTTTAGATGGCAATTTATGCCAAATATTAGTTAAGCTGTACCATAAATTATCATGATTAATATGTTTAACATTATAGTAAGATGTGATGGACCTTCATTTATTTATTTTATTATGCCAGCTTATTTTATGACTGTAACACTGGACTGTCATTACCCCTAAATGTACCTGGACTAATTTTTAGAATGCAGCTTGCTAAACATCTGATGCCTGGCTCTATATATTTACTAATAGCAGTAGAGACAGCCTTAGGACACAAAAGTCCATCAGAAAGGTAGAAAAAGCTGAGAACAGAAGATTTTTAAATAGTATCAATATTGAGTGTGTGGAACATAGCAGCTCAAGTAAATAATAAGTAATTGTGCATCTTTGATCATCTCAGATTTGCCTCCTAGACAAAATCAGGAAAACCAGAACATAATTGGAGCACAGCTGCTAAAAAAGTGCTGAAAACTTTTTCTTTTTCACAGAACAGCAATTTTATTTGAAAATAAATTAAACCTTCAACAACCCTTTCTTCATCAAAACATTTATTCCTTGTCTGTATTTTATTTACTAGTTGGTTTACTGCTACAGACTGAAAACGAAAGTCTTTGTTCCATAAAGATGAGATGTGGTTAAATGCTCAACAAAAATGGCAAAATAATGTAGTCTATAACAGATCTTTGAAACAGTTTTCAAAGTTTCATGTCACAGATACATTACTTTCATAAAAATCTTGTATGTATTTATATCTGAAAAGAGATACAGACATGAAATGTTAAGACAGACATATTATTTCTGTCTTAATAATAGAAGATTAATACCTAATATCCAGAATAATTATGGTAACAATTTCTCACTAAGAATCTCCCTATGTCTAGACTGAAATAGTCCATCATGGTTACAGATTATTTCCAGAACACTCATGGATTGGAACTGCTGTTCTCTGGTGATGTGATTTACGAAGCTTTTCACTGAAATGGAGAGATTAAACCTTCTGAAAATCCTACTTCCTTTATTTCAGCAAACAAATAATTTATATTCATTAATTGGGACTCACAATAATAACTATATTTTCAATAGGCCTTCCTAATAGTATCTGAGTTTGCCATAAATTAACTGCATTCCTGAGTTTCATTTTGTGAACACAGTTGTGTAATCAACGAATACTTTCACCCCAGCTAGTCAATTTAAAAATGCCCTGCTCACAAAACTTTGTTTACTGAATAGTAAATGTGGTCAGGATGTACATTCAGCTGTAAGCCATGGTTACAAGTCCGTAATAGAGATGAAAAAGTATCAGGCTTAAAGGAGTTTAAAGGAGCTCACTGGCCAAGGATAAGCAGGAGGAACTGATATTGAAAAATAAAAAATAGAGCTAGACAGATGATCAAAGTTGATAAATTATAGACATTATAAAAATATTAATTGGGAACTCAATTATTTTCTATTGATAAGCTCACACTTACATTTTGTCACTCTAGATGTCTCCCAAGAATTCCTGGCCGTGTAACAAAAAAAAAAAAAAAAAAAAAAAAAAAAAAAAAAAAAAAAAACCATTAAAACTCACATAGCCATTGTCCTGCATATCAGTGAGAATGTAGTAGAGAAGTCAACTGCACACTTGCTGTCTGTAACTAACATAACGTGACTAGCTAGCCAAACAAGTAGTCGTTCTTTTTTCTATGAACAAAATATCTGCTTCAAGTATTAATATTACTCATGCTTAAAACTCACAACTATTTGTCCATTTTTTCAAACAGATATTTCCATCTACATTTCTAACTCCTGAATACAATTCCATAAGATTGCAGCAAGAATTTTATTTATATCTGTAGAAAAAAAAAATGCAGCTTTTTATTTGCAAGGTTCTCTTCATTCACTTAAAAAATAGCAAAGTGTAGCACATTTTAACAGTAACCATTAAAGTTTTACACAAGGAAACAAATATTCTTTTAACATACTCTTCATATCTTAGCTTTAAAAGTATGGATAAGCACATCAATAAAGTTTAAGTGTAGCTAAATGACTGCCTGAAGTAAAGATAAAAGAAGAGAACAGAGATAAATACCTTTGTAAAGCTGTTCTTATGATTCTTCATATCCTAGGCATGAAAGCAGTTTTCAAAACTATCTGAAAGTGTCAGAAAAGAATTAAGAATACAGACTGCTTAAAAAGAAAATATAGCTGGGCAAAATGATGATGGCTCACATATTATAACAGAAGAGAACAGCAGAATGCTTTGTTTCATTTCACCTTCCTGGGTTAGAAGACATTTGTTTCTTTCCTCACAGAAAGTGCCCAATAAATGAAATTCATCTTCAGTGTAAAACTGAGAACTGGCCCCTACTAATCAGTCGCACAGAAGAGCTGGACTGGAAGATCAGTTACAGATGCAGTGGTCCAGTAAGATTATCAGAGAAAAACTTGTGCTATGATGATATGTCATGCTGCTTTAGTCTACATCATTGCCTTCCTGGATGATAGTAAGTACACAAGCATTATTATGCCTGCATTTCAAAAAGTAATATTTCCTTGAAAATAATTCTTTTAGGTTACTTACTCTAAAGATTTGCTGTAATAATATGACAGCCCATTTACACAAATATTTGCAATTATATTCTCAGTATCCTTTAATTAGCACAAATGGTGAATTGCCATTTGATAAATATTTCACATTTTCTGTCAAAAAGTTGACAACTACATCTGTCTTTTCTTAGGAAGGGAAAGTTTTTTTCTGAAACAGGCACTGTAGTTATTTTTCCATATGCAGAACTGGCACAAAGAGGCAGAGGATTTCATCATCCTAAAGTGTACTTTGGGTGGCCTACTTTCTGCAGCAAGGTCTCTACAGCTAAACAGAAGAAAGTAACTCTACCACCACATCAACCAAACAGGCAACATTCACTATGACTGGAAATGAGAAATTAGTCTGAGACCTATAGTGATGAATTTCAGGATAGGGATTCCTCACCTAATTTTCATTATGTTTTGTCCTTATGTTTTTTAACTACTATACATCTTAATGGGAGGGTGGGGAAAGAGGTAGTCCAAGGAAAACATAGGACATGAGTGGTGATTTTCTTTCTTTTGCTCTCTTTCTTTTCTTTGAGCTTTTTGAGAGAGAGGAGGAGAAAATATAATGGAGGATCTTTTGTTTTATTCCTTTCCTGATGCAGAATAAGACAACTTCTACATCCAGTTTTCCCAGAAAGCAGTTTCTAGAACGGGGAAGTTCTTAACTGAAGAAATGTTAGTCAGAAGGAAAGGAGATTGGGGCATACCTTGTTCTGCCTATTCAAGGCTGACAGTCCTTTGGAAATATTATCTGTTATCCTCAGCTTTAGAGCATGTTACCATCAGCTTCAGAGTATATGTCTTTTCCCCCTCAGCATCTGCACTAATGAGTTCACTTTACTGCAACAGAAAATCCAGTTTTCAGGACATTTGAAAAAATATTCCAGAATGTCTGAAGTGTTAAAAATCAAAAAATTGGTGCAGAAAATATCTATTTTGGCATGTTAGTCACTTTTGATCACTACCCAGAGGCAAATGCTAATGAACAAAACTGTCAGAGCTACCAGTTTCTGCTTACATACCCTAAAGGACAGTACTCTTTACAAGACACAGAAGACACCTCCATTTGCAAATAGTAAAATTGGACAATTCAACTTTGTTGCTTAGATGGAACCTAGCTGTATTTTTATGTAGGTAGGAGAGAATGAGTCCTAGCTTTTCCACACAGTAATGATATCAAGGAAAGAAGCTATAATATATTACTGTCTATTCTTCCTTAGATTAACTAAAGCAACAAAGTCTGTGTTGTACATTCTTTCTTGTCTCACCCACTGTAGTCTACTGACATTTATAGTCTCTGCCAGAGTCTTTGTAGAGATATCATGGGTCAGTGATAATCTTTGTCTTGACATCAAAAGGAAATAATACAGACTCTGAGGAAGAGAATGCTCGTATTTAATTTAATGATGATTGGGAATTCTCGTTGTTGGCTGCAAGAGAAACCATAAGAAATGACAGCACCAATAAACAAGGGGTTGATTCTAGGTTCAGACAGATGAAAATGATGACACAAAAATACACTAACATAAAAATAGTCTGAATATATACAATGTGTTACAAAGGAACACGAAGGTAGTTTCTGAGAAGGATTTTATGGTTTTTCCAACTATTTCTGCTCTTGCACTGCTCTTGTTCTTTGCTTCATGGCAAAGTGCTGCTGCAACTGCAAAATTCTTTCCAGAGATGAACAGATAACAGTCCTTCTAGTCATAATAATTCATGCCAGTTAATTATTTCCAGTTTTCCACCTCCTAATTTTTAAGGAAATTCTTTTAGAGGGAAAAGCACTCTCAAATTCACCTTATACCTTCCCCTCTCCTTTAAACAAACCTACAGAAATAGATACCCTCATATGTGGTACAGTTCCTCTCTGAGGGCTTGCTGGCCAGAGCCAGCTGCCAAACTATGAAGATGGCAGAAAATCAGCATCAAGCACTGTTGAACAGGGTACAACATTTCATGCCTTGCCCTAGAGCCTAGTTTCATCCATGATGTGCTACTACATCCAAATTCAATCATTGTGCTGGCTCATCACTAAAGTGTTCCTGAATGCAATGAACAACTCTAAACCACCCAAATTTGTCTCTACCGCCTAAATTATAAAATCAGATCTGCATTTCAAAGCTCAGGGTTCAAATCAGTCAGGAAAAAAGAATGTATTACTCCCCATTCCCAAGTTGTTTCAGATCATTTTCCTAGAACAATACCAGATTCTAATTAAATTTGATCTTGTAGCTAGCAAAAAACATTGAAAGTCTTTTTACATATATTTAAAACTCCAAGTAAATAGCTGTTTTCTAAAAGGAGTATGAGGTGAAGGGGTCGGGAGCAGACAACATGCAACATACTCTGGAAACTTCCCATCTTCAAATTATCATGTCTCAGCTTATAGGAGATATTTCAGCTGAATTAATGCTCTGTATACTCTTTACAAGTTTTAGCAAAGAATGAGAATGATCTAGGACCTAAATCACTATGGTAAAAAATAGACAAATGATAAATTGAAACACTGCTGATTGTGAAACTGAGATTAGCTATACCAAGATATAATATAATGTTCAATTTATCACAGAAAAGGCTTTAGGGAGACCAACAGTGGCAGAGCATACTTTATATATTGTAACCATAAGGGATCATCTCAAAATATACTGCTGTGCAAGGAAATGAATTAGATTAACATAAGTCAGTGGATAGATGTAGCAAAATGTAACCACACATAGTTAATATTGTACAGCCCAAGACATTACAATCAATTTCACAAGAGTGTATTGACAATAATTCAAAGTTATCTCCTTCTGGCATAGTACAGTTCTCCCTGGACAATAACCAGAAACAGAAGGAAATGAAGTTTAAGCTTATGACCAGAGATCAACATTCCTAAAAGTATAGAGCACTTTCTAGCAGAGCTTTCTGAAACATAAGTTCTGAATTAATATAGTTTGGGTTTCTAAATAAATTATTAGTATATATGAAATACGTGCCATGTGTGAGTTGCAATGCTCAGTTAATCGCAATATTCAATACAGTGACTAGTTAATCTTGTTTATCACTGACTTTATCATGCTCCCCACTAGATGGAATGTCGGATGTTTTCATACATGTTACTTGTAGGCATGGCAGATAAAACCAATTTTTGTAATGTATAAATGTAAAAGCATGTCATCAACGAAGTCATGAATGACAGCTGTATGCTGAGCTAAAGCTGTTCCTTCTCTTCAGTATTCCCTGTCCTCACACTTACTGATGGCTCAGTGCTCAACAGGATGGTAGTTTGGGAATCACGTCCCAAGAGGCCCAGTCCTCAACATGTGGAATGGCAACATCTTCATACTGAACACTAGATTCTGGAAGATGCTTCAAGGAGTAGGTGCCGAAGAAAATTTTGGCTTAAAGGCACTCTCTTAAATTACAAATTTTCTCTTTCAAAATCGTATTTAAACTAATTTTTAGTGGACAGAGCTGAAATTTCACAGCACCGCTGAAAATGAAGCCATACATATGTAGTACCATAGACACAACAATCATTTCTATCAACACCAATTACTGTGAAAAACCTGCTTTAGGGATTACCAAAATGTAGATGAACAAAAGCAGAATGAAACAGAAGAGGAAACCTGACACAAGACATGGGCCTGTAGAAGACAGAGTAATTCTCTCCATTTGCGTAAGAAATAATCCTTAACTTTCTAATATCTCCAGATCTAGTGTTCATGAGCACTCAGCACACAGGTAGGTTCTTAACTATTCCTCCATTAATGTTTAGATCTTAGTTTCTACTTTCTGAATATCTGTATGTATTCAGTGGCTGTTCTGTGTACTGAGGCAGAGGCAAGCTGTTGCAATGTGCGTACAGCTTAGGCAGTTTCCACTTCACGTTACACCCACAGAGCTAAAGCTATGCAGTATTCAGAGAGCAGGGATTTCCTAATATAAAAATTCAGGCCCAATCACCCTTTAGCTCTACCTTTTAAATAAAAGACAGATTGTGAAAATATAAAAATGAAGGAAATAAAATGAAAAAGTTCTGAAAACAGAATATATTACTAAATATATTCTGTAGCAGTACAAACAAAAAAACCTTAGAAGCCACAAGTATCTCCTAGGTAGAGGTTTGTCTATACATAAAAATAGTTTAAAACCTTAAATTTATTTGGGATAGGAACATCTCACTCGTACTTTAGTTGATTTACCTTGAAAGTATGCCTGTAAGTGTCTCTGAATAATGTTAGATGGGGATAGGGTCTTGGAATTTTATACAAAAGTATTTTTTCCTCAGGAAAGAACTGTGCAATTAATAAATATAAAAATATTTCCATTAGCTCAATGTTGTATGTTTACTTATCTCTGTGCTAAGGATGAGTAACTTCAAGTACCGACAAATAACTCTGAATTTCATGTAGCAAACTGCAAGTAGTGGCAGAATCATAACTGAGGGATTTTTAGCTTCTAGCACTTATGTGACCTCCTTGTCTCTGTCAAGTGCATTTACCTGTAAAATGGTAATTTGAGGCAGAGGAGGGAGAAATGACTTTTAATGGATTTCCGGGGGTTCTAAATGTCCTATATAGCAAAGTCTTGTTTTACTCATTACAGTACAGCTATATATTGCCATTCCATTCAATAATGTGTTTCTCCTATGCATCGAGAGGAAGTTGTACCTAAACCATACAATCTAAGATGTATATGGGTGGAGAGTTTAGTAAAACATCAGATCTCTGAAGGATTATAACTGGCTTTAACAACAACAAAGCAGAGACATTTTAAAAGTAAGATTTTAAAAGAAGATGACAGAAAATGAAATATGAGGACTGGGACATTGTTGTTGACGTCAGCTAAAAAGAATAAAGATCCCCTAAGTCTAATCATTCTCAGACTTCTAAGTAGAAAACACTTACATTACAAATAATAAAATAGTGGAATGGCACAAACCAGACAAAGCCTATGCTAAATATTTAATTCTAAGATTGATATGTTCACTTTTTATTAAAAAAAAACCATAAAATCCAGTGTATAAATTATTGCAATTTCTCTCTAGCTGTTGTCTACTAGCCTGCATCCCTACATTTGAGTACTTCTGGATTTACTCAGTCAAAAGCAGCCGGGTTTCATTCTGAAATTTATGTAAGTCATTAATACAAACCCAGACTATTTTAACTCAAATAGTTAAGGAAATGTTCACAAACACTCTTCTACATATCAATATGTGGACACAGTCAATTTAACAGATGGGCAAACAAAAGCAGGATCCCATACCTTACTTAAAATAAATGGATTTGCACAGCATAAATGGTGTTGTCATATAGGTGGTAGCCTACCAACCTCTAATATCAGAAGACTACCCTATCTTAGTCCTATATCTAAGTGAGAATTCTCATTGTTTTATTAAGATTTATTTAAGATTTTGATAAGAATGTTTAAAAATCCAGAACAAGTGCTAGAAAATGGAATAATGAAATGCAAAGAAAGTAAAAAGCAAAAGCAGAAAAAATAATACCTTGAATTACCTCATCTTTTTCTTAGCTTCAGTAGATCTTTAAATATATCTAAAACATAATACATTGGAAAACAAAACACAAATCAGAAGGCAGTTTCCCCCAAAGCCAGAACATCGTTGAACAAATTGTTAAAAGAACGTATTTAATAACACAGTAAAACTGAATACTTTAACATCCATTAATTACATGAACTTAATTAAAACAAAGCATCATTAATTGTTAGTGTGCCAGCATTGTACAAGGAGAAAGAAGAAGGCAGAAAGATTCTGTAGAAAAATTTATCTGTGGATCTTACAGAAAGACTATTATCCCTGTAAGTAGGTATATTCATCTGCCAAAGTTACCAGAACAGAAATATTGGCTGCAGAGACAATTTGCATAAGAAACTTGCTTTGTTTTCACCAGCTGTGAATGACAAAGTATATTCACATGTTAGTCTAGCTGTAGCCAGGCATGTGGTGATATGTATGCTCTGAACGTCTACCACAATAGCATGTTCATTTTCTTAATCATGGGAAGTAACAAAAATGCTGTGATCTTTTCTGAATTATTTTTTGCAGTGTACCAACTTTATTGAAATGTACTTTGGGTAGACCCTCAGGCAGTTAACCCTCACTGAATTTGTTACTATCCAGATACTGTCTCACTCTCCCCATAAATTGAGCCAATGTCATCCTTAATCATCATAGCGAATTTACAGTCATGTTGAACACGCAAATACGGGACAGTGGTCCAGAAGAACTTTCAATGACAGTGTTTCTTAATCTTTTTTTAGTCCAAATTCTATTTGACTTTCCTGAAAAAATCCATAGCCTACACCCTGTCATTAATGCAAACCTAAAGCATTGTTATAATGATTTCCACTATTTCAATCAAATAATGTTTAGGTTAAATTTGAAATAATTATTTCCTTTTGTTCCTTCTGCTATCATGGGAATAGATGTATGTTGTGATAATTTTTTCACCCACCTTCTGATGTCCAATGGATCACCAGCACTTCACTCATCTAGGGCATCTTTCTGTCACTTGGCAATTCCATCTAGATTGCAGAAGCTGCTGACATGCCAGCAGTAACCAAATCACATTAAAAGGAGTTGTAGTTCATAAGGATTGGATCTGAAGAGAAAGAGAGATGGTGCTAATGATCATTTCAGCTACGCACATTTGGGCCGTGGCTAGTGTTAAATATTGAATGCTTGTTAGCTTTCAGAGTGTGCTGGGTTTGCCCTACAAGCACTTCAAGTGTGTTTTCCTCTGAAAGGCATCAAATCTGTGCAGTTCACCAACTCTCCCTGGTGTAACACCAAAACATGGGTTGTGGGGCTGATCAGGAAACTAGCTTTAAGAACACAACCCTAATCTAAGCACAGCTGCTACAGCAGATACAATTAAGTATTTCTTCATCATCATTAAAAAGGCAATTAATCTAGTAAAAGAGTAATCTAAGACAGACCTAAAACTGTGCTGCAGCCAGTACTGTCCTATCAGATGACTAACATGGGGAGAATGTTAGTCATCTGATGGGGAGAAAACCATAGAAAATGCCAACTAAAACAACAATATCAATACGTCTAAATTAAACCTTACATAGAAAATATAAAATTTTCATTGCAGCCTCACATGAATATGTCTTTTCAATGAGAAGTCAGACTGTTACGCAGATTAACAACTTCAACAGAAAAGTTGCCAGTATTTCAGTTGGAAAAATTGCTATAAAATATTTTCACTAAACATAGGAATTATTAAAAAAAAAGAAAAATTACAGCCTTCTAGAAGGGACTCATGAATCTTATTTCTTAACCCTGTTCCTGGATTTTCTAGTACACACCTGTGTAACCTTACATAGCCTCCCTTTTTATTGCAATTAATACATTAGTAAAATACAGATTACATTATCCTTTCCATTGCTTAATATTCTAGGCTAATTTAAAGGTACCCATATCCTTGAAAGAAAACTCTATCAAATCTTAAACTCCGTATTCACTCTGGCAGTCCGGTAAGAATTTAGTCTCTGTGAAATTAAATAAAAATTAAGAAAGTGGTATTTTTGCCTAAGTTATCAAATGTTAGCAGTTTTGTATGCAGGCTGCTCTCAGACTTTCCCTTATGAAACTTGAAAGACAAAGGAAAAAAAAGTGTTCAGGATGATTAGGCAGTGATCAGACCATAGCACCAGGCAAGGCAATGTTCCAAGAAGCCTGGAAGTAAATGAAGTGGGAACAGTATTTCCTCTCCTATTGTTGCAGTAATGAGGAAGCTTTCCTATTGCACAAGGTGTTTTCTGCTTAATTTTTTTTAGGAAGGATGTGCAGATCTCTGTGAAGCAATGATACCTGGTTTAAATCGCACTATTCAGTACCCAAGTAACTACTGGAAAAGATACTTGTTAATAACCTGAGTATCAGACTTCCAATAAGAAAGGCTGTCAGGACAGGATTCTTCCCCAGCTAAGTGTACTAGCAACTGAATAAGTGAAAGAGAACAATGTCTCTATAAACAAGCTAATTTATGTGGAGTAAAACAATACATCTGAGAAAAAAGCTTTAGGTTAAAAGCATTTTTAACATGATTCTTTACTTTTAAAGTATCAGGTGTAAGCAAACTATAGAGAGTCATTCTCTCACTTAAACACTAGGGATTTTTCCCTCTTGGGGACTATACTTTCATTTTTAGCAGAGTCTCTCTGAATATTTTGGCATCACTGAAAGAGGTTTATGAAGGGAAAAATATTTTTTTCCTTCTCAAAATACCATGAAGAATACCTGAGTGATTGCTATACTTTTCTAAGTAGAAATCCATTTTATTATACAATAAACCAGTGATACAAGGCAAAGACCTTGAGGAAGAAGCTCACTCAAATCCATACTTCAGTTAGCATCAATATTAAATGGGGCTTAATGTGCAGCTGTTTCTTTCAGCTTTAATTTAATTTTATTTTGGTTAGAACAGACACTCCACAGTTGTAACCCCAAAATGCCATCTTTAATTATTCTCTGTTCATATTTTTTCTGTTGTGGATGTCCAATTTCAACTCAGCACTTTTGCATTTTCAGAGCAGCCGTGGCCCCAAATCCCCCCTCCCTTTTCTCTGTCTGTTTTCTGAAGTCCCAGAATTCAGGGCAGCTTTGGAATGAGCTGACATGCAAAAGAGTAATTATCTTTCAGACACAGTCTGCATGAGGAATTAAGACATCAGTTGAAGACTCGAAATCTAGCACTAGCCTAACCATCAATTTGTGCCCATGCACTTGACCCAGCTGTAGCACATGAAGATTAGACATGATATCCATTAGTGTTTTAGTTGTGCTGACTGACAGCCAGGTCTTTTGTGCTTGAGTTGGTGTTTGGGTACTCACAGATAGAGAACAATTACTTTGACATTCTTATTAATTGATTTAATGTTAGTTAAAATGTTAGTTTGTAAAAAATAAAAGAAAGAAAGGAAGGAAAAAGGCAGAAGAGGCAGAAAAGTCTCCTGTGCATTGTAAAATCTTTTGTGTGTCATTCAAAGTGACATATGTAGGGAGGTGGTGGTGGTTTTTTTTTTTACCTTTTCTAATTATTCTTTCCTGACTGACTGCATGTTTAAACTTCCTTTGAAGAATCAAACCCTTTATTTTACTGCTCTTAAGTCTTTTTGGCTTGTGGTGGTTGCTGACAATTGCCTTGCTGGAGACATTAACCCCAAGACATAAGATACTAAGTGATGTCACAGGTAACAGGAGGAGCATTTACTGCTCTGAAAACTGAAGCTGATTAATGATTGATGGGAATCATACTTAACTGTTCTAACATAAGGAAGGTGCAAATAGCTCTGATAAAAAAAAAAATGTGCTTCATTTCAACAGTCTCCAACCTTACACAAAAACAGAGTATCATACATAATTATTATATTGTCTGAGCTGTTATTAGGAGGGTGCATTCAGACTACTTGTGATAAGCCCCAGTGAAGAATTATAATCAGACATACAAATCAGTCTTTTTCAGGAGTTTCTTTTGTTCAACAAAAGAAACCCCAGTAAGACCTTTTCATGTTAAGTACAGACTGCTGTAGATTCTAAATACTGAATATTATAAAACAAAGGGAATTGTCAAATGAAAAGAGAAACAAACCTTAGTCCTATCCTCAAAAAAAAAGTATTGAACTGAAGTCAGTAAGGTGAGGGTTTTATTCTAGGTATTTTACCACCGAGCAAGTGGACGAAATGTCATAGCAATGTGACAGCACAGATCTCCACAGTAATGGGTATCAACTAAAAAGCCATACAGACTGCTTGAAAAAAAATAAACTGTTAATCCAATAAATATTTAATTATACATCCTTTAACCAGCTATTCTAATTTGGTTGGTATTCAGGATGGGTAAATAATGTTGTATTGTGTGGAAAAAGCAACTAACGAGAAGTTCAGGTAGCACAGGCCTTGTGGTGAACTCAAGAGAAGACTGAATTTCATCCTTTTAGTCTGACAGCTGAGGAAGACAGTCACAAATATCTTTGAGTTTTCTGCTTTATGTATCAGCTGGAAACTTTAAGCCCTTATGCATCTTCTTGCAGTCCAGAGTTAACTACTTGTGAAAATATTTTTCTGGGTTTTCCTAGGTTTTTTTTGTTTGTTTTGTTTTTGTTATTTTTAATTTCTGTGGATTATTATTCTATTTCTGACTTCCTTATACATAAAGCTGCAGATTTTGCAGTTTGCTTATTCTTTCTCATGTGCTAGCATTATCTAAAACTGATTGGGTATTAAGAGAGTTTTGTTTGGATTGTTTCCTTTGTTTTAATTTTTGAAATAAGACCTGCTGATGCAGCATTACGTTGTTTCACTCCCAAACAAATGTATTTGCCTTTTAGCTGATATTTTATGAGCTTCATCAGGAAAAAAAAAAAAGTTCCACATTATCTATTCAGCTGCCACACAGATACAGGGAAGTATTAACACATGGCTGTAGCGCTTTATGTATAGTGAAGTAAAAAAAAAAAGCAGCATCATTGTTGTAATATACATGCTAACAAGTTTTTTTTCAAGTTTTTGAGGTTTATGTTATAAAGTAAAGAAAGAGGGCATAGTAATGAAAATTAAAGTGCTTACCCTGCAGCATTCATAGAATGAAGCGATGTCCTAAAGACACCTAAATGCATTTTCAGGTATTTCCTTAACAATAATAGCTAGGGGAAACACAATTATATAAAAGATTCAATATATATTTGTCAGAAAGTCAGCATTCATTAAATCTGATTCCAAGTAAATCCTGTATCTGCAGTCATAGTAAAAGATAATGTGGTTTCCTACCAGGGAAATTCTTAATCATATATATATGGTATATCATAAATATAACAGTTCAGAGCACTTTCCTGAGAAGATTTTTTTTAAAAAAGCATTAATAAATCTATGGCTCTGATACTATAGTGTCATCAATAGTGACTGTTCAGCCTAGGTCAGGGCTTCTAATGACCTTGTGGTGTGACATTAGGCAGCAGAGACTGTGTTTCATTAGTCAGGAAACCAAAGAGCAGAAGAGGTATGGTTCATCTCTTACGAAGAGAAAACTTCCCTCCCCATTAATTATGACTTCAATGAGCAACATTTTATTCCTTACTACACAGTAGCTTCTCCAAACTCTTAATCTGCATAAAATTGATACCTGAGAACGCTGTGTCTTTTTACGTATGCCTATAAAACACAAGATGTCATAGTGATAAAGAACATATAAACGACTAAGTATATAAATTTGCTGTATGTCCTGCATGTCCTTATAGTAAGCAATCATATTTTTCAAGACACAGCGAGATGTATTTGTTGGTCAATATGCAGTTAATGAATACCTTCCAGATAGATTTTTACCAGATTCTACCTAAGTGATGAAATCCAGACAGTTTCAGACTAAACTACCCAAAAGATCTGTAATTAAATACATCACCCAAGAAGATTGATAGCACCTAGCAATTGGTTAACACCTAAGGCCTTGGAAAATACCTTGAAGGGCACTGTGAAAAAAAGCCTAGCCTAACATCTAGTTCATGAACTGACTGGTACTTAGGGATAGCTTCTCTTCTAAGAGAATCTTTACTATTTCCATGACTTCCTCTCTTTCAGAAAGTGTCTTGTTTTCCCTTGTCACCCCAAGGTTAAAACTAAAGTGTGATAAACAGCATGTAGCAAGAGCTAAAACCAACGGCAGACCAGAAATGTCAAGGCAGTTGTTTCATCTAACTGAGAATATTAAAGCTTCCTGCTTGGGGGGAAAGGCCTTATTTCAGTGGGAGGGTCATAACTAGTGAGCGTACCAGACAGCATAGTGATGGCATATGGAGCATTTTAGTTCTGGGTCATTGGGTTCAAATCTGACCTAGCTTTTAGTAGCCAGTAGTAATTACCATCTGTTGACTATTAGTGGTTATATGAATTGGTCCTCTGTCTAAATCCTAGTAAAATTATTTCCTTTGACAGAGAGACAGTACTCCAGATTTTGTTAGGTATCCCTCCACCCTTTTGTCCCCCTGCAGGATGGCCATCTCTCAAGAAATCAGCCTCTTTTCCACATAATGGGGCCCTACAGGAAGGATTCAGGCTTATTCATGAGGATGTGTGCACTGGTGCTTATCATGTGGTACCTGCTGTGCAGATAAAGGGAAGTGTTCATGCTCCAGGGCTGCCAGTCTGGCCACCTTTTCTAAAGTCAGAAATTTTAAAGCTAGAAAGGAGCATGAAAACCATCTCATCAGAACTCCTGCATTTCACATGCCATACAAAACAATAATCAAATAGGCTCTACACTGTTCAATACTGTTTTGAGCTATAGCCACTCCTATGTTGTACTCTTTTACTCTAACTGATCGAAGATAGTATTGGTAACAGTACTTTCCTAAATTGATAAATAAAATAGTACTACCATTTATAACCTGCACCTTATTTTGAGTCTGAATTTCTTTAACCGAAACTTTCAACTAGGTGATTTGCTATCAAGAGCCAGATACCTTCAGAGATTTCTTCAAGTAGGTAGTAAATGCCATGATCAACTCCACTGAATTTTTAATTTCTAAAGTCAAGTGTCTTACAAATTTCAAAGCATTCCTTGGTACTTTGAAAGGCATTTTAATGAAACAAATAACATTTTCAACTTTCATTCTGAAGAGAGCTGAGATTTATATTTCTATAACCAGTGAGAAAGTAATCTCCTTATTTTATGTCTCCTACCTTTCTTTTTAGGGCTATTATGTAAGTATTTCAATAAGAACAGTGTGCTAGAAATCCATTTTACATAACCTTTAAAACTTGTAAGATACTGTAATTCATGTTGTAATGCCATGTTACAGTCTTAATTCCATTAATTTGTATTTGGCCTTGTTAATGTTCATCACATGAGGTCCCTGTATGAAGAAATCCAAATGAATAGACTTTCTCCAGCACTTTTCACCGTTTCCTGAAATCTTACTGGGAATATGGCTTTTCAGAGAATCAATCACAGAATCGTCTAGGTTGCAAAAGACCTTGAAGATCATCCAGTCCAACCATTAACATTTAACCATTGACAGTTCCCAACTACACCATATCCCTCAGTGCTATGTCAGTCCGACTCTTAAACACCTCCAGGGATGGGGACTCTACCACCTCCCTGGGCAGCCCATTCCAATGCCTAACAACCCGTTCTGTAAAGAAATGCTTCCTAATATCTAGTCTAAACCTTCCCTGGTGCAACTTGAGGCCATTACTTCTTGTCCTGTCGCTTGTTACTTGGTTCAAGAGACTCATCCCCAGCTCTCTGCAACCTCCTTTCAGGGAGCTGTAGAGGGCGATGAGGTCTCCCCTCAGCCTCCTCTTCTCCAGACTAAACACCCCCAGTTCCCTCAGCCACTCCCCGTACGACCTGTGCTCCAGACCCTGCACCATCTCCGTTGCTCTTCTCTGGACACGCTCGAGTCATTCAATGTCCTTTTTGTAGTGAGGGGCCCAAAACTGAACACAGGAATCGAGGGGCGGCCTCACCAGTGCCGAGTACAGGGGTCAGATCCCTTCCCTGTCCCTGCTGGCCACGCTATTGCTGACACAAGCCAGGATGCCATTGGCCTTCTTGGCCCCCTGGGCACACTGCTGGCTCCTCTTCATCGGGCTGTCAATCAACACCCCCAGGTCCCTCTGTGACTGGCAGCTCTCCAGCCACTCCTCCCCAAGCCTGTAGCGCTGCTGGGGGTTGTTGTGGCCCAAGGGCAGCCCCCGGCATTTGCCCTTATGGAAACTCCTCCAGTTGGCCTCAGCCCATGGCTCCAGCCTGTCCAGGTCTCTCTGCAGAGCCTCTCTACCCTCGAGCAGATCAACAGTCCCACCCAATTTGGGGTCATCTGCAAACTGACTGAGGGTGCACTCGATCCCCTCGTCTAGATCATCAAGAAAGATGTTAAACAGGAGTGGCCCCAAAACCGAGCCCTGGGGGACACCACTCGTGACCGGCCACCAAACGGATTTAACTCCATTCACCACAACTCTTTGGGCCTGGCCATCCAACTATTTTTTTACCCAGCAAAGCATGTGCCCATCCAAACCTCGAGCAGCCAGTTTTGCCAGGAGAATACTGTGGGAAACAGTGTCAAAGGCCTTACTAAAGTCAAGGTGAACAACATCCACAGCTTTTCCCTCATCCAATAAGCAGGTCGCCTTGTTGTAGAAGATCAGGTTTGTCAGGCAGGACCTGCCTTTCATAAACCCACGCTGACTGGGCCTGATCCCCTGGTTGTCCATTATATGGCTCTTAATGGCACCCGAGATGACCTGCTCCATGACCTTCCCTGGCACTGAGGTCAGACTGACAGGTCTATAGTTTCCTGGATTGTCTTTCCT
Source organism: Athene cunicularia (assembly GCF_003259725.1). Lineage (NCBI taxonomy): Eukaryota > Metazoa > Chordata > Aves > Strigiformes > Strigidae > Athene > Athene cunicularia. The sequence goes on from NW_020799098.1 coordinate 42,134,688, forward strand.
GCCTTTCTTGTAGATGGGTGTCACATTTGGCACCTTCCAGTCCAATGGCACCTCCCCAGTTAGCCAGGATTTCAGGTAAATCATGGACGGCGGCTTGGCGAGCACATCTGCCAACTCCCTCCACACCCTTGGGTGTAACCCATCTGGTCCCACAGACCTGTGTGCATCCAAGTAGTGTAGCAGGTTTCTGACCACCTCCTCTTCAACTGTGCTGAGTTTCAAAATATTGTTCCGCTCCAGTGAGTAAATTTGCTTCCATAACAGTATTCTTTGGAACAAAAAACATAGTAATCCCATATTTCTTGTCCTTCATGTTTTACTCTTAACATTTCAGTACCTTATACCACAATTATTTTCTCAGATGTATTGTTTAACCATCTTTTCATTCATTTAAGGTGAGTCCCTTTAATCTTTTGTGGATCTATCAGAACATCTTTTGGGATTATAAGAGATATGATTAAAAGGTATAATTCTTCTATATACAGATAACTGTGACACAGCCAAATGGAGTCCTCAGAGTACATTATGTTTCTGAGACCCTCCTACACTGAATATTTTTCAGAAGTCAATGGTTATTAGAGCAATTGACACCTGTCACTTGATAGAAGAAAACTGAACAATTATTGGGTTTACCCACAGTAGTAGAACTGCAAAGGAAGATTCTGTTGTGAGAAGGAAGGCTCATCTTATGTCAGCAGGTTTGAGTCAGGTTCAGCTGTGGACATGGCCTGCTCTTCAATCCTCACATAGCAAAAACCTGGAAGGTCCAGAGTACACTTAATGGCTGCTGCTCCTGAGGACAACAAGCTATTGTTTTCATGTTCACTGGTTGGGTGGTGTGGGAGGAATCTCAGAAAGTAGACACAGCCCTACAGTAGCTGAGATCAGTGCCATGCATTATCCTTGATGGTTCTGTTCTACCAACCAGTAGTAACTCAGTAGTGATAGACAGATAACTAGTGCTAGTCTCTTCTTTTGCTCACCATTTTTCCTCTAGGAAAAAACCACACTTACTTATTTCAAAATACCAAGCATGAGAATTATTCCACAAAGTTTTAACAAAAAAATGTTTACAAATTTATTTTCCAAAAGAAGTGTTTCTCATTCCTCTTATTTCTCCATCTCTACAACTGGCAACTAAATATCAGCAAACATATCAGCATCTCCCTTAGTGTTTTAATTCTTGCCATTCAAGCTAGTTATTAGCTACCTACAGTATCTCTCACAGACTGTCTTTTAAAAGTGCTATTACTCACACTCCAGGACTACCCAACAACAGACCAAAATCTTCCTGAGACCCAAACCCAGCCTTTTCCACTGTGATGGATCTCAACAAAATCTACAGCAAGGACTCCTCCAGCACCAGGGGAATGGAGGGTAAACGCCTAGGAACTTAGGTGACCAGAGCTACCAGCCCTCTGGAACAGAGAGTTCATGCCCATCAAGGTCCACAACTACCAATTCCAGGTCCGGCTGGTTCCCCCAGCCCGTTCTACAGATACACATGGAAACAATAAGTATTTCTATATCTGTTCCAGGACCCTATATCATTAAAGGTAGGACAGCTTGTGCTGGCCTGTCCTCTCCTTTGAGGCATTTCATTCCTTGCTGACCCTTTGCTGAGCAAGTCTCTGAGATTCTCTGACCTAGTGCAGCACCCAGAAGAAAGGTCCATCAGCACACATTTTTCTTCACTTCCTCCCTCCAGGCCCTCATTATGAAAGTGCACAGCCATAGCTTAGTATAAAAGCTTCCTTCCTCTTTCCTAGATTAAGGTTTATTTTTCCATGGTCTTCTGGTACCAAAGACAAGGGAGAGCCCTAAGAACATCACAAGATTTTTCCTCTCCCTTCTGAAGCCCTTGATGATATCTGAATCAAGGTAATTTGTGCCAAGCCTTCCAGTCATCAATGGGACTTTTACCATGCTATTCAGACTCCTATCAGCCCTCTCTGTGATGCATGTTTTTACTGCTTCAAGAAAACACTATGTAGACTTTCTGTCCTTTTGCCCTCTGCTGACTGTATTGTCTGCTGTTCTTAATGTTAGGAATGCTGAATTCACAAAAGAAATAAAGAAAAAAAAATCCCATGCCCTATGAATGCTGCTGCTGAGTGTTCCCAAAAAATGCTGATGTGCTCTTCTAACTGATACCTTTTAACTATCAAATATCTTCACACATATTACCTCTGTGCTTGCTTTCATGTTAGTTTTGAGACAACGTTCCTTTGAAGTGTTATAAAAGATGTGCTTTCGTTTGTTCCAGTGCTAAAACCACGAAGCCTTTACCTTTAAAGGATGAGGACAGCTTTCTGAAAACTCTCTGGGGGCTTTGGGGGTATTTGTGTTTATGGCAATTGTTCCTGTCAATGCATAATGACAGCTAAGTATTTTCTACAGTGACTTTCACAACCAGAATCAATCAGGTAGCAGCATGAATACACAGCAGTACATACCCAGCCACAAATTGATTTACAGGGTCATTACTTTTCTCACTAAGTTAAGGGAGTAGCTCCTGTTAGTGACACCAGGAGATGCTTGACATTCAGCTGCTCATAAAATAATAAGACACAGAAACAAGACTGAATCTTTCAAACCAATCCTAGCAGCTAGTGGGAAACTACATTTAAGCTAAGCTAATGTAACAATTAAAGATTTCAGGGTGACCCTGATAAAAGAGCACAAATAATCTATTTGGAACCTGTACTATAGAATTAAATTTTCAGTGTCCTGGAATTACTGGTGAATTAATTCACATTTATGCATATTTGAGAAAAATCTTTAGGAATAAAATAGCAACTCTTATGGCAAACTTTTTTACTATGCATAACTTATATAAAATAACAAATTCCACTAAAATTTGCATCCAGTTTTATAATACCAAATCATTGTTTAATTCCTGTTTTAATTGTTGATAATTTTCAGAACAGACTTTCTTCTGATAAATATAAATGAAACTATCAATGCTATATCAACTCTGTATTCTAAGACTTCTTTTAAGTCAAAATGCTTAAGTGATCTTTCGCTGTTCAACAACACTCATGCCATTTAATACCTGTCATCACCACCCTCAGACTGCTAGTTTTCTATGTTCTACCACCAAGTCTATGTGCTGTACTTCAACTTGAAAGGTGAATCTGTCTTCTGAACATCAAAGACTGACACTTCAGAGCTTTTATGTTACCTCACGTGCTCCTACTGACACAGCTGAATAAAGACATTGCACTCAGAGCTCACCTGAATCAGTTTTAACACTGCAACTCTGTGATAGCAATTTTCCTCTCTTTTGCTAGCCCAACCCCAGAATCTCTTCTCACATTTTGTCATTGCTTTTAGTGTTCCTCCCTTAACTCCATTCAAGACTTGCCACTGCTATCAGAGCAATGCAATAGAAATTGTAGGGCAGTATTAATGTGGCACATTCCCTCTTGCTGGCTTAACTTTTTGCTCAGTAATTTGTCATGGTAGACAGGTAACTGCAATCTGAATGCTCAGCTACCATTCCTGGCAATGCAGGAATATTTCACAAATATATTTCAGGAAAAAAAAAAAAATCCTTTCCTTCTTCAGCAGTGAGTTGATTCAGGGCTTGAATGGATTTTCCAGACAAGTTGTCATTTATGGTGCAAAAACCACAAACCCTTAGTAAGATAAGGGTCCTTTAGCTGCCATCTTTCTCACCACTGACACAGCACAACTATCTTGGAGAAATCAGCAAGACAATATAGCATTCACCTTCTCCAGTTTTCTGGGTAAATCCAGGTCCTTTATTAAAATCCTCATGGTAGCTTCGGTAAAAAAGTACAAAAGGCTGCACAATGGGTTTCTTCTGTTTAGATTTTCCTCCAAAACTTCAAGTTTAAAGCAGGACCACATACCAAACTCTATATTTAGTTCAATTTCACCTCAATAGAGCAGATCACTGAAATGAAGAAGCTGAAGGCTTCATGTGTTTACAAGTTTCTTCCATAGCTAGTTTCATGTCAGGACCTTTTTGTTTTTCGTCCTCCATCTTCAGCTCCTACCCTGTCCTTGCTCTTTATTCTGTGTTTAGATAACATCTTTATAGCTTGCATTTTCTTTTCAAGAATAGGCATCTCCTTTACCTCAGTCACATTTACTGAAAAATTCTTTTATCATTCTGTAGGCAATAAAATCACTAAGATTTAACTATGTGAACTGTGAAATGAGTTTGTATGAGTTTGTACTGTGTATTAGAGTAGCACTGTGGTAGAAAGGTTAATGCAAAAAGCTAGAAAAATGGAGTTTAAGACCTACCTTTGCCATTATTTTCCTATATATACAAATGAATTTTTCTCCCTATTTCTCACTAGTGGTAAAATAGGGGCAAAATATTTTCCAGGTTTATAAAGCCTTTGGGAGCTTTATGAAAGGCAATGTGGAAAGTACTTAAAGGCTATCTAAGTGACTCAGTTAATAAAGAGAAAACAAGAGCTGCCAGAGTAAAGAAACATTATTCTTTTCTCATTTACCACTTATATTGTCTTTATGAATACAATCCTTTGTCAAGAACCATCTCACTAATGTGCTAGTTGCTGTGCAAACACAAACTAGAGAAACAGCTTCTGGTGCAAAGACTCCCCAACCTACATATAAAACAAGGGACAACAGGTAGATACTGACGGTGAAAAAGAATGGGCATTTCAGAAACCTGAACTTTCCATTTCCCAGTTAGACATAGAAATGATTCCTGGACGAGATGAAAATGGAATTCTACTAATCAGGATTCACAACAATGGTCCTTCTATGTCAGTAACATATTTTGTACAAGGTTTTCTGTGAGTAACATACTAGAGGGGATTTTTAAGGAAGATAATGAAGCAGCTTTGTGACTATTTATGACACAATTCTCCAGTGTACCAGAGGCATCGTAGGTCAAGGCATAAGGGTACCTTTTGAAGGCTGTTGCCACGATATGGTTGACACTGATGAAAGACAAGCCTCTTGTTTGCACTGAATGCTTCTGCTACAAGGAAAATATTATTTTTTTGGGACTCTATTTTATGTCACAAACCAGAAAATTTCCACTTGAGAAAATGTATCTCCCTGCCATGTGTCATTCCTACTCCCACAAATAAACAAGAACATTTCTTAACCCAGCTAAACGTTCCTGCTACAAAATCACATGTTCATAACAGCACGCACTGCATGTTACCAATTCATCAAAAAATATGCCTATCTTCAATGCGAGTCATTTTTAGAGAGCAGAATCTTTTTTCAGTTTAAAGCATGCAGCCCAGGATTTTACTGTTTTCAAATTTTTAGTTCCCCTTTTCTGCTACCTATTAAGGAAAATGCTGGCTCTCTTTTATGAGACTCCTCCTTCCTCTACCCCAAGCACAATCTTAACAAACAACATATTTCTCCTGAGAATGCAGTTTAACAGGCAAAATATACACTGTTCCACTTTTGAGCCCCCCCACATGGGCTGGATTGTGCTTAGACAATATTGCTGTTATCAATTAGCACTTTGACAATTAGCCAAACACAGGACTTGGGCCTCCTGCAGCAGGTGATGCAGAACTTTCAATTACATCTTTCTATTTCCCACAGCTCAGCACTGAATTAATAATACACTTAGGGAACTCTGGTGGCAGGCTGATAGAAATGAAGATATGGATTAGCTGTAGTAATAAAGACAGAAGGGAAAACTTTAGGCAAACAGTAAAAGAGCCTTATATATAGCCGTATATCCTGTGAGAAAACACTCAGGTATAGGTAGCCTTCATCAAACTAGAATATACTGGATCTTATTTACTCATTTGCCTCACAAAGTCTCATAGCTACGCTTTCATGTAGCTCATGAATTCCTGCATGATTAGGTGTTGGTATGAACTCAAAGTAGGCACAGACTTTTCTAATTTAATACACAGCTGTTTCTCTGAGCCCTCTTTTCCACAGCCTCATTCTCTGCTACCATGGTAGAGCCAGCTTCAATCCCTGAGCCTTCAAGGTCTTGCGAGCCTTCAAGATTTTTGCAGCTTTACTTATATGACATAAACACTTATTTGGGAAAGGGGCACCACTGAATTGCAGCTTTCAGATGTTAGCCAGTTTGTGCTCTATACAGGGAAAAACTACGTAGTTTTTCCCATACATGGCCAGTCTTACTGAGATACATCTGAGTTCACCCTTTTGTCGTGGAATCTCTCCCGGCACTGCTGGCAGCCATTGCACTGTGTCTGCACCTAAGAAAGGCAGAACTGCTTGATGGAAAAGCAGCAATATCAGGAAAAATCCTCAAAACCTGTGTCACAATGTCCTTGTTAAAATGTCACTTAAAAGCATTTTTTGAAGGATAGAAGCACATTAAGAAAGGACAGTTGTGTGTTGTGAGGGGTACACCTTCCTAAAGGTACCTGAAGAGACTAACAGGTAAAGAAAAGGAAAAGAAACAAAAAGAATTTAGTATTCTGGAGGGGGAGGGGAAAGAACAACTATTAGATATTTTTACTTCATTATCCTCTCTGTAATGCAAAACATCTAGGTTTGCTGGGCTTTTTTGATTTTGACAGATGTAAACATGCCAGTGCATTTTCTATTATCTGTAACTTTGTGATCAGCCACTGACACCATCGGTGTGGAATGGGTCTAAATCTTCAGCTTCAAGAACCATTTTATACTACTAAGATGTTTATTCCTCTACCATGGTTGCTGTTAAGGAGCTGGACAAGAGAGGAGCAGGCCAGAAGTAGGGACATGCCTTTTTTGTATGTCCTAAATTTATCTGTCTTGCATAGACATTTGCATGGCTTCTTTTTTTTTTTTTTTTTTTTTCCCAAAGTAGATAATATTCTATAAATCCAGACTGCTCACCATTCCTGCAACTCTTACATCTACTTGTGCAGCATGGATGTTTCTTCCATTCTCATCTCGTTTTCTTTGTCTATATAGTATGTGACATTGGGAGGAGACTGTCTTTAGTGATTCTTCAGTGATATTAGCGGTTGTGAATCTTGGCATCACTGCAATACAGCCGATTAATAGTGAATTCATATATCTCTTCTTACACGGACTCACCTTTACCACAAAACACGGCTTTCATTCAGGTAACAACAATTAGATATATCAAGTAACCTCCCATCTTTGTCCTGTAATGTAATGTAATGTAATGTAATGTAATGTAATGTAATGTAATGTAAACTCTGGAGCAGCAGGTGGCGTATGTGAACTGGAAACAAGAGGTACCTCGGTTCAAAAAAGAATTCCGTTTGCTCTGCATTCTCCACTATCGCCGCAGCTACCTACTTCAGCTACAAGACGGAAATGTGCTACCATGTCATTTCAATTTTTCATTTCAAATTTTCACGGGAATGTGTTCTGTAATTTAACACCCATTTCTTCTCTTCAGTCTTCTTCCACGGGCATCAGTTTATAACAAATTCCTGCATGAAAAATGTGAAATATAATGCAAAAAGGTAAAAAAGGATCTCTAAAGAGATATCTGGGCACTGACATGTTTCGGGGTACCTTTTCCTTTTCTTTGAAGGCAATTTCGGATTTCCAGCCAAACCTGACTGAAAGCTGTAGACTTCTTTCCTCCATTTAGTGTTTCTGTTTCCTTCTCTGTGCAGATAGATCTTCCTAGTGGCAATAAATATCTGTTACCCAGATAACAAAGATCATGCCAACAAAACCTAAATCATTAAGCGCCAAAGAAGCTGATCAAATAATAAAACCCAACAAAATCAATTCTGTACTTCTCCCATTTCTAAATGCTTTCTGGTAGACTGCTTTTTTAGGCACAAAGCTCTTTTCCCCAGAATAGATTGGAATTGCCCAGGCAAAAAAAATCAAACACACACACACATGCCCAGTCTACAGGCACCTGTGGCTCCTTTTCCAGTTGCAGGCACTTGGACCTCCTACACATTTCTTATACATGCATGCACACACCCAGCATAGAGAGTGAGACAGTATTTAATGACAGGAATTAACAGTAATAACAAAATCCCACAGTGGTCAGGCACTGGGCTCAGCATGATGAGCATACTGACCGTCAGCTTGCTTGCAAGTGACCGGCCTCTTTTATCCCCCCTCTCTCCATTTCCCCATGCTTATTCTTTCTCCCATCAACTTTAATCCCTCTCTAGGTCAACTCAGCCTTAAGCAGTATTCCTGACAAAGTTATACCTCGGTGCTGTTGACCTTGCAAGATTTCACTTTCCAAAACGTTCCCAATGCTCCAATAAAATTGTCTGTGAAGTGTGGCAGTTTCTGACATCACTTCCACTTAACTAGTTGTGAAATCCTGTCCTTCCTCGATGTGCTATATGTATCTTTGTGTGCCTCTTTCTCTGTTATATATGTTCAGCAGTTTCTCATGACCAGCAGTTTCTTGTGATCTGCTCAGCTAGCCAAACCTCATGCCACAGCCTGCACACCTTAACAATGACTACTTGGCAAGGTACTTACCTAGGTGCACAGGTTTAACTACATGCCTAAGTTTCCCTGGGTTCCTCAATGGCTAGTTTCTATTTACAAATGGAAATTCAAATGGTACATGTGCATTAACTTTTAGAGAAACAGTGAAAGATGATTGCTATTATTCATAACTTCACAAATATACCCTATGTTCCTGTTATCTCTCTCCATGTAGGGATACCACTGTTTTATCAGTGTTATGAAAAACATCTTTTCTATACTGTTTATGCACCTCTGATACAACGCAGACATAGCCTTTAACAAATTTTAATAACTGCTGTACTCTCATATTTGAACACATCCAATCTAAAATCCCAGGAAGAAGGCATCTAAGATGAGAAATAAGAAGTTCTCTTATTTATCATGGAAGTTCAAATTTATTTGAAGTCAAAAATATATATATTATGGATATATTTATGTTTGTATGCATTTAGTTTAGTCAGCATCTGTTCATAGCAGACATCATTTTTCCCAACAGTTTCCTAAGAGTTATTTTAAACATTCTGTAAAAACAACCCTGTACTACTTTAAAAGTATACTATATGCTGACAGGAAGACATTAGTATCTCCTCCTATAGAGTAATTTCAGTTACAGTTTTGGCAACGTATGTTTTATATTTTAAATTTTGTGAGGCAGAGGTTTGTACCACAATCTGGAAATAATTCTCCTGTAACAATATTCAGCAATATTCAGCATCATAACCTGTTTTAAATATGACCAAGATTACAGAACTCCTTCAACTTCTTGTTGCATGAGCCATCTGGTATCTGGGCATAAGGAAAGAATAAACAGACACAGGGACATATACAGTTTATAGAAGCATGCACAACTTCCAATGATAGACAGACAACTTGTTTCTCTCAGCAGAGATGGACCAAGACAGGACTTAATTAAGAAGTACATATAATTTTGTACATATGATTTTGAGGTGAAAGCATACCTTCAAATCTACATAACTTTACACCATTTGCAAGACTGGTATATGTTTAGCAGTCTATAAAAACAAAATCGTTAAGTGAGAAAAATCAAATGTCTGAACATAGAGGCAAAGCCACCAACCATAAAGGTTTCCTCTCCTACAGATGAATATCGGAGCTACAAACTTACTGCAGTCAATTATGGATTTTAATACTGCTGGAGTAGCTTGGATTGAAATCTCTTGCATGCCAACTGAGCTAGCAAATTTGTGAGTCATTTTAAAAATACTCCTACTTCTGTAAACACTGCATATGGTAACAAGGAAATAAGTGACCTAGTCAAGTGAAAGTTTGCCCTCTGGCTCTGGTCTGTGCACTCAGCTGGCTGAGTAATAGACTGTCTGCCTGGAAGGATTTGCCTTTTCTAAACGATTCAGACGTGAAGCTCAGAATCCACATAAGGAGGAAGCAGAGTTTAATTCTCTGCAGTCCATTATTGTTCAGGATAATTGCTACAATGGCATGATACCTGTGGGAGAAGAGTCTTTTTCTCACTAAGAATGCAGTTATTCTGCTGTACATTGCACATAAAGATGGAAAACGCTCTTAAAAGACCATATCGTGAAACCCTAACAGTAAAAGTCATTCCAATTTAAAGAAAGTCAAGCATAATTAAGCATATTCCCTTCTATAATTTTGATCAATACACTTTTTATAATAATAATAAGTGGGTTTTTTTAGCTGAACAAGAGCCTACTTTGCCTGGTGATAATGTTCAAGGACATTATAAATTCAGTTATCCAACAGATGGAATAGACAGTGCCTTTACATTTCCCTCTGTGTTTTTGGCCATAAGGAAAGATCAAAGCCAATAATGTCTCTGGTTTTGTTTATCTGAAAGCAAGGAAGGTCTCCCTGAATATTTAGACAAACAAAGAAATATTTCTTGCATTATTGATTTCTTCTACATACAAACTGCTCTATAAATACTACAAACTGCTTTCTTTCAAATGCAACAATTATGTAAATTTCATTATTTTAGTGGAATTATGTCCCCTTTTTAAGTGTTAAGTTTGGATATCTACTTAATATTGGTAGTGAAGATCACTTTTCTCTGCATGCAAGCTGCTGAATTGTAAAGGAAAAAGGAATTTCATAGGAAATGTCTAGTGATGGTTAATAATGCAGTTCACAAATGAATGCTAATGAAGCAGCAGATGCAAAGGCTTCAGGTAAATATGAACCAGAAGGAAAAGATGATCAGAGATACTCATGTAAGGCACATACACAAAAAGAATGTCAGGTTTTGTATGTAGGAGCTTAGCACTAGTAAGAAATCTAAAAAGCAGTTCGGGGCTTTTAGATTTACTCCAAGTGGGAGTAAATCTACTTGTTCTCCCTGAATTTCTGTCAGCGTAAAGTATAAAGAGAAAAGGCAGGAAAACCTGAAATACTACCAATTTCAGGCCTTGTTGAAAAAAAAAATGACATCTTACTTTCATTAAATCCTTGCGCTCTCAAATATACGTAATACATATGGAGAGATACTCGTCTGTCTTTAAGCATAGGCATGGTAGGCTGTTTTCTCAAAGTGTATTCTGAGAGGCAACAGAGTTGCTATGGCTTTGCTATATACCCTGCCAGTGCCAGAAATTCTGAGACAGCACAGGCTGTCTGATGTAGCTCCACTTGTAGCTCCAAAATCCAACCTGCAACCCTTTTCCATAGCAACATTTATCTCGTGCTAGCTTATCTCCCTTAGCATGGCAAAATTCATTGACCTGTTGAGAAGTACAGAGATGGTACAGCATACACTGACACAAAACTGGCATACCATTTGAACTAAAAAGCTGGAAACAAAGAAAAAGAGGAGGCTGGTTTAGGTATTGGTTTTAAATACTCAGAAGTGGTGAGTGATGGAGGCCACATGAACAGCTAAATAAAGAATGCCTGGAAAGAACAAGAGGTAAAAATCGAAGAGATACACCACTGACTGGAGGAGAAACAACCAGAAAGCAGATGAAAACAGAGGATTATTTCAGAGGCAAATAAATCTATTTGAATTTCTGAGGGATTAAGTTTGCCATGGTGTTAATTGTGTGTGGAAGAGGGGGAAAGCTAGACTAGAGAAGCAGGTAAGCCTCAGCAAATTGTATCAGTCGTAACTCTGGCATGCACCTCCAGTTGAGAAGAACCCAAAGAATGCACACATCAGCCAAAGGCAGATCTGATTGCATCCTTGACATTTTCTCCTTCTTGGAAAAAATACTCAACCTTACAACAAATCAATCTTACCGATTACTATATAGCATATAAATCTAATATTATTTCTCAGATCGTGGAAGCAACGTTCATACAGGGTTAACATCTACCAGGTTTTTACACCTTCAGGTAGAAGATTACTCAAAGAAGCCGCCAGGTATGAGTGTTCATCTGCTTGTATATTAATAGTTTCCATCAATATAATGACTTCTGATTTGCTTTGGCTTATCTCTGTGCATTTCAAAAGCAGCAAGATGACACTGAGCTTCTACTTTTCATTAGCCAATGTGGTAATTGCTGTATTATTTCTCAGTATCATTCATTGCTACAGTTCTTCTTTGGAGAGTAAAAAGCATTTGCACTGAAATTGTTTGAAGAGGATTCACATCCATAGTGATTAGGACATCTCTGCAACTGAAAATAAATATTTTCCATTCTCTATACAGGAGCAATGGCTTAGGCACAAACCAAACAAAGGAATACTTTCAGGCAGCACTGTGCTATTAAAATGCTCTCCTGGTTGCACCTTCTCATACACAACAGACTTTTAAGTCTTAGAGCATAAGGTTGCATTGCAGTAAAATATGGCCACCGTGTTTTAAGAAGTATAACAGTGACATCTAGTGCAATAAAATTGCATGGCAGGGACCAGAAATTTCTTTAGCCTATTTTTCTTTCTTCAAATAATGAGGGAAAAGTCACTGCCAGCAAGTTTCTGAATACTAAACTTACTAAATGATCTTTGAAGTTATATTTTATCAGACTGATATTAATTTCTTAAGTGTTGGTCAGACAAAACAGGATAAACATTTATGATGTGGGAGAGGAATAAGCATCAAAGGAAGAAATGCAACTTTGGTTCTGATATACTCCCAAAGAAAGAGGTACCCACTATGTTGTCCTGGCAGGCATTTTTCTATTACCAGTTGAGTCACTGATATCAAGTGTCTCTTAGGCCTCTTATGCAAAGGAAATAGAGAAAGTTAGATGGAAATCTGCATAGAGGAAGGAGGGAATTGAAGTATTTGGCCTGGGAATGAAAAAGAGAGAAGGTTGTGGGTGCGTATGCCAGGTTGATGAACTTTCCGCACA
>NW_020799099.1:0-5033 GCF_003259725.1 Athene cunicularia
CAGCTGTTCATCTCATGCTAGAAGGTACTGAATTTTATTAGTGACTAGAGCTTACATATGCTTAGAAAGCTGTGGAGATAATAATAATATTTCACTGTTAGAAGAGCATTTATCCTTTCTGTAATTGCAAGGCTATTAGATGTAGATTTATTATACCATTTAAGTATGAATCCTATATTGGCAAAGTGATACAGAACTGTGGGAAGCTATGTCAATTCAGAAGCATACTAGAGCACAATTGTGATTCATACCAGCAAAACGACACTTTCAGTGACTAATTCAGAAAGGACTTAACCAAAAACATATCTGTGCCAACTGCTCACCTAGCACAGGTTTAGCTTTCCACTCCTTATGTGCTAAGCAAAAGCCAGTACATTAGCATGAATTGGCCCGTTGGTATCTGTAGCAACGCTAACTCTTAGATGGAAAGAGTCGCCCTTTGAAAGTTGACCTCATAGTGCCCATTTAGACCCAGAGCAGAAGTAACTTATTTTTTCTCTTACTGCCTGTTCATTCTTAAGCAATGCAGTTGCTTTAAAATAATTAACAATGTATGACAGAATAGTTGAGCTTGGAAAGGATATCTGGAGATCATTTGATTAACCCCTGATCAAGTAGAGCCACCCAGATCAGGTTTCCCCAGACCCTGAATATTTCCAAGGATGGAGACTTTACAACCTCCCTGGGCACCTATGTCAGTGCTCAGTTGCTCTCGTAGTAAAAAAAGTGTTTCCTTATGTTCAGAGGGAGCCTCCTGTATTTCAGTTTGTGCCCATTGCCTCTGGTCCTGTCACTGGGCACCACTGAAAAGAGCTTGACTCTGGCTTTGGTACACCCTCCCTCCCTGAACAGGCAGCAAATTTAAAGAAGCTTTGGATAAAGGTGTGATGGTGTTCAGATAATCATTCCTTTACAAGAAGAATTTAAAAAAAAAAAAAAACCCACACAAAAAAACCCCAACCAACAACAAACCCACTTTGTAATTAAAAACCTTTTCAATTAAAGTTTAAGAACACATTTCATTTATTAGCTTCTCAGGACCCATTTGCTGCATTTTCGCTCTGTGAAAACACCATGATATTATTGTAATTCCAAAGTAGGATGACTCTTAAATCCACAAAGAAATTGAAAGATTGATTACTTTTATAGCTAGAGGTTTTTTTTATATGAGTATTCAGATGACATGATTTCTTTTTTTGTTGAGTTTATCACAAATAACATTTCTAACCTGATTTGTCATAGGAAATGAATAAAACTATTTAAAAGTTTCACTGAAGTGGATGCATTGCTTTTATTTAAATGAGGATTTATAAATACATTTTTATAATATTTATCTTACAGTTCTTAGAACTCATAAGTAGACTTTTTAATCTGCAGTAGCTATTATATGAGTGTGAATGATTGAAATGCTATGATAATTTGCAGCCATGGTATTAGCAAACATAACTAATCATTACTCAAAGTAAAACTTGATTTTCTGGAATGTTAGTTATTTGTCTGAACCCTAGCTGGAATTTACAGACTATAATTTTCCTCCCAAATAATTTGTTTGTGCTCAGTATAAACAGCTTATTAGGAACCTCTGTCAGCATCCATGATGAGTTAAAACACAAACCTGAAATCAGTTGATGGTATGCCAGACTGATAACCTGCATGTTTGTATTCACATTGCTAGATATGTGTGAGCACAGTGCTATCTCCTTGTGGACAAGGCTGTGATAGATCTTCCCTGAACAGAATTTATAGAGGAGATAAATCTATGTCTTGAGTTTTCTTCTCTAGATTTTACACTGATTACATGCTTATATGTAAATGGTTCTGCGGCGTAAAATTGGATGGATGTCAAATACTTGACTCAAAGGGTAGAAATAACACAGTGCATCCATGGCAAATTGTCATCTTAATTTTGAGTATCTGGAGTCTTTTTAATTAAATGAAAACCCATGAAATGCACCTTGTTTAAAACTCAGAAAAAAACCAGCTCTTAATACTTGATTCTTCCTCTGAATTTCATCACTTTTTCTTCAGAGACGTGGCTACTGTCTTGGTGTTGGTATTTCGTCTGGCAAGGATTCACCACTTGTAGAGGAGCACAGATCACCTAGTTTGACTGTTCGGAGGGACATGTGGCATGACTCTCAGTGTGCAACGTGAGGTAAAAGAGGCCCCCAAAAATACATTCATGAAAACTAGGAAAATGGATTTTGTACTGCCAGAGCTGCTGATTCAGTCCACTATGGATGCTTAAAATGTGGGTGTAGCACGTGCTGGAATTCAAAATACAGTGCTTAAAAGGCTTTGGCAGGTCACTATGTTGGATGGAGATGAAGAAGATAATACTAGCTGAAAAGTGCTCCTGATCAACATTATTTAAAAATGATGTTGCTTACTTGGCCAGCTAATAAAATACCAGTAACATCCCCAAATAATGAAATATTTTATTAGCCAAGGCTCAGCAGAATTGCCGCAGTGCTATTAAAAAATATTTATAAAATTAATTTGAAGGGCATCATGGCCCATTAATGTCATTGCTCCTGACATATTATCAGGACACTGTACTACTATCTAATATTATTTAGCAAAAACTATCAGCTAATGCCAGGACTAGAGAACTTCCCCTTAGCAGGATTTGTGCAAAGTTATTTAGGTGAGTTGACTTAGGAGAATAAGAAAAGGACAGATTACTCTAAAAGTGTATAATTCTTTTTATTCTCTGTATGTAGTAACATGTTTTAAATAGGAAGAGAAAAAATATCTAGTAAAGGTAGCAAGGAGGAGCGTATAAAAACATGAATTCTATTGGTCTGATGACCAAGGACATTTTACAAGTGTTAAATGGAAATTTATGCATATTTATTGAGCTTTATTTCCCCAAAATTTCATGGTATTATGCTCAGCATAGTATAACATATTATTCACCTTGCAGATTTTCTACATAATTTCCTTGTGTAGTATGTGATTATACTTCAGGAAAATAATATAGAGGGAAAAATACAGCGTTCTATGTGAAAGCAGATGCTGGACCAGAAAACTTTTTTTCCCTTCCTTTGTTTTGTGTTGTTTTCTCCTGTTTGTCTTGCACTTTTCTGACACATCCTCAGAATCTGCACCTTTGGCTGCCCAGGGATGTCCCGTTTCAGAATACTAAAAAAGTAACAAAATTAGTAACTTCTAAATTACAAAATTAGTAACTTCTTATTATTACTGTATTGGGGCAGCTTCCTGCTGAGCATGGACACCAAGACAACCTGGTGCAGGGCAGGGGATGTGCCAGATGCAGGGGAAGGTTTTGTCACTGAGGCCAGGTTGGGTCCGTCAGAGTTGCGCCCTTGGTCTATGACCTGAAGGAATCTCTGAGCACCTCTCTGGAGACTTCTTAATCAGGGCTGAAATGTCACAGATTATGCTGGAGATAATATACCTTCTGGAATGATTTCAGACTTCATTTTGCTACTGCTGTTGTAGAATATTTTTTCCCAGGAGGGGAATATTTCACTTCAGCAGGATTATTAGTTTGAAAGAGTGTTGCTTCACACAAGTGGTCCTGTTTAAATAAACTGTGTTTGACGGCGAAGGCTACAGTGTGCTCCTGTGTTTCCTGAGACTGCACAAGGATAGATCTGTCTGGGCTATTTCCAGTTCTTCCTGTCAGATTAATTTCAAGGAGTCAGGAGTATTAACAACTCCTTCGCTTGAAGAGCACTGGCAAGGATGTGTGTCTCTCCCCCTCTTCCGTGCCTTTAATCATACCCTACCTAGGCCCTGGGAGAAGCCTGTAGACCACTAATGCTGCACTAATATACTGAACTGATGGCATCCCTGAATTACCTGTGCAGCAGAGGAAGGGACAAGGCATACTGGATAATGGAACCTTCAGCTGTGCTGGTATCTCCTGTATGATGTGGAGGAAAGGAACATTTTCTTCATGGAGGTATGCAGAGGAGGGCAAAAAAAGGAGGAAGTGAAGCCCTGAGTCACAGATTGCAAGAGCTTGCTGAGTGGGGCATGAAGCTCTTAAACATAGGAATTATTCAGTTTCTAAGACTTAATGCTGACAAAAAATTTGTTGCCATCATATCAGTATGCTTGCCTCTTCTCCTGGAGATCAGAAGTCTGCCAGAAACTCATCCAAAGAATATATAATTTTCCCCATTGTTTTGGACTTTCATATTATGTGCAGACTTATATGTAGACTGACCAGAAAGGTCTGCTTTAAGCTGTGCATCCCATGGGAACATTTGTCCTGCTGTTAAATAGTAACCTGTACTGTGAAAGAGGCTTTATTTGAATTAAGTCCATACATGTTAACTAGAATTGAACCGCTTTTTTCTGTATGTATTTAACAGTCAGAAAATCTCCTTTCTGTCAGACGTTATATAAATGACCAAGTATTTTGAAAGAACCCTCTTGTTTTGTTCAAAGCTATTTTGCTGACTCTCTCCTATCCAAGGTGTTCTTATGCTGATGGCATCTTGTTCTCTTAAGTGAATTTCTTGTAAAAAGATTGTGTCAGCTTTTTCTGTTTCAACAATTTTTGGTGGTTATAACTTTAAACCATTTATGTTCCCCATTACAAATTCAATTATTTGATTTGCCATCATTCACCTCTGTAATATTTGACCATTTGATGTACTATACAATGTCATTGCAAAGATTTAACATAACTATAAAAACACTAGCATATTCTAAAGCTATTTGTTTGGAGATGTTGCTTTTCAAAGAAGTTAATATATCAATTTAACCATGAGAAACCTACTAGAACATTTTGCATATTTTGACACTTTGTTCACCCAATTTCTCATTAATAGGCTCTGTTGGTTTCTTCTATTGCCAATTAACTACTTAGCAATAAAAATAATACAGTTAAAATATTTGCAAGAAAAAGAAAACAAGAAAGGTTAAAGTAATAATCAAAACAGTTGTGGAAAAACTGGTATCATAAGCAAGAAAGGCAGACAGGGTATGAATTTTTCTTTCCTTTCATTGTATGCAGATGTGGCTAAACAGGTACAAAAAAAAAAAAAAAAAAAAAA
>NW_020799099.1:5083-8270 GCF_003259725.1 Athene cunicularia
AAAAAAAAAAAAAAAAAAAAAAAAGGTGAGTTTGGGTTTTTTTTTTGGCCTTGAAAAATTCTGTTACTGACCAGTCATCATATCCAAATTTCCCTGGCTGATAGAATCTGACAAGATCACAGCCTATGGGAATATGGATGCAGGCCAGTAATTTTTTTTGTTCCTGTTCAGGCAGACTCAAAAGGGTAAGGCCATCTGCTTTCCAGCAATTAGATACTCCCCTTTCAATTGTAATATACTGTGAGTCAGATAATTTATTCATCCCAGGGTAAACGTATACACTTGCATTACAGTGGAAATGAAGAGAACTAAGCCTGGCAGAGGAATAAATAGCTCCACTGTTCCTTGTCCAGCCCACACAGGTCCCAAGCAGCTCACCCATACTGTCCCTATGAATGAGCACACCTTCCCATCCCCTTTCTCCTGCTTTGGCACATAAAGGAAAGATCTCATTGCCCAGTTACTGGAGGATCTCTGAAGGTCCATGTTTACACAGTTCAAATGTTTTCAGTAGTCCATGAAGACCTAGGTAGACGGTGGGGTTCAGGGTGGCAATATGACTGGTAACAGTGAAAGGAATACAGAGCAGATACATCACAAGCAGTCTGCAGGAGTGTATCAAGGAAACTAAATTAAACAGAAATGTGGGCCAATGAAGTAAATAAAGGAGACTTTTGTAGTGAACAGTGTTGCCCAGCAAATGAGATCTGTTGCAGTTGCTAGCAAAAAGCCACAGGCTTTCCAGTAAACAAAGGTAGAGACGTGACATGGTATGTGACTGTGTCCTCTCCTGCGGGTGCTGGCTGCAGCAGTGCTGTGTATGTAGGGGGGAGCCTGGTCCCTGAGGGCTGTCCCTCGGGCAGCAGCAGCCAGGTAGGTGCCCTGGGGTTGGAAAGATTCTGGTGCAGGTTGCAGACCTTCCCCAGGCACTGGGAGAAGGAAGCACACAGAAATAAGCCCACACAAGCCTGTGAGTAAGGAGGCAGGAACCCACCAGAACTCCATGAATGTCTGAAGAATCCTTCAGGATGGTGGCAGTTTGCTACAATCCCCCCACCCACATCCTCTTGGAGAAAGGCTGGGGCCAGGAGGGCACCTGGAGGGTGAGCGTGAGACTAGGCAAGAGTGGTAGCTCTCAGGAGGTTGTATCATATAATGATTTACATTGTCATTATTGATGAGACGTTTATAATGTTGTAACTGGACTAACAGTTACTGCTTGTTGTATTTTGATTAGGCTGCTAAAACATGAATCACTGCAAACTGTGGTAAAACTTCCTGCTTTGCCAGGAGTCAATTACATGTGAGAATGAAAACTTTGACTGACTTTGAACAACTTAGTGCAGAAGTAGCCAGATTTAAAGATCCCAGGCTATCAACAAACTAAGAAAAACAGTATTGTGAATATTATTGAAGCTTCGAGAAATAAGCTGTCTGTCCCTCTTAACTGTTATTTCATATAAATGGTAATTAAAGAGTGCAAGGTCAATTAAAAATTTCTCTGGAGGAAAACTGCTTCCAAGCTCTTTAGTCAAGATTTGGACAGTCTGATACAAATCCGATCAGAAGTCTCTGGTTGACAATAAACTTTGTAATAGTGAAATAAAAGATAATGTCATAGCTGATATGCTTTGAATGTTGGAGAGACTCAGAAAAGTTTATCTCACTTAAATTAAAAGTATGAGAATTTTATATTGTATTTGAGAACTTGTCCTAGTCATAGTATGTAGCTTTCATGAACATATATTGACCAATTTCACTTGTTGGAAAAGGCTTTAGAAAATAGGTATCCAAGATACAGATACCAACTATTCCTAGAAATCAGTCTTATCATTTGCATGCATATGGTAGGAGATACTGAAGAAGTGAGTTGGAACTAAAAATATCACAGGACATTGATCAGAACTAAGAAGATCAGTTCCAACAGAGCAGGTCCTAGAAATTAGAGTGCTCCTGGGAGAAATTAGAAACACTTGGTCATCACAGATGTCAATATGCTAGACCCTGTGCTTGTGTAGATCAGCATTGAAATCAGTAAAGCTCTTAGAGTTTGTCACAGCTTTTGGTGGTGTTAAATTAGGCTAATATTTATGGAAATACAACATGGCAGAACGAGACCAGTCCCAGAGATTCCTAGAGTGTGTGGGAGACAACTTCCTGATGCAGCTGGTGAGTAAACTGACCAGAGAAGGTGCCCTGCTGGATCTCCTCTTTGTGAGCAGAGAAGGGCTGGTGGACGATGTGGAGGTTGGAGGCCGACTAGGGCACAGCGATCATGAGATAATAGAGTTCTCTATTCTTAGAGAGGTCAGGAGAGGGCTAAGCAGGACTGACATCCTGGACTTCAGAAGGGCTGACTTTGTCTTGTTTCGGCACCTGTTTGAAAGGATCCCCTGGGAGATGGTCCTGAAGGGTATAGGGGCCCAGGAAGGCTGGGCACTCTTTAAGAAGGAAGTATCAATGGCTCAGGAGCAGGCGGTCCCCAGGTGCTCTAAGAGAAACCAGTGACAGGGAAGACCACCCTGGCTAAACAGGGAGCTTTGGCTGCAACTCGGGGAGAAAAGGAGAGTTTACAGCCTTTGGAAGAAGGGGCCAGCCAACACATAGTGGTTACAAAGAGGCTGTGAGGCTATGCAGGGTGGAAATCAGAAGGGCTAAAGCCCAACTGGAAATATAATTTGGCCTCTGCAATCAAGGATAACAAGAAAAGTTTCTATAAGTCCAGGGAGAGTCTCCATCCCCTGCTAGATGCAGGAGGAAATTTGGTAACAAGTGATGAGGAGAAGGCTGAGGTGCTTAATGCCTTCTTTGCCTCAATCTTTAATAATAAGACCAGTTGTACTGAGGGAATCCAGCCTCCTCAGCCACAAGACAGAGACTGGGAGAATGACCCCCCTGCAATCCAGAGGAGACAGCCAGTGACCTGCTGCATCACACAGACACACACAAGTCTATGGGACCGGATGGGATACACCCGAGGGTGCTGAAGGAGCTGGCTGGGGTGCTCGCCAAGCTGCTTTCCATCATTTACCAGCAGTCCTGGCTGACTGGGGAGGTCCCGACTGATTGGAAATTGGCCAGTGTGATGCCCATCTATAAAAAGGGTCAGAAGGATGATCCAAAAAATTACAGGCCTGTCAGCTTGACTTTGGTGCCCAGGAAGCTGATGGAGCAGCTCATCCTGAGT
>NW_020799099.1:8320-9612 GCF_003259725.1 Athene cunicularia
CTCTTTAGCCTAGTAGAAAGCGACAGGACAAAAGGGAATGGTGTCAAGTTTCTCCAGGGAAAGTTCAGAGTAGATATTAGGAAGCATTTCTTTCCAGAAGGGGTTGTTGGGCATTGGAATGGGCTGCCCAGGGAGGTGATGGAGTCCCCATCCCTGGAGGTGTTCAAGAGTCGGGTCGACTTAGAGCTTAAGGATATGCTGTAGGTGGGAACTGTGCTAGGTGAATGGTTGGGCTAGATGATCTCCAGGGTCCTTTCCAACCTAGATGATTCTATGAGAGTACTTTCTAGTGTTCTGTCTCTCAGAAATTTGTGGATGGTCAGAAAGGGTCTGTGTGCTGTAGAAATGCATCACGGAACATTGGGCATGAAATGGAGGACACTAACAGTGAAGATGATGTGGTTATAGCTGTATGTACTTGATCTGGAAGTACTTCAGTAGCATATCATCCCATTAACAGACTGAACCTGTAAGAGAGGAGACAGTGTAGGGAGTCTTATTGCAGCATTTTCCATCTGCTAAGAAGTTAGATGTTGACATTAATTCCATAGGCTCATGATTTAGCACTCTCTCACACCTGATATTTTGTACGCACCCTCTGGCAACCATCAATTGCAGTGGAGACTGGAATTTGTCTTTCTTTAGGTGAAACAAAGTGATATTTACTGAAATATTAAAGAGGAGAACAGATTGCAAAACCCCAGGCTAGACATCGTGAGGAGCTTCAGAGACATCTTCAGGGCATTTTTTTTCTACTTTACTGCATAAGTAGGATAAGGTAAACACCTACCCTTTATGAGCAAACATTGCTTTATATAAACCCATAGGCAGAAGATATTTACTTACTTACAAAAGAAAGTTAAAATCTGATAAAAATGTGATGTATATTACCTCTAACTTAATGGAAATGTGAGGATTCATTTTCATTTTATAGAATGAACTTGCTTCCCCCAAATTCTTTGAAAATACACTCTTTGCTTCAAAAAACTTCGCTCTAGCTGAATTGAGGTTACAACCCTAAAATGTTTCCTAACACTAATCTCACATATTACCAGGGTGATAATAACTTTCTTCAGCTGAGAGTGGTGTAAAGTGAACAGTGAATAGGATTGCTGATCTTTCATTTTTGTTCTTTCAGTCACCTTTTCCGAACACTTGTGCCATTAAATCTTCAGTTTAGGAATAAGAACAAGGATTTTTTTAACTCAAAGTGGTATTTCCCAAAGACAAAAACTGGGGGAAAATGTTGTTGGTTTGTGCTTGTTTGGTTGGTTGGTTGGGGGGGGGGGGGG
>NW_020799099.1:9662-15574 GCF_003259725.1 Athene cunicularia
GGGGGGGGGGGGTGTTTGTTGGGTTTTTTTTGTTTGTTTGTTTGTTTGTTTGTTTGTTTGTTTGTTTTTCCCCCTCTGTATATGCTTATATTATCAAAAAGGGGAAAAACTTTTAAGACTAAGGAGTGCTTCAGAGAAGGGCACTAATCATGAGTGACATTCACAACCTTGTCTGTGTGCCTACACTTCCTGGGGACAAGTGGGAATCTGCAGAGTCTGCGAATGAGATGTGTAATTCCAGCACATGTGCTGGAGGATGCCTATGCAGAATTTCCAGAAGAGGTATTTGCTTGAATTTCTATCTCTCCAAGTGACACTTTGGGTCTGAAACAGGCATCACTGGAAGAGTTAGATTTTCATGCTGAAGTCCTTCTCTGCATGACTGTATTCACTGAATTTCTTTGTTGGATGAGTGGGGAAATCTCAATGCTCCTTTCCTTTTAGTATGGTATAGGCAGTTTGCATGACTCCCAGCAAGAATCCTGGTCTCTGAGAGTCAGGAACGTAATCTGATTTTTTTTTTCATTATTATTATTATTTTTAAATGCAATTTCTGGAGCATCTGGTACAATGGAAATCCCATTCTCTCTGGAAAGGGACCTCCAAACCTGGCTTTTGAGGAATTGTTAGTGTGGCGGTGTAACAACAGCTGTAGCTAGGACTGAGATGTGTGGTGGTGGTACTGTTCTCACTCTCTTTTTAGATGGCTGCAATTTCTCTGGTATTAGTCTGGTTTAGATGCCACCTCTGGAAACCGTGTACACGTGCAGGTGAAACTTCATTTCCAGTTTGACACTGCAAGCCCCACCATTGATTCATTTTTATGTGTCAGCTGTTTCATACATCTCTCTCTCACCATTTCTACTCCCCTCAGCAGGAATTGTTTTTACAGTCCCAAATCACCTGAAACAGGAGATGGCCTCAGACTGACATACCAGCTCTGCACTGCTGCCCACCTTCGGGGCAGTTTCTGATCTGATCCAAATGTCATGGCTCAGACTTTCTCTGTAGAAGCCACCGTGTAAAAGTCAGATGCTGTAACCTGAAAAAAAATTCAGATCCAGGCACAAACAGGCAGGATCTCAACTTTACATCTCAGTTCCACATAGAACTGGGCCATGGTACTTGATCCTTAATCCCCTGAGACACTTCAATTCCCTCTGACCACAACGAGAAACAAAAGAGCTCAGAAAACACAGCACTGACCTTGCAATGAACAGTGTGCCTCCAACACTGCAGTAAGTGTTTACATCAGTATTTCCTTCACATGGCTTTGGCCATTTATGAAGTGACTTGATTATTCCAGAAGATAAAATGTCTAAGTGAGATTTAGCACTTTTAATTCAAAGGAATTACATTGTGATCTACCTAATATTTTATATTTTGGTATATACTTTCCAGATAAGACTTTCTTAAGAACTCATGCCAAGTATACAATTCTTGGTCTATAGATGCCAATCCAA
This sequence comes from Athene cunicularia, assembly GCF_003259725.1. Classification (NCBI taxonomy): domain Eukaryota; kingdom Metazoa; phylum Chordata; class Aves; order Strigiformes; family Strigidae; genus Athene; species Athene cunicularia. The sequence continues at coordinate 11,126 of NW_020799099.1, forward strand.
AAATCAGCCAATAGTGAGATATATAGTACCATAAAAGATAAATATAAGGGAGCAGAAATTTTATTCTCATACTGTTATCTACCTTGTCTGCTACAGTAGTATTTTAATACATGCACATAATATTTCAATACATGCATATATGCATATATCTTGAAAGATATGTGTATTTCCTTCTCTCTAAGTCCTAATATGAAATACTCATTTTAACTTGATTATAACTGCTATACATTTTTCTGTGTACATTTGTGTTTTGCAAATAACATAAGCTAGTAAATAAAGCCCAGATTCAAGTAAGCATTGTCAAGGCTATTATTTATTTATCTCTTATTTTTATGTGTATTTCTGTGCCTATTTCTAGGAAAAAAAAAAAATCAGTCTTGATCAGTTCTTTATTCATCTATCTTAAACACAATAGTTCAGAACATTTGCCAAGGCTTAAATTTAAAACGACTCAATTTTTGGCAGTTTATGGTGCTTTCCATGTATCTGGGAGAGGGTAAGGGAGAGGCAGAGATCCACCCCATTCAAATACAAGCCACTGTTCACAGCAGTGAAACTGCACACTTTGATAAAAGTACAGAAGGCTTCAAGTTTGTGCAAATGTGAAAGTTAGGGTATTTCCCCAAAGAACAGAGGGAAATGCTAGCTATTGACTGCTTAACTTGAAATATCAGCTATCAGTAGCTAATCAGAGCTAAACAGAAAGTGCCTCAGATGCTTTGTATTTAGCTGTCATTTCAGTTGACTCCCTCTATTTGCATTTTACAGAGTTCAATCATCAAAAGATTTTTTTTTTCCCCTGATGTGTGTCTTTTTCATGTTTAGAAAAGAATCATAAGTCTATTCTGCGTATTCCAATGTTGGCTTTCAAAAATTTATATGGGTACTATCATGCAGCTAAATGGCTGTGTGCTAGTACATTTATCATCTTATACAACTTTAGTAATTATTGTCACTCATAAACGACAGTTTTGTTAAAATTCTACAGTGAATGTCATAAAACAAATTTTAAAATGTTATTCAAAAAACAATCAAACATAGAAGCAGTTGAGATTAATAAAAATAAATGGGTTCAGTTGTTAAAGGCAGTAGCTTAAACATTTTAAATTGTATCATGCTTGCCAAAAAATAACAACTAAGCGTATGAGATGTCAAGATGTGGCAGCATACTTTGAGTTACTTGATTGTTTCACATAATTAACTTAGTTTTGTTCTCAACCTTGTATTTGTTTTATGGCTTCTACTTCAAATTTAAGAAATGTTTGTGCTAAAATTCCATCTTTTTCACCTCTACCAATCACTTGAAAGATATTTACCTCTTCCTACTTTTGATGATAATGCCATCCTGTTCTTGTGATTGCACTAGTCGCATCAGTACAACATATTCAGTTAAGTTATTCCAAATCACAAATTCGAATTCCTTTCACTCAGTTTTATATTTTGTCACCAATATTTGTCTATACTGAATGCAAAAGAAGTTTTCAGTGTGCTCTGGTTTTTGCCACCTCCTGTTTTCCAGGTGGCTTCATGGAATAGTTTAAAAGCAGGGTGCTGCATAATGACGCCGAGATTATTAGAATCCATTTAAAAATACTGTTAATTTCTTGTGATCTGGTTTATCTTTTTAATTATTATACTGCAATTGAATAATGAAGAAGGCAAGCCCAGCCTTAAAAAATATATTATGTATCAGTCATTCAGTGACAATATTTATTCAGTTATGATTTGTACAATGTTGTTGACATGGAAATATATACAAACAGTATATATAAGCTTCAGTTATATATACAAATATGAAAAAATCTTGTATGTGAGTCAGACTGAAAAAAAAATAATCACTCCCAGAAAAACAATGAATGTTCTTGAAATCTTTGTAAGAAATTTATAAAAATATTTACCTTGCTCAGCTGTTGGAAGTGGATTTTAGTTCATTGCCATAGATGAGGCAATAGCTTCAAAGGCAGCAAAGACTCTCTGGAAGTATAAAGGACACATTCAGCCTTGATGCAATGTAAAACAATATTATGGACTCTTTAGGTAGTAAGAGCTACGGGTGAGGACTCTTGTTTTCTGTATCCTTCTTCTTTCCTCTTTCTTTGGTACATTGTTTACAGCAGAGTCCAAGAGGTGAGGGTGATTTCTGTTCTCATTGTTTCTGTAATCTGGGTTATTCAGGGATGTTTCTTTGCATTGTTCTTAAGAGCAGTGTGTACTTGTTTCCATCTATTTCTGTCACAGTTTCCTCAAATGTCTTCAGGGGGTGGAGTGGTTTAAAAGTGCTGTTGGGCTCCAGAGCAGGTGGAGGATTTCAGTCTACTGTCCTGGGCATGGAGGATTGGGAGCGAATAACAATTTACTGTTAAATTATTGGGTAACCAATACACAGCCACTAGAGGTTACTGAAATCATAACCAGACTTCTGGGAGTATAACGGACTTGTACAGGGTTTGGTGCAGCTGGGATTGGGAAAGGATGATAAAGTTAGTGGCACAGTGCCTGAGCTTTTTATGCATTAACATGTCTCCTTATGTGATACAGGGATGTGGCATCCCTGTATCTGTATTGCAGTATTCACTTAACGCTGTTTCAGTAAACCCTCGGATGAATAGCTCTGTGCAAAGGTAGTCTAGGGCCACTGGAGTATCCTGGGAGAAGGAGAACTTGCCTGTTCACTTTCTCCACTGTCTATATATTGGGGACTAGCTCTTCCAGAGGCTCCAGGAGCTTGGGAAACTTTACTGTTGACATGGTACAAAAGCAGGGCAGTTTTGTCTCTTACAACAAGATGGTTAAATTGGGATTTTGTTACCGTGAGAATTAATGATGAGAATCTGTGAACTGTCCAAAGAGTTTAACTGGCAGCATGCTCCAAAACAAAATTCTTGTAAACTATTGAATTGCAAGATATGAGTAGTTCATATTTTCATATAGTAGTTAATATTTTTGTGATGATTAGTATTTTATATTTTTGTTGTTGTTATTACTGAGAAACTGTGTGGTTCCTGCAGTACATACCACTCTATAATCAGGATTGTCGGGAGGGCACCTCTTATGTGTGACAAAGAAAGGATCTTTCTGTTCATTCATAGCACCTTTCTGTGTCAGCAGGGTTGTTTTTAACAACATTGCCATTAAGGAGAGAATAACAGAGAAGTTTATAAGACCTCTCCAGAAATCTGTGGAATTTGTTTATTTAGGACCTCCATAATTGTTCTTTCTTTTTGCTCCAGATTGAGGATCATGAAGTCCCATGTTTGAGAAAATAATCAGTATCTTATCTAAATTAAAATCTAAATTAAATCTATGTGCCTTTCGATCTTTTCTTTTTCTGTGTCTGTTTTATTGTTGGGCTGAATTCACTCTTGTTTCAAATAAGGTGCAGAAACGTTAAAATCTCCAAAAGAATCAGTCAGAACAAAGCTATCACATTCAAAGGAAGAATGAGAAGAAATAGGAAGAGCAGGCTGGAGTATCACTTTAGTCTACCCTCATCATTTTCCTTCCTTTTTACTAGAGACATGACATGATGAGAATGCTGGGTACTACTACTGCTGTAGGTTTTAAACAGGCGAAGTAAAATAGGTAGATGTTGTCTACGTTTGCCAAGATATTTAATTTAAATGTTTCTATATACTTGTAATGATCACCTGGGAAAAAAACATGACATTCCTCTTTATACTGGCATCTGCCTTTCAAATTCAGTAAGTATGGTCTGAACATAAAGTATTTCTGAAAAAAAAAAAAAAAGGGTGGTAAACACCATCTGTCTTCCAAACTCCAGACTTCATCTAACAAATGAAATGTAAAAGAAAAATGTTAGCAACACTTCTTGTATCAAAATGCTGTATTAACAGGACTCTAACTGTGTCTGTGTATGTCACTCCCATGGATCATTCCCATCCCATGCAAGTCAGAAACAGCTGGCACACTCATGTCCTCATGTTGGTCCTAGGACCCATACCCCGAGACCTCACATCCCATGGGTGAGGCATGGAGAGGCCCTTCAGGCAGCCACTGTCCTCTCAAGGTGCATATTGCTGCTTTGGGAATTCAAAGTTCAACATTATCTGCTTTTCTCTGTCTATCCTTGCCTAAAGGACCTTGTATATCTCCTTGGAAAAGTATTATGAAAAATCCACGCTGTTTTAGTGCCTAGCAGGGAACATATTTGTATTCAGTTTACAGTCAGGAGTAGGTTATGGTAAAGATTATTTAATACTACCAGAAGCAGAATGCTATAGTATGTCTAATTAAAAACAAAGTGTACCAGCTTCAGCTGGTTCAAAGGCAGAAAGTATTTTAATATTCTGTATGTCACACTATGTAATGCAAAAATATACTGTTGCTGCTAACTTTGGTTTGATCAAATGTTCTTCTTATTAGAAACAAATGTTCAGGAGGTCTGGAAAGTTTGGTGTGGTTTTTTTTTTGTTTTTTTTTTTTTTTTTT
>NW_020799099.1:15624-25733 GCF_003259725.1 Athene cunicularia
TTTTTTTTTTTTTTTTTTTTTTTTTTTTTTTTTTTTTTTTCCTCTGGACTAGATGGGGGAAATCTAGTAATTGTTCTTTGGAGTGTAGAGTAAAGCCTATAGTCAGCAATTGAGCATTGGCTTGTAACTTTTTAAGAGCCTTTTTCATGCTGTGTTGATGTATAAATACAATTCATATTTTCAAGTTTATAGTGAGCCTGTAGGGAGGGGAAAAAAAAAAAAAAAAAAAAGCAGCCATTCAGAATAACTCGCAGTATTTAAAATAGAACATAAAGTATGTGCACTGGTTTCAGGGAAAACAAATACCATAGGCCATGTTCTTTAGATGAATTGCTGTGCTGGGTCTGACTGGAATGAAGTTACCTTTCTTCATAACAGCCTGCATAGTTCTGTGTTTTGGATTTGTGTTAAACAGGGCTAGTAACACACCAATGTCTTGGCTACTGCTAAACAGTGCTTGCCCAGCATTAGGGTTTTCTTTTTCTCTTACTCTGTGTCCTCCAGTGTGCAGGCTGGATTGGGCAAGAAACTGGGATTGGATATTGCCAGGTCAGCTGCCTTGAATTGGCCCAAGGGATATTCCATGCAAGATCACATCATGCTCAGCTATACAGCTGGGAGGTGTGATCATAACAGGATGGGTATCCATCTGCTTGTGAGAGGTAGTAACTGATTGCCTTTGAATCACTTTTTTTTTTTTTTTTCCATTTCTTTTGCTTACTAACCTGTCTTTTATCTTGACCTATGAGTTTTCTTGTTTTTTTCTCTTCCTTGTCGCTCACCTGTCCCACCGGTGTGGTGGGCAGGGGATAAGTCAGAGGTGGTATGGAGGCTTAGCTGCTGGCCAGCATCCACCCACTACAACTCTATAGTGTGCTCTACAAAGGAATCTAGAAGTGTGGTCATGAGGGATGTATGTGGCACTTACCTGGAATATATTTGTAGAGAAAGTCAGGTAATATTTGAATAAATCCAAATTATCAGCTTTTAAAACAAATAAGAAGCAACACTGCTGCAAGACCTAGATGTTTGTCCATGAAGAATTAGTTGTATATGAATCATGCATAGAGACAGAAGAATTGCAGAAGTTTACAGGTCACTGAGACAAACTTACTGGTAGTACAGCTACGTGATTCTGTGTTGAATATAAGTGAAAATATATCAGCTGTGTATTTTACTACTTCTTGTTGTTTGATAGTGAAAGAAAGAAGATTTTCTATAGGATTACTATTATATTCTTATTTTCCTAGGTATAATAATGGTGCATAGTCCCTTAAGAAGAATTATGATAGAAAAAACTAATTGGAATCTTCCATGAGTTTGTTATCCACAATCAAAAGTTAAACACACATGTCTTAAGATCAACGGCTGGAATCACTGGTAAGTTTGTATAATTTGCTGTTTGCATAAAACTGCATTGCAATTATACCTCTGGTTTTCATGCAGTTTTGCTGAGGAATATTGATTTGGCTATTAGGTGCTTAGACTTAAAAAAACCAAAACCGACAAACCACCACCAAAACCCAAAAAAACAGTTTCAAAGACAAAATACATCAAAGTCTAGAAGTTTACTAGAAGGAAATAAAAAAGAAGCAGTTTCTATGTGATTCAACCATTCAAAAAAAATCCAGTGAAAAATCCAGCTAGAAAATGAGAAAAGTCACTTGATGTATGTACTGAACGGCCAATTAAGTATCATTAGTGGGTATTCTTTCCTTTTCATGTTGTGCTATAAAACATCTGAGGGATAGTGGGAATGCAGTGACTTTAGACACACAAAGACTGATTTTTGTGCTTTATCTCTTCTCCTATCATTCATTGAGTATTGCCCATTGGTGGAATAACCGCATCGACTAATTGCTTAGCTATTGCTTTGTGCACCCAGATCAGCATCATTTAGCTTAAAGAGAAAATAGGGAAAGATTTCAAAGAGATCTTCTGAGAGTGAAACCTGGAAATCATATATATTAAACTTTGTCATGAATTGCCTTTGGAAAACAGAGTTGGCCCTTTCTTTGAAATTCAGCAATTATTGTTTCAGTGTACTGGACTTGTGGAAGCAGTGATGTCTCAGATATAGACTTATCCTTCAAGTGTTACAAAATCTAGATTTTGAAACAATTACTTTTCAAAGAAACATCTATATTCTCCTAAAAGCTCGCCCTAGACTTTAGGTATTCATAATTGTCTATCATTTTAGAAAGTTAAAGTGAATTTGAAATTAAATAACTGTAAACTTACTTTTGTCATCTGAAGAGGGAGCTGCTCAAAGAATTACATTTTGTGAATGAAGATAATGCTCAAGTTCACATCTTGTGATTTTGTCTGCCTTGACTAGCCAAGCCTATTCAGTGCCTAAAGTAAGTTTACAGTTATTTAATTTCAAATTCACTTTAACTTTCTAAAATGATAAAACTGTAGGTAATAATTGCATCATATTTCCTTTCTATATGCCAATGAAAGTGTTTTTTGGGGGTCTTTCTTGTTACACAAACACAACACCCCACAACAACTGCAAATTTGAACCTGCTGTAATACTAATGGGGATGACAGTAAAGGCTAAGACAGAAGTGTTTACTGAATGCATAGTTTATACCTGCTGCCTTGCTCACCAGAGTTCCTCATATATCACTGCTTACATATGAGTGAGAAATGCAGCCTCACTAATAGCCTTATAAAAGGATGCTGTTCTCCCAGGCTTTCCTCAGATCACAGTTTCTCCCTCTGTAGTATGATTGCTAACCTGAAACAGTGTCCTGCTGTGGGTTTGTGTGTGGGGTGGTTTTGGTAGTGGGGGAAGGGGCTACAGGGGTGGCTTCTGTAAGAAGCTTCTAGAAGCTTCCCTAGCTCCAAATAGGACCTGCCTCTGGCCAAGGCCAAGCCCATCAGTGATGCATCTGGCGGTGCCTCTTAAATAATGTATTTAAGAAGGGGAACCTGTTGCTGGGAGGACTGCAGACTGCCACAGGGACCCACCTTGGAGTAGCTTGGGAACTGCAGCCCATGGGAAGGACTCACGTTGGAGAAGTTCATGGAGGACTGTCTCCCATGGGAGGGATCCCACGCTGAACCAGGGGAAGAGTGTGAGTAGTCCTCCCCCTGAGGAGAAAAGAGTGGCAGAGGCAACATGTGGTGAACTGACCAAAACCCTCATCCCCTGTCTCCCTGTGCTGCTGACAGGTGGGAAGTAAAGCAATCGTGAAGAAAGAGAGGCCCAGGAAGAAGGGAGGGGCAGGGGTAAGGTGTTTTTAAGATGTGGTTGTATTTCTTACTGTCCTAAATTAGTGGTGGTGGTGGTGGTGGTGGTGTTCAAATTGAATTGATGGGGGCTTTTTTCCCAAATTGAGTCTGTCTTTTGCCTGTGACCACAATGGGTGAGTCATCCTTCCCTGCCTCTGTCTCAATTCTGAGCTTTTTGTTATATTTTCTTCCCATCCCACTGCAGGGATGGGGGAAGGGTGAGTGAGTGATTGTGTGGTGCTTAGTTGCTCTGGGCTTAAGCCACAACACCTGCTTGTGAACTGCTCCTTATTTTCAGGGATGGAATTCTACAGTTATTTTTATAGCTGTAGTATCTAGTCTTAATTTCCCTCTTCATTCATTTTCTGAAAGAATAGCCTTATGATGTTTGGTTTGTTTACTGTGGTTGAAAGTAATTTCAGTACAGCCAAACCAACCTATAAATTACCAAGTATTTCCACTTTCATTGTTACTGGCATATTAACATTAGAGTTGGTTAATAATACAGGTGAAATTATAGGAATGTACAGTGTAGTTGCTAAATCTGGATGACACAATTCTGAAAAATTCAAGGTAGGTTCTCAAAACGCCCATTTTCTATGGCAATGAGTATGAGGTGTATGGTATATACCATGACATACACAATGAAAAATGGCTAAAAAGAGTTACTAATCTGTATGTTCTTTGGTAAATGTAAGATACCAGTGCTTCACTTTTTACATTCTGCAGAAATACATAGCTGTTACAGGTCTCTCTTAGGTAACAAATTAATACTTTATGAGCTGCCAAACTAGAACAACTTATGGTTTTGCTGATTAATGTACAATAGATTGAGCTACTCTTTCAAAGCCACCCTTGAGCTGTTCCTTTAAGTGAATCACATAATGGGTGCTTTTTTTCTCAGATGTGAGCAGTCTTCTTTCTTCTTAAACTCCACTGTCCTTTTCTGTTTCTTCCTTCTGTATGACCATGTCAGTAACAACATTTTTCATGTTTGTTTCCTAAAATATCTGATGTCCTCTTTATTTTGTGAAGAGTAGATGTAAAGATTTTTACTGTCTCTTTTCTTGGCCAGATTTCTAGTGGAATGATCGGAAATATTTTATAATTTTAAAAAACCCCTTCAGATATTTCTGCATCTCTGAGCAATGCTTAATACAAAATCCCATTATGAAATTTAGCATGCTCTTTGAGCTCCTTTGAGTTATACCAGTGGAACTGGCCAAGTGCCCTCCAGCCACAACCACTTCGATTATGCACGATGACAACAGCTAAGAAACATTTGGAGGGTCTTTTAAATAAGAATTAAGTATTCTTACATCACCTTGAGAGAAAATCTTTCAAAGTATTCCTTCTGGAACAATGTAGATCCATACCTCTATTCTATTACATATACATAATAATATATATGTATAGTGTGTCAATCTTGAGTTAACTTCAGAGGCATGTTTTTTACATATGCCTTGTGGGATATATATTAGATATTTTGGCATATGCCACACTTTGTAGTGTTGGTCGGCAAACATCTCTGAGGCATGGGCAATTTCTCTGATTGACACAAACATGTTTGGTAACCGGTTATGGTTATCATAGCACAATAAAATCGGGAATCCACTAATTTATAGACAGAAGTACAATGTTTTGGGGACATAAATCTTAGTTTCAATCAGTGTCCCACCAGAGCTTACACAAGACTGTTAAAAGGTTTCTTTAAAAACTACAAAGTGTTATCAACAGCCTTGAAATTTGGATTTTAAAATTCTGCCTTGAAGAAGATGATTGCCTCAGGAACTCCATCACCCACTCTCTGTCCTTGGGTGGCCTCTGTAATGATTTTCATTTCCTCATGATCAAGAAGAAAATAATTGTTTGCCTTTGCATATCCAAAAGATAGGTGAGGTATGGTAATGGCAGACAGATTACTGTCTATACAGGTCAGTGAGTTGGAGCTGAGACCACCGAAGAGCAGAATTCACTTACAGAGCAGAAAAGGATCCTGTATGTGCTTGGCAGCGTGGCTTGCTCTGCTTTCTTGAGGGCAGAGCAAGTTTTCTCAAGCTCTTAAAATGAACTGCCCTGGTGATGAGAAGATCATTTTTCTCATATCTTCTGCTTGCGTTGGTGAGAAGTTACTTTTATGAGCTGAAATTAGTCAGACCAAGTGAAGGAATTAATTACAAGCTGGCTCTGAGCATGCATGTATTTTTCATACACTGTAAATCAAATTTTCATTGTTTCAAATTGTTTTGAGAGATGATGTATTCAGTAAAAAATAAAGGAAATATAAACTTCTCTACTAACCGGTGTGGTGTAATGTAATGCACCCTGCACAAAATCTGAAGGGCACCACATATATTACAACAATGCCCATGTAGGATGCTCAGCTGCATTTTGCAGTGTTGCCTCTTTGAAGTGTCCTGCTTTTTCATTAACAGCTGTATCACACTTGAGAAGAGCTAATGATAAAAAGATTTCCTGGCAAGCGGCTTCTCCTGTTAAATGGGGAATGTGATGTGTTTGGCATGTATAATTTAGCTAATTTGTACAAGAAACACATTACTTAATCAGCTGTAGATTTGGTTATTTTATGATAAAGATGGTAATCCATTAATCAATTTATAGACATAAATACATTATTATTCAAGAAAAAAACCCAAGGATTTAAACACCCTTGAATCAATAAATATAATTAAAACAATGGTGTGTTGCAGTCATTTATTTGATTGTCCTACAGCTGTCTGATGCATGGTGAGATTAGTGAAGCACGGTGCCAAACAGTCAACACTACTTTTAGTTTCATTTATTGAAATAATGAAAGGGTATTAATGATAAAGTACAAAAGTGTGTAATAGAAAGTAATGTACTGTGAAATAAAATTATGTTTGCAAATCAAGAAGAATAGAATAAAATTTAAACCTTTAAATATATTTGGAAACCACTTAGATTGTTTTAATAGAAGAATTGTTGTGATATAAAGGCTATGAAATGGGAATGTGTTATAGACATGTGAGTAAGATGAAACCAAATAACTTTATGAAAAAGAAAATATTGTCTAGGTTTTTCTTGCAGTCCTACAACTGGAAAAAAGGAATGGAACTGACTGCATGCTATATACTTACTGACTGAGGTTTGCACTTTCGTTTAATCAATTTCTATACTTTCTATTTTAGGAAGCCCATGATAGTGGTTGTTACACTCTAGTCAGGGAACATACACAAAAATATCTGTAATGAGTGAGAATCCAGTATGAGAATATTCATGGGCTACCATTTAAAAACAGTCCTGAAATGAATGTGCGTATCATGTGCCTCTAAATTTTTTATGAACACTTATCACAAATGAACAAATAATTTCTCTCTCAAATAAAATAAATATGTTTTTTCTTAAATCTTACTTGCTTAAAACTAATAGCAATATAATGATACTAAATTATTGGCTGGTAAGACAACTGGTGTTTGTTTAATGACAGTACAGCAAAAGGATGCTTTCTTTTCACCATTTTATGTTTAAGCAAAATGATAGATAAATTAAAACTACACTATTGAATAAGCCATGTGTTCTAATAAATTGTTGTCAAGTTTGTAATTATTAGCAGAGCCTATTTATGTTCCTTTTTGTAGTACAGAGATTGGCTACCTGGGCTAGTGAGATCCTAAAACATGCTTAAAACCACTTCTTCTTTCTGAATCTTCAAATACTGAGCACTTGAGCACATTTGTGTTGCTAAAACCAGAATACTTATTTCTTTTGTAAATCAAGTAAACATTTGCCAGTAAGCTTGAAGTACTGATCATTACTTTTCGGAAATTCACAGTAATATTATTTGCTTTTAAAGATATACAGAGCATTAAATAAAAGTCCATGTTTTTAAAAGAGTACTTCTCTAGTATTAATCTCTCGATTTCACGCCCAGATCCAAGCACTAGAGACTATTTTAAAGTTTTTATTTTTCAAAATATGTTTCTCACTTTCATCCCAGTGATAGAATATGATCTTGAGAAATAAAAGACTAAATCTGTGAAACTCTTCTCACCTTCAATGAAATAACTCCCATAAAAATTGCACTTGGCTCTATTTTCAGTGCAGTTGTGGTAATGATGTCAGTAATTATAATGCACTCATTGGAATATGTCAAAGCTGTTAAAAAGCTACAAACATATCATGTATGGCAGTTGCTTGGAGACTCTAGTGGTGACATCATCGTATTTTCTATAGCTTATATTGTTCTCGTATTGTTCTTCTCCAGAATGACTGCTCAGTTTTTAATTCAGTGGAGTTTATAAGTGAGGAAAACAGCATCTGATTTGTACAAAAAATCCTAATAAAGGTGCAATATGCATAAGCATCATTTGCAGTCTTCATGTATGCAGCATTTACAACTTGTAAATATTTCAGGTAAAAAAACCACCAAAGATTGTATATTCAGTGATTGCATTGCCCTCAAAAAAAAAAAAAAAAAAAAAAAAAAAAAAAAAAAAAAAAAAGTTTTTGGTATGGATCTTTGCAAGAGGTTGAAGGTAAAGTTATACTTACTAGCTCTGAATCCAATTATTTCCATTTCAAAAGACTGTTATATTTACTGTATATCTTTTCTAAGCCACCTTACAGTGATGAGGAATGAACAAGATATTAAGTGATTGGCCTGGACTTGGGAAACCTCAACCCTATGAATGCTTCCTGTATAACATTGGAAATATTGCTTCTTTTCTCTGGCTCTTTTTTCAGATCGTTTGCTATGAAGTCAACTTGTGTCATGACAACCATGTTCTCTAAAGTCAAAGAAGTGAGAAGAGATCTAAACCATCTATTATCTAAGAACGCCTTGCAACCTATGCGGTCAATAGACTGTCATTGTTCACAGTGAGTCATAGACTAATTTGTATGACAATATCATTTTTTTTCTAACAGAGGGAACAGAAGACAGGTCTTACGAAGATTATTTAAGGAGCAAATTAAATAAGGCCATAGTGGCATTAGAACATTATAAGTAAAACCAAACCAGAGTCATGGAAAGAGGTAGTATAGATGGAGCAAATAACATGAAAAAAATACACAAATATAAAATAATGGGTTGTGCATACATTAATCTTACTGGGACATTTAACCACCAAACCAGGCACACGTCTCTCTGTGTAGCTTCCACCAGGGTGGTAATTATGAATCTGTGTTGGAAACAGCCACTTGTATGACACAGAGCTATAGGTTTCTTTGTGGAGTAGATGCTCTTTGCACCCCGAAAGTGATGTGCTTCTAAGTCTGCCAGTACAAGAGTCGGGTATTTAAAAAGTCAAAATTTCTTTCAGAAGAAAAATAAAAGCACTAAAAACTTTCACTCTTCACATTTACTCGACGTTTTATTTTGTTCTGCTGGTTTTGTTAGAGTATTAACAAACACAGACAGTGATGTCAATTCTCTAAAGAAATTTTAATCCTAGATAAAACCAGAAGCAGCAAATAGCAGTAACCAGCAAACAAAGGGAAACAAAGGAAATGTGTAGATTTTGAGAAGAAAAACAGTTTATAGTGCACATTAGATGAGCATTATTATGGTTCCTAACTACACTTAATGTAATTTCCCATAGTTTTATATCAATGAAGAAGGCACATTGACAAAATATTTTAAGTAATACAAATAAACTTGAGATGCTCAGCTGCTGCAGGATAATTACTCAATAAATACTCAAAGAGAACAAAAGAACAACTAGAAACACAAAGAAGAGAACTGCAAACTCCAAACTCCAGTCTGAATGGTTCAGTGGAGCTGCTTTCTGTTAGGGTATCTGGTATCTGTTTTCTCACTAGTCATTGATTTCCAGTCTCAAGGCTTCTCAGTATTTACAGTAGTGCAGCTTTCCAAGCAACATCAAATTTTTCTACCATCTAACCATGATCTTTACAGTGCTTTTTCAGTAATAGTCACTAGCCAGGGCTACTGTAACTCCTTGACACAGTCATAACTTGCACTTTCCCATTTTCCATTCACTAGTTAAACAACGAATAAGGTAAAAAGCTAATGATATGAAACAATTGTACTGTCTAATTCTGCCCTTCTGACTTGCACGCTTTCTGAGTGTTAACTTTAACTGTAGAGCTTTACTAAATTTTGACATGCATTGTATGGTCTCATTCAAGAATGGCGTGATAGGTTTATGTATAACATAACTGAGTTCATGTTTTGATTGTGAAACGAATACTGGGGAAATGGAAAATCCTTCATGGCTCTGAGATACAAGGCCCACTTGCTGTCAGTGCCACAATTGATGGCCCTGTCAGAAGGATAGCACTGAGATAGTCCTTAGCAGCTTCTCAGGAAGTACAATTTAATTAAAAGCTTATCTCTTAATACACCACCAAGCTTCTATAAGACAAAGAAATGTTTCCCACCACGTAGGCTTTCACAGAATTGCACTGAGCAAAAATGTTGACTTCTCTCTACAGCACAGTAGAGGAAATTACTGTTTTGCCTTTGTTTTCTGTGCTGCAGCAAGAATGTAGGGTTTGAGAGAGTTTTTGTTTTCTTTCCTACATGCTTTCCAAGATAACCAGACCATGAAAATCTGAGAAATAACTTTCAATGAGGCTTATTAAACTTGCATAAATCTGATTTTTATGGAGCCTGCACCGTGACTTTCACTTATTGACAGTAACTGTAAGAAGTTAATGTGAACTTGCAAGCAGATTAGCAGACTCTTGCTGCGGTATGTTTTAGACTTTATGTCCAAGGAAGACTCTGGCACTCAAGTTGCTTAAGTGCTCTGATTGTAGCTTTCATTTTTAAGAAATAGGAAAATAGCATGCAGAGCTCCTCAGAGCTAATGTCTAATTATTCATTACAAGAGTAACACTTTTTTTTTTTTTTTTTTTTTTAT
>NW_020799099.1:25783-34177 GCF_003259725.1 Athene cunicularia
GGTAAGGTGAGTAGAGAGAAGGGATATGTAGCTCTTTCCTGATTTCCTCATAAATCTACTTTTTACACATGGAAGTCATGACAGTGACTGTAGTATCCAAATTACCAGACATGTTGGAGGAAGGTAAGGTATTCCATGATTCTGTAGCCTCTTGAGTGGTTTTACTCATCCTGTCCTTGAATAAAACACTGTATTCATATTATCGTGAAGCATGCAGTTATCAAAGGAGTCATAAAAAGCCTTTCCCTTGAAACTCCATTTGATAGCTTTGAAAATACCACCCCACTTATAGGAGAAAACACCAAAGGAAACAGTCTTGGATTGACTTCTTCTAAAAGAGTACGCTAATAAATAAATAAATAAATAAATATATATATATATATATATTTATATATATATATTCAGTCTTTAAAATTATTAGGAAAGCTAAGCATTTCCCACAGCTGTCAAGCACTTGTTAAACATTACTTGTACTTATTCAAAGCAAAGGCTGACCGAACTTTTCCTCTGAATTATTAACCTGTTCTCATAATAGTTGTCAGATGTGAACAAGAGATGACAGGGCCAGTTTTCAGGCCAAAATTCCAGTTGAGCAAACGAGTTGAAAATACACCATGGCAAATACCAAACATAGGAGACCAAAGTATCATCTCAGTCTAGTCAATGGATTTATATCAAGAATTGACTTTGCAATTTGGGGATTTCCTTCAGCAACCCTTTAATATCACTGCTGCGAGCTGATGCTGCAACTTTCTAGAATGTAAAGTGGGGGAGGGACAAACAAACCAACCCCTGCAGAGTTACCTCTTTCCCATTGACAGTGGTGGAGGGAGGGTTTCAGCATGGCTGTATTGCCTTCCATTAAGGAATGTCTTTCAGAAACGTCCTGCATAGGAGTGGCTTTCTGAAGTGGGGGGATGTAGTTCCTATTGGAAGTCTGCAGGAGTAACATCCCTGTGGGATGTGCCAGCCACGTCTTGACATGTGGTGAAGAAAAAATAATTTATGTTTTGTAACATGGACTTTCAGTTTCTCAGGGAGAGGGTAGACTTTCACAGTGTTCTCTAAAGCTCAGGACATACAAAACACCACATGAGGAATATTCCTCAGGGGATGGCTTGGCAGAGTTTTTCTCTTTCTGTGATCCATGTATATTTTTGAATTTCATTTTCTGATACTGTTGTTTTTTGTTTGGTTTTTTTTTTTTTTTTTCCCCAAGAATTACTCAGTGTGGGAGCACACCTACTCCACAGACAATTTCTTCATTTTAAGAGCTTCTCAATGTGAGTGCCCATCCAGTCTGCAGAATATTTCTGGTAGTCAGATTTTATTGTAGTGTGATCTGTTCTTGAGTTTGTCAAATCTTTCCCCAGAGAAGTGAGTTACCCTTACTAAATTACCTTTCAAGTTTTTTTCATTGTAATCTGTGTTTCCACAGATAGCTCAATTTCACTTCCATTTTACTCCCTGTTGATGAGTTTCCTGGACCATGGCCTACAAGAAACCAAGCCTGTGAGCTGTTCTGGAGACCTTTCCTGCATAGTTATGCACATCCTCTTAACATCAGAAGCAAGGGAGTGTAACTGCACAGGAAAGGACGGGCCATAGAGAGCTATTCAGCATCACATCTGCCCTGTACAACTTAGAAATCTGCTGTTCTGGCAGACTCTGGTGCAGCAGAGCTAAGGAATCAGGCAGGAGAGCATCCAGTAGCTCCAGTACAATAACAATTCTCACGGACCCTTTACATAAATGTATAGCAATCAATAGTGATTTTATCAGCCTCTTGGTTTCATGGATCCAGAGCCACTCTGTGTCCCCTCTGCAAGGGCTGTCGCTGTCCATGCACCAGAAGGAGCACTCAGTAGTTATTCAGTGACTGGTCTGCCAGTGTCAGCACTTTTATATTCTCAAGACCTGTCAATGGCAGCTCACCATGGGAAGATACAGTACCTGCATTAAGATGGGAGAATGCTTGTTGTGTTGTCAGGCAGAGCAGACCTCTGGGTCACAACAGTGCTGTCAGCTGTGTCTGTGGGCCACCAAAAATAGAGTCGTCAATGAAAGAAGGCAGCTTAGATGTGTTTCACTGGACTTGTTTCAGAATGAGAACGATTGCATGCTTAACTGTCGATAAGAAAATGGTTCGGACCATGCTCACAAAAAAAGTAAGTGCATTTGAGTGGTACCCAGCTGACTATTCCCATTGCAGGGATGGAAATCAGTCCTATTTGCAGTCTCAGGAGATGGCTTGGCATGGAGCTCACTCGGCAAGCTCTGGAGGAGAATCTTGAATTATTAATATTAATAATAATAATGGTTAAGTCATAAAATTTCTGAGAGATTCCTCTACATAGGTTTTGTGCATTGCTTAAATTCTGGAAAAGGTTAATTATATTCATCAAATTTGTTAGCCATCAAAATTTTACTTTCAATATTATTTTGTTAGGTATTTCAATAGAAATACGGATGAACAGTGTTTGGTTCTATTAACAAACAAAATACTGGCAAAATCCAGTTCATTAGCATGCTTATTCCTTACACCTTACAGACAAGTGGAGCTTCTGTTCGAGCCTGAGGAGTTTGATGAAATGACTTTCTAATCCTACAGCCTATTTCATATTCATGGAGGTGATTTATGAGAAATAAGGGGAGAATCTGCATAGAGCTTTAGGAACAACTCAGATGCCAACTGAAGCTTCTGTGTACTAAGAAACATTTGTGATATCCTGACATTGATCTTGAAACCTACAAATGCTGATGTACATGGGTCCTGGGATTTAATTCTGGCTATTCCAGAGAAAGGAGCCAGACATTAAAAGTTAATCTAGTCAGAGGCTGTTTTTTCCCTACTATTGGCCCTAAGCCTAGGTTGACCTTATTTCAGTACCACTTCAACTAAATATTCTGAGGGCAAAGAGCAGGTTTTTCTTGGTAAATGAGAAGCAGTCTTATCATTATGAAAATGTTTGTGACAGCTCAAAGTACCTGGCACCTTTTCTTAAAGCTTAAATTTGTCATGCTACAGGTAGCTGTGGAGGATGTAACCTGTGAGAAGTAATGTCTCAGGGGAGTGGGGTGCGTAGGTTGTGGGTGTGTTCAGACTCACCTGGAAAGGAGGTCTGGTAAACATGGGAGAAAAGAAGCACTCATGAGTGATATCTAAAGGAGTAACATAACTTCATATGTGAAAGATATCTAAGTAAATATGACATTGTTGGCTGCAAAATCAACACATTATTATTATTTCCTATGACTCCGAAATTCTTTATCACTGCTTTCTGAAGTGCTAAGGCTTGGACAACTGTCCCAAGCCAGAGTTGACCTATAGATGAATCCTGTATATTTTATAACTGATAACCATTGTGCTAATAGGTGTCATACTAAGTGATAACAAACCACCTATTCTGATGCAAAAAGTGTTGAAGTATTGAAGCCTGAGCAACAGCCCCGAGATGAAGTTGCTAACTTAGTATGTAGTCATTAAGGAAATATGTATGCTCATTAATGAAAGATGTAGCTTAGATATCATATACTCATTACTGGTGATGAATGTAATGAAAACATGTCTATCCTGAATGTATCTTTCTACTTCTTTACATAGGGGCAAGTTAACAAGCCTATGGAGCCAGCTGTCCAGCCTTGGGACCAGACACGTGGCCTTGTTCTAAAAAGAACATAAATAAATTAGATAAGAAGGGAAACTCCCCGAGCTTCTCCCTTGAACCCTGGCCAGGCTTTGGGAGAATCTAATGAGACAGTGAAACCAGATGTTCCACTCAAAACAAAGGTGCCAGCTATTCTGGCTTGTCGATCTCTGGTATATAAGGCTGGACCCACTTGCTTTGGACTTTGGCAGCCTCACCTACAGGTGGAGTCACCGTGTAGGATTTCCCCCGTGCCGGGACAGGCTCTGCAAACCCTCGCTGTAACCGGGGCTGCCCAGCCACTGCGGGGCTGGGTGATGGTAATGTATGCAAGTGGTGATGGATCTTTCTTAACCACTGTTCTCTCTCTCAGGTAGTGATGAATTGATGCATTACCCTGTATTTTCCTGTTTGTTTAAGTGCATTATTCTGTTTTTTCTTACTGTATGTTTTCTGTATTATTCTGTAATATTATTTCGTTATTTTGAGTAAAACATGCCTGCTCTTCTCACTCTGGTGTCTGAGTTTAATTGGTAGCCATAATCAGCGAAACACTTTCCACAGTAGTCACTCATCTAGTATGTATGTATTGTCGACATTTTTTTGTTTTAGCCCATCTAAATGATTGTCCACAAAGACTCTGATCTGTGTCTTTTCTTACATTTCCAGTGCTTACCAGTCTCTCCGTAGCAAGTCTGCCAAGCCTTATGTCATCTGCAGATCTTCTTCAGTAACCTTTTAATGTTGTCTTCCAGTAAATATTTAGGATAATGTAGGTTCATGAATTGCTCTGTGGAGGACACTACTGGTATCACAGGGGTTTGCCTGCCTGTATATAGGTCTCTAACACCACTGTAGAGGCTGTAGGGTATCTGAGATGTCTGCATGGCTACTGGCAGTTACAGCACAGGACCTGGTGGACATCTACATCCTTGTAGGATTGTAGTTAGAGCCAGGTGTTGGAAACCCTCCCAAAACAACATGAGAGGAGATCCGCTACAGGACAGAAATCCTGATGGTACACCATGAGACCTATTTGTCTTCATGCAGTTCCTCCACTAATTCTGCATCTCACATCATTCCCCTCAACTCCCCTGTGATTTTGATGAGGCCAAGTGATCCAGATCCATGGTAGAAATTTTTTCGCAGGCAGAAGTTCATCTTCCATTGTCACTGTATGTTATGGGAATAATTTTTTGGCCCTTTCTTTTCTATACCCTTGTGTCAACTTTAAATATAATAGTATGTTTTGCATTTAATATATTAAAATAGTTTGGGTTTTTTTAAAAGTGAGTTTCATTACTGTTTTTTCAATTCCTTTTCTTTTACTGAACTGTCCTTGTTTACCTCATTTCTAGATGACATTCACAATATTAAACATGGAAAGTTTTGTAGACTATGTGATACTGCTGAATATAATGATATGATTCAGGTGCAAATTGAGGCTCAAAATGAAGCACAGTGCTCGCAGCATGTTTAGGTAGTTCTATGTCATTATTCAGCCTGGTTGCACAGCCAAAAGTGTCTAAATGTGACTATAAGTAGAAAAAAGAAAATACATTTAAAGGACAGGCAAAAAAAAAACCCAACCCAGGATTGTACAACCAAGAGTATTCATGTGTGTATCTCTGTCTGTATATGCATACATGCACGCAACAAGCTGTATATTATTATTACCACGGTTTTTTGCTTATGAAACTAAAGCCAATTTTTTTTTTTTTTTTTCACAATGCGTGTTACTTAATTGTATGCTGTAGCTGTTTTTAGTGGCTTGCTAGTTTTTACACCCTCCTGTAGTGGTATTATGTGGCTGATTTCTATCATTGGTGAGTATAGTTTGGATCATTACGTATATCCTCAGGAAGAAATTATGGTTACTGAAGTTAAAAGTAAAACCACACATTGCCATTTCTTCTAATTCTCATGATTTTGCATTGCTTTTTGTAATTAAAAAACTAACTTTTCCATTTGGATATTTCTTCTGCTGAAATTCTTAACGGAATACTGGAAAAGAAGTCCTTACTCAGAAGAACATCTTCTGGCAACATATGTTTTATTCCCAATTTAGAAGCAGCATTATTTCTTTCTGTGGGAAATAATAAAGTTTGGACAGGACCCCTTATTACTTAAATATGTGGAAAAAGAACGTGCAAAAAGAAATAATAAAACTCATATCTAAAGTAAATTTATTTGTCTTGTGGAAAAATCATGAACCTTTGCTACATAGGCTTATTGAACTGCTTGGCAAAATAAGAAAGAACATAGGTGGGAGGGTAATAATTCATTATGCAATACAAAAATGTGATTTATTCTACTAATAAGTTAACAGGCACAATAGATGATATTGGTTCACTATAACTACATGAAAACATTACTATAAGAGGAAATTTAAAAGATCTTCTAATAACTTCCATATGGAAATTATTATCCTATAATTACATTCAGGAGAGGAAATCAAATGCTCTCTCAGATTTTTAAAAGATTACATTTATCATCTGTTGACATGATAACAAGAAGGAAATTTCAGTACTCTAACAGTATACTGGGCATAGGGAGATATTTTTTTTTTTTTCTTTTCTAATTTGATTATATTGTAAAAATTGGGAGAAAGGATGGGGAGATTCTCGGAAGCATTTAAATTTACAGTATATTTTTCTTTTTCTTGCCTCCCACATGGATCCAGATCATAAAATCTGTGACCAGGAAGGTCAATGTGTTTAAATATAATTCAAATCCATATCCAGGCCTACAGAAAATCTGGTCTGCCAAAATTATCTGTACTCTGTGGTGCAAAATAATGTTCTTGGGTTGCTTTTCAAACAGACAACTTCAGACGCACACAGACATATAGATATATTAGAAAACATTATACTTCCCATATTGTATAAAGTAGAGAGAGGGTTAACGAGCAAACATTACATGTTGACTTTCTTTGCTCTTATGTGATAAAAGCATGTCATTGTGTTCTCAGTAGCAACAGCTAACACAAACTAAAAATGAATTTTCTTTCTCATCCCCAGTTTTTATTGAGTTTCATCTTCCTGTTCACTGCCATGGGCTATTATTCTGTACACCTGCACTCAGCCAGAAATATAATGAAAAAGAATCAATCTCTGAAAAGAAAGTTATCACCAGCCAATAACATTGGGCTACTTTCATAGGTCCTGCAGTGTTTTATCCAATTGCCAAAATGCTTTACTACTATAAACTGAAGACAGTCTTTCAGCTGCTCTTCCTGGTAAGTACAAAACCACTGTGTGCTACCCAGGTGATCTAGAATATTATATTAATACTGTGGAATTCATTAGGACAGAATGAAAACAGTGTTAATTTGTGTATCCAGAATAGATTGTATAAAAATTGATGGACAGGAATACCAGGATACAATTATTTCTGAGTAGATGGGTCAGTGCTTCAGTATTATTTTTTGTGTTCAAAGCTGATTGTTCTCTGTGATTTTCTCAGTTTAAAATTCAAGTATTGCAGAAACATATTGATTAGTAGCAAACTTGCCAGACAATAATCGAGAATATTTATGTTCTAGCTTTTTTTGACCGCATGTACAAATATTCTGTTCATGACTGGATGAGCATTACTGTTGGAATCAGTTTACTGGTGCTGACATTCTATTTTAAATGATCACTCTGTAAGTAAGTTTCCACATTCAATTCATTTATTTCAGCAAATATTTCTACTACTAAATTAATTTTGCTTGAATGAAAATATATAGGTGGTATGGATATTTTCAAAGTAAATATAATCACTTTTTGACTGCCTTGGGAATGTCTTTCTACCCTCTTGTATAAAGGCAATATATAAAATACAACGATCACTACTAGAAGTGTATTATTTCCAGATTCACCTCACAGAGGATCTGGAAATAATGAGTCTGCTGAGTCAATGGCAACTGTTGATGACATGTGTTTGGATACACTATAGTGATTGACTCAATCTCTACTCTAAATGAATCAAAACTGAACAGTAATTATCATATTCAACAGCCCTGGTCCAGAGTGCTTGTTGTCAGGAGGACAGAACTGGTTGTTACTCTGCAGAAGGAATCCGCAATCAGAAATATTATTAAGACTTTTTTTCTTTTTTTCACCCTTAGAAGCTGCAATTGAAGAACATTTCAAAATTGATTGTAAAACACTTTTGAAATCTTTTCTTTGGTGAAAACATTTCTGCTATAACTTAATGACAAACAATTAAGACATGTTGGAAGCGTTATCTCAGACAGAGTTCATTTCTTTTGAGTCCAAGACAAATTTGTCAGTGTGAGAACCAAACATTACCTCTGAAATTCTTTCAATTTAACTTCAGCCAAGTCTACTCCACACACAGGTTCCGAGAACACGGTGATATGTCACATTCCATGGGAAATATTTGTAGACTCTGTATATATTGGAGAGAAACTCAAATAACAAATGCATCCTGTGAAAAATGTACATTTTACTTTCAACTAAGGGTGTCTAAACTCTCAGAAAGAAGGAGCTCAGGGGGGTTAGTTATCAGGGGCTTATTTGGACAGACATTAATCTACAAGCACAGACAAAGATTTGGACAGCTGGGAATTCAGACATAAAGAGGTTCTGCAGATGACCAAGACGTTTAGAAAGGACTTTTGACATGCTTAAACAGGAATTGAACTCCACAGATTGACACGCTGCAGATTACTTGCTGAGAAGATGGCATTCTGCATTTCTGGGCTAGCAAGTGTCAGTCTTAAATTACTTAATTCCCCCCC
>NW_020799099.1:34227-60613 GCF_003259725.1 Athene cunicularia
CCCCCCCCCCCCCCAATTAGTTATTCCACCTGTTGTTTGCTCCTGTGACAGTTTGGCTGGTCTGACTGTTCATAAATCCAGCGTGACTGGCTGTTTCTGAAGTATCCCAGATGTTAAGGAAATACATCCAGGGATGAAATGAGGGAAATGAAAAGTCAGTTCATGGATATGTTTAAAATTTTTGATTAATTCCATAACAGGACTGTAGAAACACTTTCTGTAAGGCTTGGGTTATAGTCTGGTTCTGGATAAAGCCAGGATCACTTTTGCTTTGTCCTGTTTCTGAGGCTACAAATATGCGCAAATCTGATACATGAAAACAGGTTGACAGGTTATTTTGTGACATACAATTAAACCTAAAATCCCTAGGCACACACACAGGGAATCCTGCCCCACCCAAACCTTGGTGGGACACCAGCTCATGTGGGTTAGGGAGCCCGGTTGAAGCCACTTGGCTTTGCAACCTGTGCCCTGAGTGACAGTGCAGCTATAATCACATTTGCCTCTGTCTGTAGATGGAGCCATCTTCCTGCAAACCTCCCTTTGCAGTCTTCCTGCAAATCCGAATTTCATCATGTCGGGTAAAACTGAAAGGAGTCTGCTCTTTGGATCATCTTCTTTGCAGGTTTATTCAGACTGACACTGGTCTAACTGGAAAAATTAGATCTGATCTTCATTATGACATTTTTAAAGACATATTTTAAAGACAAGACCTTGCCTAATAAGAGAGTTTCTTTTAAAAGCCTGATTAAATGTGGTCAATTACCATCTTATTCCGAATCCACTGATTATAAAGCCAATTACATAAGAGCCAAGAACACACGGTTCCTTCTGGCTGCACAGAAAATAAGTCACAGTGAAGCCAAATTAACTTTTTAACTGCACTCATGGTCTGTAAACAAGCTCTCAAAACCAAATTTCCATGCTCCCTTCTTTTCTAGCACTCTCCGATGAAGCCTCCACCCAAGGCTTTCACAAAACTGTACCAGCCCAACAATTGCACTCTAGTCTCTTCAGCTCAGTCCAGAGAAAATGATTCCCACTAAACTGATACCCCAGATTTATATCATAACATTTGAAATATCAGGTGGTGTTTCCCCATCACTATAGTACACTGCAGCTGTTTTCAGAACAGAGTTAGGCTAAGAGCTGATTTAAGCTATAGCTGTAGTGCCAGCTCATGTGATTTTGCTTATGCAAGTCTAAAAGCACAGCATGTGCCAAATGGTTCATATATAGCAGTTCCCTTATATACTCCTTGCAGAGCTGAAGTGCAGCTTTATCTAGAAGAGAGAAATTTCCACACAGACACACAATAAAATGATTTTCAAAACCATAAATCTGCTTAATGGTGACTACTTGTTCACTCAATAAAATAAAATGATGCTATAGTAAGTTTTTTGGTACAGTATTAGCAGATAAACAGCTTTTTATCCCAAAAGGTTGTTTAAGAAAAAAGACAGAACAGCAGAGAGCAGATGCACGTTTTGCACTTTCACTGACTCGTTTATTCCTTATTCCCTCACGCTCCCTGCCTGTGTCCCCTACCTTCCTGGGGTTCCTAATCTGGATCTGTATTGGGACCACTTTTCTGTGGTTTTCAAACAAACAATTGTATCATTCTTACTAAATGATAAATCGAGAAGTGAAGCTAATCAGACATCCCTGAGGGAATATATTAATATGGCAGTTTTATGTATTGTACCTGAAATTGCTTCTCTTTTGGTCACAGCACTTTAAAAGGCTACCCTAGGCACGCTGATTATTGAAAACTCTATTTTTGCATGTGGATACATGTTTCCTGTAGCACATTTAGTTAACCAGTCCTCACTTTTTGGTTCTAGGAAAAAATCTTACCTTGTTGTCAGTGTTGCAAGCCCTTGCTTGTCGACAGATCAGCAGTAGGCAAAGAAAATAACATCTCAGACTTTCTTGAATACTCTAAACCTGGAAACCTCCAAGACAGAGCAAATGGAACAACTGCAGAAGTAACACGCTCCATTTAAGAAGGACAGTAGATACTGTCTTATTCATACACTTCTCTCTGAGCTTTTCTTTTCTGAGGCTACTTAGTAATTCCTTCAGCTTAACGAGCTAGCATTTGGCAACCACTAAAAACCTTTGATTTAGTGATGTGGCACTCTTAAAAAGAATTTGCAGTAAATGTGCTCAGAGCTGGCTGCTGGCTCTCGGGTATGATAACAGTACTGACTTCAAATAAAAACCTATACTTTGTTAACTGACAAGAAACTCCACATTTCTGTGTTAGTCATACTGTATGTCAACCTCTGTCAGTGTGGGACCGCTTGCTGTCCTCACATGGAATTAGCCTAATGAGTGAGATCCAGTCCGGAATTCTGAAAGGTGCTGCAGAGCTTGAGTACCTGGAACAAAGTACAAAGATTTGGTAAAATTTTGCTGAAGAATCTAGGACTGTCTCCATGATGATTTTCTCCAGGTATTGTCTTACTAAAGTCTGTTAACTGTCTTACTTAAATCTCCTAATTGCCCTTGTAAAGGTTATCTCAGTAATATGACTGAACCAAATAGAGACTTGGGGTCTGCAAGTTTCTCATGATAGCAGTTTAAGTTAACAAAGTTCTCTTTCCTTTCTTTTGATATTTTTAAAAAATGAAATGAAAATTCCTATTCTTCCAACAGCTTGGAAAAGAGAAGTTCTATTCTTAACTTTGTGCAAATGCTGGAGAACCACCGTTATACAGTATGTATGAATAGTTGTAGAAGAATTTCCCATCTTTTATTTTGTAGTGTCTTTTTTAAGGCTATGACTCATATTTCACTCTGCGTTCTTTAGCTTAATTTTCTGCATGCTTCCTTTCCTTATCTGCTCCATCTTCCCACATTGCTCGTCTTCTCTTCAGTGCTCTTCCCTCTGTATGCCTCTCCCATACATAATCACCCACTCTTTGCTTAAAGGTTGAATATCCTCACAGAAAGACAACTGTCTATTTTAAAAATCTTTTTGAGGGGAACTCTAAGATGGCAGAAGGGATAACAATGTCTCTCTTTTCATCCATCCACCATACCACAACTTATCTCCCCTTGCAATTTTCCCATCTTTAGTATAATCCTGTATAGTACACTTATTTAAACGTGTAAATTTATTCACTTGTGAGGATCGACAGCAAAGGCAGATTTTTAATTCAGAATGCTTTTCCAAGCAGAAGGAAAATATATATAAGAAATTCGCTCTGTGTTTCCAGTCTAATTGAATTTTCTAATCTTTTAAATATTGAAACCATACTTCTTGATGTTTGTAATTCAAGCTTCCCTTGATAATACAGTTAAAGCAAATCTGAAAGCTTATCCTTGGGAACAAAAACTATGTTGATTTCTAAATAATGAATTTATAGGACTGATGACTATTATGTAACAGACCTCAAAGAAATATTGTTTCCAAAAAGTGACCTTCTCAATATTATTTATTGTTTTCCTATAATACAATTGTAATCAGACTGTGCCTTTGATAAGGCTCATTTGGAAATCAATGGAGGTAAAGGTTCTGGAACAGTAAAAAAAATAGAAACAGCTGAAAAATAGGAAAAAATAAACCCTTGTCCCGTTGTTAATGATGCTTTTTTCCTCAGAAATTTGGGGGATCTACACATGTTCCTTAGGATTAGATAACAGATCCTGTTACACTGGCAAAGGCATATTTAGGGAAAAAAATACCAAACTGTGCATGTCTTTGTCTTATAGACCCTGATGTTTAAATCTTACCATTGCTATCCAGTTTTGTGACTGCTTTTAGACTCCATTTGAAGAAAATTCTGAAGTGTGACTATTAAAACAGTCAGGTAATAGCAGGGAAATTATACTCTGCTAACACTGTAAACTTAACTCCGGGTGTCATCTAACGGGAGAGCACAGTTTCAGGTAACTGTGCCCAAAGCTCTAAGTGGTTTTGTTGTTAATTACAGAAGATGTTCTTTGGACTGCATCATGTCATTGCAATAACGAACATCAGGTCTGCATGATATAAATATCTCTACATTGAATTCCTAAAAGTACTTTATTTTCTTTACTTATGGAACTATATAATATGTGGATTCAAAGCTTTGAAGAGCTGGTTGCTAAAATACGTTTTAAGTATGCTATAATTGGGAAATATTTTTAATTTGTTGTAATTTGGGAAAAATAACAATTTAAGAAAAAATAAATTACAGTATTGTAACAGTATAATTTTGCTTGGGTTTTGGCTAAAGAAAAACTTCCTTTTAAAAGAAAAAAAAAAAATCAGCTTAGCCAGGGAGCACTTAATCTCCATGAAATTAATCGGAATGGCACGAGAAAGCTCAATAAAAATTTCTTTAAATCCCCCTCACAGAAGAAATTCCTACCTAAGTTTCAGTGCCAGAGAAGAGCAAAACTATTGCCCAGAATAGGTATCTTCTATTCTCCTGCTCATAGACCTCTCCAGTGAAGTTGATTAAGGTGTATATGGTCCAGTGTTTTCAGCCATGCATAAATTTTTTGTATCTTGCTCTCCCCAGGTTAAGCCTGTATTTTTCCTAGCAGTAAACCCTATGTATAATGGAAGAGATCAGAAAATAATTTTGTTTATTCATTTACCTGTATAGCTACCTGTATATTTTTGCTAACTGTAATAACAATATACTGATAGTACGATGTTGCTGCTATTTGCTAGTATTGTCTGTAATAAAGGAGGACAGTCTCTTTTGGATATTTGGTTTTATACCTAGAAAGAAATGGGTTTCTCTGGCTCCCCAGCCACACTCTTATCAGCAAGAAAGATATGGCTAGAGAATGCGTTATAATTGTTCACCTTTGTGGGAGTATGAATAACATTCATATTAGATTTCTCATGCAAAGAGATGCCAAGAAATTCTTTGTGTTCCTGGAGATTTCAATAGTCTGCCGAGATAAGGGCCATTGATTTGATTTGTTATCTCTTGTGTACTTTGAAAGCAATCATGATTCCTAGTTTTTAATATTCTTTTTTTTCCCTATGGAATATGGATAAGGCATGTTGATAAATATAAAAAGTATATATTGATATATGTGTGTGTATTTTTAAATTTTCGGCAGTTTTCCTTAAGCTATAAGTATTTCAAAGACTTGATCTAAAACCAAAAGAAGTCATATATTCTTGGTGTTTTCATGGGGCTTTGGACTGGCTTTTCTACTTCCTTAGAAAGTGTGCATTTTTTTTCAGTGAAGGTATAGCTTTCAAAAGATCTGCAATAACATTTAATTGCTGGAAATTAATAATAAACCTTTGGAAAATTTGGAAAACATGACTAGGAGTCATGTTACTTCATTAAGAATGAAGAAAGTATTTATACGGTCTGTTGTGCTATGAGATATACTCTCAGTCATCTGTTTGCAAGGAAGTAACCCTTAAATTACATCACATATATGTCTTGTATGAAAGGATATGTTTGTTTACTCCTGTAATTTCACTGGATTTTAAATCTCTTTGCTAACTCACGTTGCTATAATGGCCCTTGATAATAGCTTGCATCTTAACTTTCCAGGCTGGCACCAACCTATATAAAAGAGTAAACAACTAAATATCGTAAGAGCCAATTGGATAATTGTCGGTAACGTGAGGCTGAGTGAATTTTGTTTTTTTCAGCCAACACATTTGCAAAAATGCAAGTTCCGTCATGCACAAACCACTTGCAAATATAGCCAGAATTTGCCAAATACTATTCATAGACTGGAGGAGGGAACTAGAGGGGAAAGAAGGGGGAAAAGAAAGGAAAAGGAGCAAGGAAAGAAATGCCTTGCAGAAATGGCAGTTATACTCCCCTTCCAGAGTGTGCTTTGTGAGACAGAAGTTGAATGGCCCACAGCTGGCTATGCTGGTACCTCTGGCCAGGCACAGAGGGCTTCAGGGCTTCCCATCCAACCAGCACATCCCCCAGGATGCCCCAGGGAGGACCCACCAGTTCAACAGAGCCTTTACCACTTCTACTGCCAGTGGGGCACAGTTGCTCACTGTGTATTAAGAAGAAAAAAAAAAGAAGAAAGTGAACATATTATAGATGACTACAAGAATGTATATAAAATGCACTTGGGAGATGTAAGTACATCACCTTATACCTTATTATACTCCATTGTGCCCCCACTGCAGTAATATAAAGTTACCATGCATCTTGGCATATGAAATCTCTATCCTCTGTTGTTCTATTCCTATGATTAGATTGCTGGTTTGATAGCAACATTTTGTTTTTGGTTTCCTAGAGTATTTCTCTTTTCTTTTGCTTTAATGTTACATTTAATGTGTCTTTCATAACAAGTGCACTGTGGTTCTGAAAATCTCATCACCACTCCTAACATGGTACAATGTAATTACTCTGTTTTGTTTCGAGGGGTTTGTTTCTTTGCTTGTTTTTTTCCACCCCTGCTCATTTCTCCTGCTCCTCTGCCCCTGCCTAACAAAGATTCACTTTAATAGAAATCAGGCTTGGTAATAACTGCCTGTTATGTTTTTGCTTAATGTACTGTGCAAAATATGACAAGGGTGAATGTTAGTAGATATTATAGTCAGAATGTTTCTTTATTCCAGCTGTTGTATGCTCTATATGCAATAGTTAGATAAGAAGTTAAACAAACTTGTAAATCTAAAGGTCAGAAAATTCAACTGTTTTTTTTTTTTTTTTTTTTTTTTTTTTTTTTTTTTTCAGAATAGAAAAAAAGAGGGTGGTAGAATGGTGTAGTATATAAGCTTAATGTGTTTAAAAAAATTTTTCAATCATTAATGTCTTCAGTTTCCTGAATATTCATAATAGAAATAATTCTTTCAATACACACTGCAGAGAAATCTCTATTTATGGCATATTGAAAATAGATCACGATTGCTTACCCCTTCAGCTAGATGCTATTTAACTAAGAAAGCTTCTTTTTAATTTAATTCAGTTTAAACTATTTCCAGCATCCTACTAACAAACTGTACTAAAAACCGATTCAAGTCTGACACACATTTTACAAACTGCAGTCACTGTGAAAACATGGTTTAATTTATATAATTACTATACATTTACTTTAAATACTAATCTGTCACAACAACACATGTATTTCTTACATTTTCTGTAAGAATATGCTATATTTTCAATCTCCACACACAGTCCATAAAACAGTTGCTGTCACCCATACTGTCTCTTATTTTAGCTTTGATTCTTATACTTGAGAGGTATCTGCATGCCAATTTTTCTTGCATTGCTAATCTGAATATATTTATCCTGGATGCATTCATTACCCTGGGCCATCTTTAGTATTCCAAGAAAAGATGCAGCATAGTGTATATTCATTGTTTCAGTTCTATAACTCTATTTGTTTATTTGTAAATCAATATATTTCAAGCCTCAAATCAAGGCCTGCAATGTCAGATGGAATCAAGAATCAAATAATTCCCTGGTTTCCGTTTTGACAGAAACTCCAGATTTTCTTGCAAACCTTTGCATAAGAACTGCTCTGGAAAGAAAAGATATCTCTGTAGGTGAGAAACATACAACTATATTAGAAAAAGCTGCCAAGTAGGCTCACTTAAAAGTCAGTGTCAAGTGTAGATTTAATATACAGGAGGTGAAACACTTGTTATATTTAAATTAGACTCTGAGAATCTGCTTCATAAAGTATCAAGAGCTCAGGGCAGAACAATTATCATGATCATATGCATCTAGAGTAAGGGATATATATGCTTATTTTCTAAATGAACAAATGTGTGTAAATGCATAATTGCTTTAACAATAAATGTTATGCAGGATATCTGCATATGGAAACTTAATTATGATACATGTTTTTCTGGAAGGAGTTAGAAAATATAAGTCCAGGGTTGTGCACAGTCATGTGTGCTTTTCTAGGTTTTGTAAAATAAACTCTTACTTCCACTGAAAGAAAACACAAGGATGTTTAAAATGCCAGCTTAGAATTTGATTTATATTTCTGGATTCTCTGTGTCCTACATCTCCTATTAATAGTTATCAAGGAGCCAGCCACAGTGCTCATTCCAAATAGCACTTTTCAACATTGCTCTCAGTTGTGTCACTGATGCAGGGTGTTTATGGGCATCTTGGCGGCAGACGATTAACATTGCTTTGCACCAGTCTCTATTTACTAACCATCTCTGACACATCACCTACCCTGAAAGCTCAGGTCACTGATCCAGCAAAGCTACTGCCTAGAACAGGACCTTTCACTGAGAAAACTTTTGGGTAGTCACAGACTAATTAATTTAGTCCAGCCCTTGCTAGTAGCCAAGATTTTCCTTTGCTCTATGTGCCATTGAAAATATGCTAAACATATCAGCTGATATGGTTGAGCCTTGCTGTTTTCTGCATTGTTGTATATATACAGCATCCATATTCGCATGGCAATAGCCAAATAAGCAATCTCATGCAAACTTTACAGAGTTCTTCAATAATTTATATTTAAACATTATAGAAGATTAATAAATTTCACAGTTAACATTGTTCATACAGTTGCCTTTGGAATCTTTAAATTGTGCAAGGAGAAGAAACTTTATTTTTCTAACAGGACGATAAAATAACATACCCAAGCGGAATATTTTAGGTTAGATCACAATACTTCTGTTTGGTGCTGAATTTTAAGATTCCTTTTAAAGGTCTTCTCCTGAGATGCATCAATGAGCTATTTCCTCTGCTCATCTCTTCAAGAAACTGAACATGTAAGTTTTAAAATATATTACCTCATAGGAAAATCTTCTGTGAATTGCTTCACAGTACACCTGACTCTGATCCTCTAGTCTTGCGGTCATAACAATCCTATTTAAAAGCTGTAGAACTATTTCTTGCCTTCTCTTCAATTTCCACACTTCCTTTTAGACATTCATAATTAACAGCAAATCTCAGATTTTATTTGATTTCTTCCTAATCCTTGCCAGAAGCTGTATGGGAGACACTCACTTCACAATCCTGCTGATCAGAACTGAGTAAATGAGTACTTCTAGCAGGAAGACCTGTGATGATACATCTTTGAAAAGGGTTAGAAAAAGCTTTTATTTGAGAATAAAAGACAGACAGATAGACATTAGTCTGGGAACTTCAAAAAAGACAAACCTATCTGTCAATCTCGAATTCATTATGCTACAATTGCTGAAATGTTTTCCC
Source organism: Athene cunicularia (assembly GCF_003259725.1). Taxonomy (NCBI): domain Eukaryota; kingdom Metazoa; phylum Chordata; class Aves; order Strigiformes; family Strigidae; genus Athene; species Athene cunicularia. The sequence continues at coordinate 43,344 of NW_020799099.1, forward strand.
TTAAGCCTTACCCAGCAGACTTAGTATTTACAGGGCATTGCATGAAATACCATGTTATGCCATGGGGAAAGTGTGATGAAAGGGGTGGTGTGTGTGTGTGGGGGAAGAAGATAACTATATAATATATAATTTTTTTTTTTAAAAAAGCTTGCTGCTTTCCTCACAGACAGAGAAGAGTAGGTAGAGTGTAGATCCACCAGATGAGGCTGGTTTCAAGAGTCAGGTATACATTTCTAGATGGATCATTCTTCCAGTCATCTTGACAGATGGTTGTTTCACGCATATGAAGTGCTACAAAGCTGAACCTGACTTGCTTTTTGCCCCGTCACTAAGGGGGAGTAACTCCTCCACTCAGCATAAGTGGCACTTCTTGACTTTCATTAGACGTTCCCATCTTTCCTGAGGTATCTATTAAGGACTTGCTTTGAAGATCCCAATTACAAATTAGAAACGCTAAATTTTGCAGTACTAGTTGAAAAGGAAAGCTTATATGGAAGCTAAAAGATGGGAGAACCAACCAGTTCCTAAGTGCCCATGTACTTGAATAAGTGGGGGAATGTTTGGGAAATGAGTGTCTGGACTACAGCACCTAAATCCTTTGTCTTTGCCCTTAGGGTGCCTAAATCTTTAAGCTAAATGATGATTAAGAACTCTTCCCTTGCTTGTGAAAGCTTCATGGGGATAAATACATTTAGAAAGAGCACAAACTGTCATGTAGCTGTGATATGAGGGACCAGCTAGATGTCTGTAGAGAGATGTTTTGGTTGTTACATCAATGGTTTACTTCAAAAGACCTTTGTATCTAGCTATTGTCTGCTTCCTCTCCTTGTAACAACCAGAATGAGAAGCATTCGGACCTATTAATAAGCAGCTTTAAAACAAGCCACAAAACAATCATATAACTTAGACATAATTAAATCAGATTTGAAATTTATCATTCATCATTCCTTTTCTTTAAGCTCTGAGTATTTTTACAAGGTGAAACTGGTTTAAACAGACTTTATAGTATGTATTAACAGCTATTTCGAGAAAAAAGAAAAAAGATGGAGTCAATTTAGGTAGTTTTCAGGTGTTGTTTTTTTTTTCTGCTAATGTTCCATTCTATTTGGTTTAAAACAAAACAAACTCACACAGTAGAAGAATAAATGAAAAAAAGAAAATAAAATGCCACTTCTGTCTGTCAGTTTGTGTTTCTTGAAATTCCTTCCCCTGCAGCCTTGCTACTGGGAAGTTACAGGCACAGTGCGATGTCTTATCAGACACTCTGAAACTCAGCAAACTTTTAGCAGCCTTATGTTGTTTAAAGCATTGATTTCAGGTTGAAGTCTCATGACAGTGCTGCAAAAAAGGTGGATTTATCTTTGCTGGCTATACCCAATGTGTATTAGACAGAAGTCAGGAAAAGAAGCACAGGAAAGAGGAAGAATCAGGAGAAAAATAACATGCTAGGGAAGGAATAATAGCTAGAATCAAAGGGTCTCACCAAGTATTGTCAGAACTAGTCAAAGCCGGTGGAGGGAAGATGCCACTTAATTTCTGCCTCTGCATTCAGCCTGCTGGGATGCATTTCTTCATCAGACTAACAAAGGCACCATGGTCACCAAAAGGCAGCAATGGGCCCTTTCCAAAACACTCTCAAAAGTGATTCTCAGCAATTTCAGTATCCAATATACCATGCCCATTTTCACAGAGCTGGATGTAGTCTTGCCAATCGACAGCCCAGTCAGGAACTGGTTTAGATCAAATATTTTCAGTTTGAATCAGTAAGTTTTTTTCTAATTGTTATTTCAGTGTATGGTTACTTTTGAGAGAAAATTTGGAATATAGGCTGAAGTGGATCTTGGCACAGAATACACATCTTTCCAGAAAATCAGCTATAGGGTGGTTATCGCCCTCTTTGTCATTGTGTGACTAAATCAAACTTGACCTTTTGACATGGTTCAGTCTCCTCTCAACCTCTAATTATATCTGTTGTTCTCCCTTCAATCTGCAGCAATATGTTAATATCTTTTATAGCTGAGCCATTATGCCTAATTAAGGGATTGCAAATAAATAGGGGTGGACAGTTCCAAACATACAATAGCTGCAGATAAATAGAGAGGGACAGCTCTCAACATATGGCAATGAATGCAGCCATAAGGCCTAAAGTATGTATTTTAACTGCCAAATTTTATGAGCAGCTTCCAACTGGCTTTCATTTGGCCTCAGCTATACGTCTGACAATCATTGTAAACAGTTTTTCTGCCATATAATTTTTGTGCTCAATGGCTAGCATTTGTGCTTGCAACGTTCGTTTGTGCTACAGACTGAGACTGTTCAGAAATATTTTATGTTTGAGAGGAAGTGTGTTTAGTGTGGATGTTCACATTATTATTTTCCAGATTAATGCAAAGGTAAGCACTATTAATATCTGGTACCAGGTCTCAGTGCTCTCTCTCCATCTATTTAAAGATTCTAGAAATATTATTTGACTATCTAGTCTTTATCAAATGACTGTCCAGTATTTATCAAATGAAGCTTAATAATTTTCACACTTTATTGTAAAATAGCCATGGTGGCATCTCAACAGAGAAGACCCACTTTGAGAAGAACTGAATACATATGACCTCTTCAATAACTTAATTCCTTGTAAATTGTTATGTAAATGAAGGGCAAGAATTGCTTCCCTGAGGCCAATTTGCAATAAAGGAAAAGAGCAATGCAGCGGTGAGCCAGCACCTTCAAGGCCTGTGTCTAGCAGTAAGAGTTATTCTGGAGACAGCCCCTTCCTGGGCAGGTAGGGGAAGCATGAAATTTGGTTTTATTGCTCTGACTGTTACTAGGAAAGGGAGACTGGCAAAGGCCAGGGGCTTGGACCACTGCTGCCAACTTGGGAAGTATGTTCCAGCCCTCCCTCCAGGCATGAGCATCCTTCCAATGGCAGCAGGAAATGCTAAAGATATTACAATGAGGAAAAAGAGATCCCTTGGAAAATACACTGTTTCTCCATCCACTTGCCATCTCCTTTTGTACAGCCCATGTGGAAAGCCTGACACTTTTTTCATTCTCCTACTCAAATTAAAGACCAACTTTTCTTACGTCTTTCTCTGTTAAATCTGATTGTTACTGCCTCTGTATGCTTATAGTGCTAGTTAACTATTGCGTTTGCATTCATTTCAGATCAAAAAAGAGGGGCAACACTAATTTTCAGTGACATTAGTACTTAACTGCACAGAGAAATTACATAATTTTATTTTATTTGAAAGGTCAGTGACATTTAAAAAACTGATTTTGTACTTTAAACCCCTTTCTCACTAAATACAAAATAAAACACGTTCTTAAGGCTCTTCAAGCAGGATATACTACCCTGATATCACCCAGTTAGGCCTACTCTGCTACATAGTCTGAGTGTCATCCTAACCAATAAAGAATGAAGACCAAAAAATTTAACAAGATAGTTCTGAAAAAAAAAGAAAAAAAGTGTTTTAACTACAAGACTCTTTGCTCTCAAGATTAGGATGCTACAGCTTCCAGGGAAAAAGGGGAAAAAAAAAAAAAAAAGAAAAAAAAAGAAAAAAAAAAAGCACACTGTGGTGTAGAGACTCTGTACAAAGAGGGATTTTTAAAGTTTTTAAGGAAAACATACCCCCCTCCCCCATATTCTTTTTGTGTGGAGAATATTTTCAGCATTTGGTACCCGCACACTGTAAAGTGCACTCATTTCTCATGCATGAAATGCTCTTTATAACTGGTGGTGTGTAAGGTAAATTAGTATAATAAAAGTAGATGCAATTTCTGTAATTATAATATTGCAAATCTTAAATTCATTCAAATAAAGAGTGAGTATGATTTGCATCTGTGAAACTAAGTTCCGTATTTCTCAGGAGGAGTATCTGAACTTCTAATGCAATCCTGTTAATTGGAAAAGTAGAGGTTGTTTTGGCTACTGTACGACAATGTGTTACCACTTTCTTTTCAAATGACAGAGAGAAGAACCTGGGCCCTTTCTCTTCTTGCTAATATAAATTATTTGCTTATGCCCTTTATAATTACCATTTCCAATTTCCACCTGTCAGCTGTAAAATGTAATCTAAATTTAGGAGCCTAAAAATCATTTCTTCCTCAGCTGTTTGTTTCTGTTCCTTCCATCATCTCAGGGCACTATATCAGTTAGCCTGAGGCAGAAGAAGATATGACTGTGATGTGGAGGTGGTGATGAGAGCTCACCCAGAAACTCGTGATCTAACCTTACACCTCTGCAGTCAGCTGGCATTTTGGACATGTTTCAGTTGTGAAAGACGGTGCGTGGCATCTTAACGGTAATTCACAAAATAATGTTCTCCCTGGGAAAAAATGTACACTTTACAGCTCATTGGTTCTGTTTGTCTTCAAAATAAGGATGGTTTGGGCCTTAGAAATTGATGCTTTCGTGATAACTACAGGGTCTGCTGAGTTTGAATGAAATTTTCCTTCTAGTACAGTCAATTCTAAAAATTGGGTTTCACTTTGCTGTTGTAGTTGGGAAGAAAAACAGGTTATAGACATGCAGTAGTTGTCACCAACAAAGAAGTACTAACTTACCCTGCTGTCATCCCTATAGATTCGACTTTTTTTGTTTCTTTGTAAACCATAAACATTATTAGATGCTAAGAATTTCTTGGCAAAGAGTTTTCATGAACACACTATTGGTGAGGAATGTATTTTTGCATTTTCCCTTGAGGAGATGCCACACATTTTTTTGTGTCTGGTCAGTTCAGTCATATGCTATTTATGGTTTTCCTGGCTGTTTTAATTACCATATGAAATAAATATATATAAATAAATGACAGTGGCTGGAGAAATTTGTGGAAAAGGGTGGAAGAAGATCTTTACAAAGGAATACACAACAAATAGCTTCATAGCTTGCTTTTTTTTAAAAAAAAGCCAAGCAAACAAAACAAACACCCTGACTGAGAGAGAGGTTGTAGATGAGATTTATTGGTTATCAAACCAACTTTATTGTTATTTTGTCTTGCCATATGCCCATTAATTATGTTTATGCATATTGTTATTTGTCTGGATGTTAGTCAGTATAACTAACTAGGATATTGGTTGAGTTCATCCTTTTGTCAATGTTTTATTAACTATGAAGAAAATGTCTGGGTGACCCAGAAGACTTTATTAATGTAGTATGCTTTTTGCTTTTGTTTAACAACAAAAGAAATCTAAAAAATATAATTTGAAAAATTTCTAATTCTCTTATCAATTTCTCTTAGAGTCATGGTGTTCAAGAATTTGATTTTGGACGTTGTTGTCAATGTAATGGCTTGGAAACACAATCTTTTATACAGAGAAGCAGAGGTTGGAAGAGAGGTTTTTTGAGATACATTTTCCAGCTTTTTTATCTCAGGCAGTATCACAAACTCTTTGCATACCTATGCTGACGGTGGTTCTTGGTGTAGAGAGCATTTTCTTTAAGATGTACTTCTTTTTTTCTAAATTGACATTAAAATCCTTGGGAGTGTTGGGATTTTAGAATAATTTAACAGAAATACAATGATACTATCTTTTGGTTAGCTCAATAGATAAATCCAGAACTCATTCTGAAATAAGTGTTTTGATCATGAAACAATATTTATGTTTGCATGCAAATGGTACATTGGAAGAGAAAAACATCTTATTATATACAAATATTTAATGTTTCTGGAAAATGGAATAATTTTTTTGAATTATTGAAATACATTATAGATTACATGATAATCCATATAACTATTTTTGTATTCTGAAACTCTTTAAATATATTTTCATGATACTTTGTTTCTGCATATATTTGAGATATTCTTTTCAGTTTAAGGTCTTGATTAAGACTGTAAGAACAACTCCCCTTAGCACCTCTAGTAGATGGATCTAAGAAAATATAGGCTTTGCCACACACATCTAGAAAATTATAGCATTGCTACTCTTTAAAAGTTATGGATGTTTTCTCACACAATATTTATTATAGTCATAACATGAAGCTGCAATTCATGGTACCAAGTTGATCCTCACAAATAATAGTGCTGAAAGTGATGTGTGCTCCACTACACACCAGTCACATGTAAGAGTGGCAGCAGGCCAAAATGTTCAAAGGGCATTATTTTTAACCAGATTCTGGATTTCGTTATTTTATGTTATCATTAACAATTCATGAAGTGCTTATTGAAACTAATAAACTGATTGCAAGCTAGAAAAATGAATTGATTAATATGAAATGTAAAATGGAATAGTGATGAGCTCATTTCCATTGTAAATAATGGAAAATAAATCCAATAAGTGTCTGCTCTTTGGACTGCAAATGAAATTAACTCACCTCCAAATCAGTCCATGATAGCCATAACTGACTTACAGAGATTTTTTTAAGCCAAAGCTGACAAAGAAGTCACATTTTGAACATAACTTGTGAATGCCTTGTGCGTCAGCAACCACCTTTCACAGATTTGAAGGGGGTATGTTTAATCATGATTCTGCCTTCAGTGTGTATTACTCTACCTGGATCATCTTAACTCAAAATTTTCTCCACATCTTTGTATATCTTAATTCCATTTTATGGCAGAACTAAGGAAAAGCAAGTTGTTCTAGCAGAAGGCCCTTTTTCCCCTCATAATGATACAGCTGGATAGGACTTCCTGCTGACCTTTCTTGATAGTCTCTTTGGTGGGAAAGCATGCAATTTTATGCATATTTTCTGTGTCATAATAATGCAGACAAGACAAAATAAGAAGATTAATAGATCCTATCTCTGTTCAGTGACAACAGAGAAAATTAGGGGCAGAAGAGAGATATATGTAGGCAGAACTAAAAAGCCCTGGAAGACAGTTAACAAGAAAATAATTTCCAATTATTGAAAATGTTGAGATGCAGACTCACAATGTTATGTATTTTGAGTGTTGGTGTAACAAGAGACAATGGAATATACAAGGGAACAAGATAATTTTGATTTATTAGCTCTTATTCTGGAAGGTAAGAGCTTCCTGTGCTTGTGTTACTCCAACCCCTGCAGTGCTGAAAATTAGCTACTGCATGAGTATTTGCTGTGTAGATCTGTCTACACTAAATCGTTCCAGTTGCATTAATTTTCTGTTTGACTAGTTTTCTTCTAGAATATATTCCAAATATTTATCCTATTTATCACTTTGTATTTGGTTTGATGCTTGGACAGAAATTTGCGGTTGTTTTTCTTGCTTCATACTAAGCTTATTGTACATAGCTCTTCATATTAGGAACCTTTTCTCATATTCATTTAACATATTTTATTTGTAGAACAGTTAATTCTCAGTTAATGACAGTTATCACTATCAGTCATGCTTAATTAAAGAAAACAAAAACAAACAAGCAAAAAACTGAAGTGAAAATGTTTAAATATTCAAACAATTCAGTAAAATTCAGTCAGTCAGGAATTAATCATAACCTGGTCATCCATAAGACATTTAGATTTCTGTGCCTCTTGATTACTTATGTCATACACAAAATATTTCTAAACCAACATTTCCAAAATGTTACTTCACATTTTCTTGGTTCTACATGGATTTAATCAACATTAATTACACTACAAGTCTGTCAGTGCTGACCTACTTAAATACAACAGGATGTGTTTTCAAGGCACCAGGCCAAAGTTACAAGCCATCATAAGTTCCCCATGACTCTTCTCGAATGTGTATGTATTTCAGCAGAAGCGCCACTGACACGAGGTCTCCAGTGAATTGGTATCTCACTATCTACGTATCTCAGCAGGTCTGTATGTACCATAAACAAACTAAAGACGCATTGCGTGTCAGTTCATGTGGTTAGTAGAGGTCACACATTTTGTTGTTAACATTAAACATTAAATTTCTTCAGGTTACTGAGAAGTATGGCATATGGCCACTGAAATATGACATGGGTTGCTCACTGTATGGGGTACGTTTTCTAGAATTAAAAAAGATATCTGATTTAATTAACAACCTCTTTTCTTAACTCATAGATGCTTTTTCTTTGGCACTTTCTTTACTGGATTCTAGTTCTTCTGATGACTCATAGAAATAATTGTAGCAATGGGGATCACTGAATAGACATGGAGCATTGTGTTTGCCAAATGCTATCCTTAAAGCAAAAAGAATTTCATATGTAACTACAAAAATCAGGCATTCTCAAATTATAAGATAAATACTTTGCTTCAAGGCAGCTTCATGGGGCACCATCTGCCTTCACAAATCTTCAGAAGTGAGATTTTCTTCGAATAAAATTATTCAATCAACCTCTCTGAAAACTATATAATGTAAAAAATACTTTATTACCACATTCATTCAGTGTTCCTTGGTAGTCTAGGTGAGCCTGGGTGCAAAACCCAGTTTCTTTTCATACAAAAAAGATAAAGTTCTTGATTTCAATGCTTGGTTAAGCACAATGTTTTACAACTCTAGTCTCCATTTCTTTCAAGGAAATAATTTCAAAAGGAAAATGACATTTTAACTTTTTACTTTTATTGAAGGATTTCTTTTGACTTCCACCACCCTTTTGGCTAGAATTTAAGAACTCAAATTTCTGCAGCCCAACTAGAAGTATTTTAAATATTCTTTTTCAGGCAGTCTAGGATGTAATGCATCTCTATTTAAAAATGGATAACTGATATGAAGTATGCCTTTAAGTGGTGATCTTTGCAATTTAATCCATGGCCCAGAGTTTTTCCTATTAATCTATAATAAAGGTTCTGTAGCTGTAACATGAAATACTGGAAGATGTGTGACATAATATTTGAGAGCAATTTTATTCTGAATATAATCAAGAATAAATTGGAATAAATGTTCCAAATTTTTCTTCACATAGGTGCAAGTTTAGCCTCAGACATCTGGTTGCACACATTAAAGCAGTTTGCTATTTAAACTGTGAGTATATTGCAGGGTGGCTGTCACGGGATCTTCCTAAGGATGAAGGTTTTGCTTTTTAAAGTAAAAGGAATAAAGGTCAAGAAGATATCTTGACATTATACATCATACCTTATACATTCTGATGCATCATCAGAACCAATCATGAAAATATATTTTAATCTTGTATATAATGTGAAGGAAAACTTTATGAGATATATTTATTATTTTATACACAGCAAAGCATTCACTTCTGATTGAAATGATTGCACTGAAATGATACAGAAATGGAGCCTCTGGAACTTTTGGCCATCGTTCATCGCTGTTGCACACCTAAGAGAAGCCAGAAAGCTCCCTCAAGGAAGGCTTACCCAGACTCTCATCTGACAAAGGGAGCAGTAGTTTATGTTCTCAGGACTTCTTTGCAATTCTTCGTATAGAGGAGACAAACAATATTATATAGAAAAGATGTGGAATATGAGGATTCCCAAAAACGCAAGATAAGCTACCATATACTAATAAGTTTACCATCTCTGCATCATCTCAGGAATTACAAAGAGAAGAAAAAGAAAATTGGTTTAATCCTAAAACAAGATTGTGTTGCAGGTTCTTGTAGGAAAATGTCCATGATTTGTTTTACACATTTTTTGTTTAAAAGAGATATAGTAAAATACAACAACTTCTGCAATTTCAGTAAATTTTAAAAGAATGCCAAATATCACTACTGAAATAAAGGTCTAATGTTATTTTTCTGTATTCTGTTTTTTATTTCCAATTAGACCCTAAACTTCCGAGGCAAACACAGATTGTAGCAAAAGAAAGTGTTGATCTTATGTTCGCATTGCTTCTGCCCCCAAATTCCAGGAGGGTCTGTCACTTGCTCGGTGCTGGCAGTTGTTTCTATGGCAATTTGTCCTTATGTACAGAGAGGAGGGGGATGGCACTGCTCCTGCAGGAGTAAGGCTTCTGTGTGCTTCTGTCAGTGCCGTCTCTCTCAGATAATTTAATGCACAGGCAGTAACTATTACAGCAATGGCACACAATTATTATGTGTTTGACATCAGTGCTTAAGTGAGGTTGTGGTAGAGACAGTCCTTGGCAATTATGAGAGCTGTTTCTGTTTAGAAGAGCCCACAACCTAAACAAATGAAGCAAAGAGGGAAGAAGGAGCACTCATATCTTAATTTTGCAGGTGGAAAAAAAGAGGAGAGCTTGTCATTTGCTCAAGATAACTTGTGAAGCCCACAACAGTGGCAGTAATGCAGGTCTCCTCAGACTCTGACCAGCACCATATATTTAAGATCTTTCTTCCTTCTTGTCAAAATTGTTTCATAGCTGCCTGCACTCACTTTCACATTCAAAAACCTCCAGTGATGTTCCAATGGAGAAAAAAAGGCTATTTTTTTCAGCTTTTTGTGCTTCATGTTTCAAAACATTAGTCACTCCTAGCCCATATTCACACTGTGTTCATGCTAATGAATATCAGGATAGACTATATGCAGGGAAGCTAAGTTAAACCAGTGTAAAATGTATGAAGGTTCATCTTTTGCTACTAGGCCAGGATATCCTGGCAAGTTTTCTCAGTACCAATACAGTTTTAATTTGATTTCATCCACCAATGTTAATAAATGAACACTCCAAGGCGAGAATTTAAAATGATTAATTACAATACTTTAAAAGATGAAAAAGAATGTGTGTGTGTCAGTCATCCTCATGGGGAAAGGAATAATGAAAATTAAATGCACACAGGAATGAGTTTTCTATTGTCAATGATAAAAGTGATAATCGCCCCAAGTCAAAGCAAAATGACAGATGAAAGAAACCTATAGAACATCGCCTAAGGGAGCTCCTGAGGCCGGCACTCAGTACCACATACACACATGCTAGACTGATATTTAATGAAGCTCCGGTTGACTCTGTAATGAATGTTGAAGGCTCTCTGGAGCATCAAACATCACTTAACACTGCTAGAAGCAAATGCTTTATTTTTGTTTGGTGGCGGGGGATGGGGACATTTTTTAATACAGTTTTTCAGCTCTTTCAATGAATAAATTGAATTTGGAAGAAGGGAAAAATCCCTTTATGGTGGGAAGAAAGTTTATGTGTGTGTTGTATTTATATTTATATTTATATATATATATATATATATATGTACATTTTTATATATGCAAAATGTAAGAGGAATACACCAGGGATAGCCTAATGTGTTAATGAGCAAAATTAGACTGGTTTTGAGGCCTTTATTATTTATGCTAGCTAGGGACTAGTCTGACCCTTGTGATATAAAGAGTAGATGATAGATTTCTAAATCATGTCTGTATGGTCTGTGGTCAAACAGCTGAAGGTGAAAAAGAAATTGAAATAGATTCTCACCCATGATTTAATACGGATGTGGTGATTGTACTGTATAAATGTATCTTCTAAATACCTTTGGGACTATACAACAAGAACAAGCCGGTAAATAATGGTTGAAGTTATATATTGGTAGTAGTGTTGAAGCCCATAGCACTGACAGGCAGCGTTTCCTATCTCTTTTGATCTTAATCAAGTTATCCTTGTGTCTTTTGTGGCGCTTCAGAGACATTTTTTGAAGTTAACATCACTACATCATCCAATTGATGGCCCAAATTACACCAGATTTACTTCTCCCCTTCCCCATTTCTTTCCAGCATACTAATTTCACTGTTGCTAGAACCAATTTAGGCAGAATATGGTTTAATACTGCCTCAACCAGCAATGGTGTTATTTGCGTCTGTAAGGCTCAAAATGTGTCAATCCCCTGGAGATGTAATACTAAATTCTTATGTCTGTTTTTTACTACCTTGCCCAGACATGCAGTGTATTAAAGATATAAATAAAAGGGATTCTGAAAAAAAAAAATCTTATTGACCATTGGCAAGTGTGAGCACATGTTTGTTATAATGAGAAAAAGTATACCAGTATCAAGAAAGGCAATGCTTTGAGAGGGATAAGGCCTTACTTACAAACACGGGCATTTTTCTGCTGTTCAGCTGTTTGAAGTAATAGGGAGGGTGGGAAGAAAGTGCTCTATTACGTTGCTAACTTGCTCTTCAGAAAAACCTGCAAGCTCTCTTTTGTTTTGTTAACAGAGGAGAGGGTTTATAGTAATTTCTATAGTAATCATTACACCATTTGCCATTTTAGCTATAAAAAAAAAAAAAAAAAAAAAGAAAAAAAAAAAGTAATCTGGCAGATGACTGAGTAGAATATCTGGACAATTATGCAGAAATATGAACTAGCAAAAAAAACAGTTAAAGCCATAAAAATGTGTCTTATGGGAACATATCAAAATTTGAAAATGATTTTTCAATATTTATTGCAAAAAGAAATAGGAAGTTACACTTTCTATTGCTTACAATTTATAAAATAATCTGATCTTGAAGGTCAAGTTGTTCCAAAGTCATCAAAAATAGCAAGTTTCCCAAAATTATTCCAACAGAGAGGAGAATTCTGTTATTTGCATGCATACTGAGTGGTGTAGTAGCATCAAATACAGTCTACACATCACAATTTATTAAAATTATCACAACAGAAACATGACTTATCTGTAGTAGGTTCCATATAGCTACAGGTGTTTGATCTATAGGAATACTTCTAGCAGAGATGTTTAACAATATGAGGAAAAAAAATAAGGTATTAAACAGACAGACTTTTTTATCATTTACTATCTGAAAGATTTTTATATTTTGTGTTTATTGTCTAAGCTTCTACAAAAATAATCTTAGGTCCAAGTATATTCCCATGAGGCAAACTCTAAAGTTTATTGTTGTGTTGCTGTAGATAAAGAAAAGCAACAAATAATTAAACTTGTCCGAGAATAGGTCTCTTGCAAAAATGAGAACGAGTCTATACCATTATTATTTTTCAACAAGCCTGAAATATTTTTCACATATGATCAATTTAGTTTTATACACAAAATTTATCCAAATGAGAAAAATGTTCATTTCTTAACTTTTTTTCTAGTTCTAGATTATTTCTAAGAGAAAACCTATCCCCAGCTGGCTTTTCATAGACAGTCTTGGGTTTCTTCTTCTCCAAGGTATAGCCACAGTTTTTTAACATGGCATTCTCAGATGAAATGCTAAGCAGATCCTTCCTTCCTCATCTCCAAGAGCTTTAACTTAATGCATCCTTTGTACATTTAACTTATTGCACAACCATAATGTTGTATCAATGGCTCACCAAGGAACTGACTCCTGTAAAGAAAAACAGTTGACCAACTGTAGGCTCACTGTTTATTTTAAAAGGAGAAAGGAAAACATTTGCATGACCTCTGTCATGCCCACTGGGTTAATATGTTGGGACAAACAGTATTGTTGGTACACAAAACCAGTGAAAGAACCAGATCATTCAAATGATGTTTGGTCACGGAGGTCCTGGGTATAGAGAAAGAAGGAAGGGGAAGGTCTAGTATCTTATCTAGTATAAATTCATTTTTGTCTAATGAAACTTTTACCTGATTTGTAAGCTCAGTGAAGGAGGTGCAATGGAAGTGGGTGCCAAATTTGAGCCATGGCATTGGAGCACTAAAGAGAAGAAGGGCAGAACTTGTGATACTCCTGGTGATCATGATGGGGTCCTGGTGAAGAGTGACAGCTGTCTGCCAGAAATAGGGTTCTGCAGATTCCTCTTTTGCAGTTTCTGTAACTTTTCTCAGTCCTGCGACCACCATATTATCTAAGAGGAGCAACTAAAATTATACACCCAAAACCAACTTACTAAACTGCTACTGTATTTTAATGTTGAAGTGTTAGACAAAGGATATGATTAACCTACAATTTTCCCTGCCTAGTCTAATTAGACATGGGTAGGAAGTGTCAATAAGTATAGATACTTGCAGTTATTTTTGTTTCTGAGCAAATCTGAAAAACATAAAACATGGCAACTATATTTTATGCATCTTTAAAATCAATTTTTCTCTCTTTACTTGTAGTATTTTAGTTACTATTCTTATTAAATGTAGCAGCTTTATATTGCTAGGACAGTCCAAAAGCCTACTGCCCACACAGTACACACAAAAGAAAAAAATATTATATCTATGTTATTCTACAAGAAATGTTTTGGTATGACTTAGGTAGAAATTATTTTTAATATTCTTCTAAAAAAGGCATAATTCCCTTCAGCAAATAGTGCATAATAGCAGGACTACATTGCTGGATGTGAAAATCCCTTACACACAGGTCATTTTAAATGTTCTAGGACATCCTGAAAACTCATTAGCATTTCTAGGCATTGAATCTCGTTGAAAAATAAGGCAGAGCGTGCAGAAGAAATTCAGAGTGGTTGCCATAACATGAATGGGCATGGCTGGTATTGCAGAAAATTTAACCCTTCTATAAAATCACCAGACATTAGCTTTCCAATTTCCATAAACAATGTGGGACCCCTTCATTACCATCATAAGGCCTGACAGTTTACCAAATAAAAATCTTTCCCACAGCAGTAGCTAGGAACCATGTCATTCAGGAAACATAAATAAATTTAATTGTGGGTGAATTAGGGCAGAACAACAAATCTCGAAGAATAGTTTTATGGTGTCAGAGAAGTACATTTCCCTTTTACCCCTGAGGAGCTAACGAAGCCCCTTTACCTTCCATCAGGCTTACTTCTGTTTGCACGTGGAAGCGTAAGTCCTGCTTCAGAGAGAATATGGGATAATCGAATTAAACAGTGCCAAGCCTTCCTTTGCATTATGACATTATTACATATTTTTATGCACCGTGACCAGAGAAGCACACATGAATTTCTTGAGCATTTCAGCTGTCACTAAGGGAATTTCACTGGTTCTGAACAAACACATAGTTTGCATAAGATAAACATAAGTGTTCCAATCCAGGGTGGAAACTGAATTTAAAAACATGAGGTGAGAAAAGAACTAGCAAAGCGTTGTCAGTATGGAGATCCCAGGAACAGGTAGCCTGTGATACATGATATATGTTCAAAGGTATTTAATGTTTGTTTCGCCAAATCAGCCTCCTCAATCCTTGCGCTGCCTCTGCAGATGCAGGGGTGAGAGGGGTTTCCCCAGAGCACTGGAGCTGGGCAGTCTCTCCGCTGCAGGCCCGTGCTCAGGAAGGACCCATGAAGGAACCCATGATGGCTTGCAAAACACCTTCTCCCCTTGTCCTGCCTGCTGATTGACCACACATGCCCGTGAGATGCTAACACCTGCAGCAGAAGCAGTGAAAAGCTTCATGTGAGTCTTCCAGGCAAATTCATAATCGTAGGTGAGTTTATTATGCTTATTTCTTCCGGCATGCAACCATTTCTTCGGATTTATTTTTTTCTCTTTTTCTAGTATTCTTCTAATGTTGTATAACTTCTGCTGGAGGCAGTGACTGAAAGCATACTTCCCAAGAGAAGATGATATGCAAAACCAATGTATAGAATTTGGAGTACTACTGGGAGGGGTTACAGCGCCTCATAATGTGTAATTTATCAAGTAGGATGAAGCAGTAGAGTCTGCTTTAAATTTTTCATCTGATATATTCTGAAGCCTTCATTTCACTTTTAAAGAACAGAGTTAATTTTAAGAAATAAAATAATGTCCAAAGTGAGAGACCTCAGACAGACCCTCTGTTAAAGCAGGGTCAAATAACAACCTTAAGGAAAGCAGATTTCTGCATGTATGTGTGAATTAAAGAAGAAAAATATTTATCATATTGTCAAACCATTATGAGATGTTATGTGTTTCAGTGATTGCTTTATGTGAATTTCTGCATAAATTTGTTCAGTTTTTAAATAAACGATACCTTTTTTGTTTTCTCTAACAGCTTTTCATTCAAGCTGGGGTCATAATTAATCTTTAAAGAAGATATTCAGTGATCTTAAATCACACCTGGACATCCTCTGCCATCAGATAAAGCCCTCACTGCTAGGGCAGCCACACTGCTAACAGCCATCACCTTCACGATGGAGTTGATGAACCTGAAAATCTATTATTATGAATGAGAAGAAGCTGCGGAACAAAGCTACTGGGTGCTGTGAAAGTAATGGGGTGGCCCTGAGAGTTCCAAGGTGTGTCAGCAGTCTTGGGGTTCATGAGCTGAACTCCATTCTCACTTCACGGACCAGGAGGCACCTCAGTTGTCTGCAGGCTGCAGAAATCCCTGCTCTCTGAGAGGACAATGAAGGCAGCCCTAGGAAATTATTTTCTAATATTCTTAATTTGGTGCATATTTAGAAAGCTGAATCACTCATATTTTAAATCAAAATCAAACTTTTATTTGATGTTGCTTTCTAATTGTATTTGAATTGCAAAATGCCCCATGATACACTTTGTTAAGAATACTGCACATTAGTATTAATATTGTTGTTAGCAACAATAATGATCAAAGCTTGTTTCTCAAAATAGTGAAGCATACTACATTATTCAAACAGGAATATAAAATGCTCAGACTGCAGTGCATGATATTACTTGCCCCTGACATTTCCTGAAAGACACCAGTAAGATAAGAATGGTAGTTGTGAAACCCTTACACCTTTATGATGCATTGGGCAAGAGAAGAAATACAAATGCATTCTCAAAA
Organism: Athene cunicularia; assembly: GCF_003259725.1. Lineage (NCBI taxonomy): Eukaryota > Metazoa > Chordata > Aves > Strigiformes > Strigidae > Athene > Athene cunicularia. Next base: position 59,731 of record NW_020799099.1, read on the forward strand.
GTTTACATTTCAGAGTAAATTGAAATAAAGTAATTTACAATCCTCCTCATCACCTTTGCAATGTGGTAAAGATCATACTTGCACACACATATAAATATATATATATATAAATCACAAAATATATGAGTCCTTCTAGTGAGATGTAGAACAAGAAAAGCCTCACGAGAATCAATATTCTATGCAAGTAAATTGATGCATATGAACAGAGAAACTGCTCATTTTCAGGTCTCCTAAGGGAACAACTTTTAGATAATTATATGACAAAAAGACCTTTTAGGATCTATGAAAAAACACTCCAAAATGTCAAATGCATAGAAGCCATGCTTCACCTGCAATGATAAAAACAGCACTTTCTGTAACCTTTCTAGAAACAGATTTACTAAACACATTAGCTTAATTTTACAGCACTGTAAATGTCTATTGTACTGTACTGTTAGGGAGCTGTGCTGAACAAATACTTATGCCCTGCTTTATGTTAGAATGTTGTGGGATGCTTCAGGATTTTCTATGGAAAGAAAATTGCAGGCATAGCTCATCTGGAGGATGCCAGCGGGCACAGTCATATTAGGGGGAATTACAAAGGGAGGCTGGCCAGAATTTCTTAAATGTGGGGTTCTTGTAACTTGCTACTTTAAAAACAGGTAGTCTACCAATCCACTCACCCCCCAGAAAAACAGTGGCATGTTGTGGTTTTCATCATGATAGCATCAGCTGTCTCTGATTTAGTTACCTACAGCTCCTACACAGTGCCTTGAAGTAGCTAGGCACTTAGGGGAGTATTATCAGAGTTTAGCATGTCAAACTTGGAACTGCAAGAGAGGAGTGAATTTTTTACCACATTCCAATTCCCTCCTCTGTAATTTTTTTTTAATGTGAGACAACT